>NW_012101414.1:231966-259414 GCF_000951045.1 Mandrillus leucophaeus
AGAAGATCTCTTTTGTTTGCACAAAAACTTGTACAATTAATTTTCTTAGCAGCATTATCTATAATTGCTAAAAGGAGGAAACCACCCAATTTGGAATAAGTTAAGTACAAGACTATGTAGAGGTGGGCCAAGAGGCCCTCCTCTTCCTCTTGCAGTCTCTGTTCCAATGATAATGGAATTTGGGAGGTGGGTTACATATATATGCTATGGAGTAGGTATATTCAGACCTATATATACACTTTAGCGCTCCCTGGACAGAACACAAAATTTAGATTTGGAGCATATGGCTAAAATAAAATAAGTCTTGTTTTGGGTCTTACATTTAATCCACATCCTTAGATTTTTGTTACACTTAGGGGAATTGTCCTTCTCTGGGCTTAATTTAAAGTCATTCTAATAAAGCCCAGAAATTGACAATTTACCTACTTGTTCCAGAACGGAGAAGAGGTAACTTTTATTTCAAACCTTAGAAGACTTAAATAGAAGACATCCAGTCTTCCTCAAAATTTCTCTTTCAAAAAAGTAAGGTGGCGCAAGGAACAGTACGTGGAGATTATTTCAGAGCCCTGCAAGTAGTCCCTAATCAAGAGTGGCAAGAGCTAAAGGGAACAGGAACCCTAATGCTATGGGAGTGCAAGTGTCCTTTCTTGGTGGAAGGCCCAGCAATTAACTACACTATCCATGTTAAAAATCTGGAAGTTTAAAGTCGGGCATTGTGACTCACTCCTGTAATCCCAGCACTATGGGAGGCCAAAGTGGGAGGATTGTTGGAGCCCAGGAGTTTGAGATCAGACTGGGGAACATGGTGAAACCCCATCTCTACACAAAATACAAAAATTAGCTGGGTGTGGTGGTGGGCGCCTGTAATCCCAGCTACTCAGGAGGCTGAGGTCGAGGCTGGAGTAAGCCACAATGGCGCCAGTGTACTCCAGCCTGGGCAACACAGTGAGACCCTGTCTCAAAAATATCTGGTAGTTTGTCATTAGTTCTTCTGCTGCCTACCCTCTATGTTCAATCAATCTCATCTTAATCCTACACAACCATTTTTCAACTCTGTGTATTTCTCTCATCTTCTCAAGGCAAGCCATTATCCTATTTTCATCAGAAGTATTCGTCATAGCCTCTGAATGTTCCCTGTGTCCATTTGTGGCTTTGGATATTCAGTCCACCCCTGATGTTGTAGCCAGAATGATCAAATATAAAATCAATTGAGTCACCCTCCCCTTTAAAAGCCTTCTTTTACATTTCACCACCCTTAGCATAGAGTTAAAATTTTTAATGTTGATAACAAAACCTCTGCTACTTCAGCACAAATCTATTGTTGTAGTCTTACCTCAAATCTCTCTCCTTTTAATTTTTAAAGCCCCAAGTATATTTGACTTATTCAAGTTGTTCCAAAGAAGTGATTTCATTCTTATATTGAGACGTTTGCATATACTGAACCCATTTGCAGGAATGTTCCATCCCTCCTGTGACCACCTTGTAAGAACAAAAACAAACCCACCACATCATCTAATCTTCTCACACACAAATAGCATTGCATAGTTTCTATCCTCTTTCAGACACTGTTCCCCCACTTCTCCACCATTGCCCACACGTGGATCACTCAACCTATGATGGTAACCAAGGGTCTAAGAAATCTGTGTTATGTTACTTCTACATTGCAAAAGTCAAAGTTATTTGGTAAGTGACTAAAGATGATTCTTCTTAGTCCATCAAAATGTGTACTTTATTCTTCTTTAATGTAAAAGAACCTCTGCCTCAATCTCTCAGGCACACACATCTTCAGACTGAGAATTTAGGACATGTTGGGTCTGTCTTATCAAACACACTGGTGGTTCTCTCTCTGTGTTTAGTGCCTCTCTGTCAAGACTGTAAGCTTCCTCCAGGGCAGAGCCATTATATCAAAGCAAAGCTTATAACTGACTCTTCTGCTTTCCCATAATTCTTTGATAACATAGGTCAGGTTCTGGTCCTTCAAGGCTGGTGCTTTGTCCTTCTAAGAAACTCTGGCCATAAGTTCATATAACTGCCTCCTGTTTTTCCACCACAGAAATCCTTGTGTTAATTATCTACAGCACATAAAGTCCCCAAGGACAAAAATATTTTACCATCCAGGGCTTGACTTCTCTCTATTCAATTTTTTTTAAAACTGCTGAGAATGTTGGATACATATGAGGGACATTTATTCTGGGTTGGAGAAGAATTGAAAGCTTGGTTTTGTACCATCACCTATATGCATCAGGCTCTTGACAACTACAATGTCTTCCCCGCCCCCCGGATAAAGAGGTGAGGGAGGCCGGGCGCGGTGGCTCACGCCTGTAATCCCAGCACTTTGGGAGGCCGAGGCGGGCGGATCACAAGGTCAGGAGATCGAGACCATCCTGGCTAACTCGGTGAAACCCCGTCTCTACTAAAAATACAAAAAATTATCCGGGCGTGGTGGCGGGCGCCTGTAGTCCCAGCTACTCGGGAGGCTGAGGCAGGAGAATGGCGTGAACCCGGGAGGCGGAGCTTGCAGTGAGCCGAGATCGCGCCACTGCACTCCAGCCTGGGCGACAGAGCGAGACTCCGTCTCAACAACAACAACAACAACAACAACAACAAAAAGAGGTGAGGGAACCTAGACCACCCTTCCCTCTTTGATTGGCCCCAGTCTCTTTGTGGATCAGCAGCACCACCAGTCTCTTGTTTCCTCATTTTTATGTCACCATCCCCCCCGCCCCACCCCACCCCCCGCCACAATCACAAGGAGAGAGCATGAGGAGAGTGGTACACATGGTCATCCCCTTTTTCTTGGCAAAGTTATCAAATAGACTAGAAACCCAAAATGAGGCCTGAATCTGGATAGTTTTTAGGAGGATGATGGGGATGCAGAAATTGTGGCACGGGAAGTGAAAAGGCCTGGACTAGGAACCAAGAATTCTTTTTTGTTTGTTTGTTTGTTTGCTCCCAGCCCTTTTATTAACTTGTGTGATTCTGGGTACATTATTTCCCTTTTCTGGGTTTCACTTACTTCATCTGGGAAAAGATTACAATGGCCACGACTACTTACAAGCTTCTTTCTTATCCTAAGAATGCTAAAAGTCTACAAGGCATTTTTCATTAGTAGATTTTATCATGAGCAGCCTCAGTTTACTGCCTGGGTGCCCATGAATAGTGCCAAAGACCACTGGAGAACTAGGTCAGGTTACAGCCCATCTAAATGTACAAGGCTGGGGACCCTGCCTGTGCCCTAGTCCATGTACACCAAATTCTGCATGCGATACATCTGTTCTTAAATCCTGAATTATAAAAATAACCAGTCAGACACAGAGAATAAAGACCATGGAGGAAGGACATTAACAGCAGATGAGGTAATCAATCAAAAGTTTAAAATATTGCTTATAGTGTTTTGGTATCCTGAGAACTTAAGGGACAAAAGTAACTAAAAAAATCTCATCCAGCTCCAATGTCAGCCTTGAGGAGGCTTTTCTAACTCCCATCAACTGTAGCAAAGACTGTTCCTCATCCCCTCACCAAATGCCCATTTAAAGGTACACTCAACCCACCCCAACCCTGACTACCAGCTTGTGTCATGGGAAGTGGCCTCATTTTTTTTTGTCGTTCCACTCCCAGAAATCCTAAACCCGGGAAGTGAACCAAACCATCAGCCCTAAAGCCTAGGAAGGCAAGTCCCTGGACCTACCTTTCTTCAGGCCTGCAATGTCTGCGGTAGGTCTGATGCGTGCAGGGCTCTGGGCAAGTTCCTCGAAGTTCTTTGGTCCAGACCCAGTCAGCTTCCCCCACTCCACACCTCACTCAGTTTAAATCTGCATTCCTTTTCTAGTAGATGTTTGGAAACTTAAAGGCTGTGCTGGGAATTTCTGAGACCCATAACTAGTTCCTCTTTTATATCGGAAGCATTAACTGATTTTGTGTTCTCAATATGGGTGCGGATGTCTATTCTGAATTTTGCTGAAAAAGCAGCGGCTGCCTGATACAGTCTTTCCTATGAAAATAATGCTACTAATTACTGTGGTTATCAGTGGTAGAGGATTTACTGTATGCAAGACCCTCTTCAAAGGTCATTACATACACAAGCTAAGTAAATGGTATTTTGTAAATACCCCCTTTCACCGTGTCACACGTTTCCATAGTGCTCGTGTCTTCCTGGAGAGCTACTATTACTATTTTATTAGGTTGGTGCAAAAGTAATTGCGGTTTTTGCCATTATTTTATGGCCAAAATCACAATTACTTTTGCACCGACCTTAATATACACAACTTAAATGTTTTATTTACATGAAATTCCACCTTTAGAGATTCATCATGAGTGGCCATAAAATGGCAACAAGTTGGTTGTATGGCAATAAAACAGCGCCTTTCTAAGTGAAGGAAGCAGCTGGTATCATAGAACGAGCTGGCCTTTGACTAAGATAAAACCAATGGCAATCATTTCTTGCATGACCTTGTTAATCTCCTGAACTTATGATTCATTTATAAAATAAAATAATGTTTACTTTACATGGAGGAGGAAAGCAAAGGGGCGTGCAGTTTCATTCATTCAGCATTTTCTTTAGAAAAACTATTATAAGCCAAGCAATGTGCCCTGTGCTTCTGATAAAATGGTAAAAAATAATTTTCACTCAAAGAGTTTATAGACTACTTGGAAAAACAGACCAGTAAATAAATCACTGCAATCCATTACAATCAGTTATCTGCAAGGTAAAGTGACAATACAGATGAGCAAATAAATCATTACAAGCCATTATAATCAGTGATCTGCAAGGTAAAGTTGGGTATCCTAAGAGAGCTCATAGAAGGATCAATGAACCCAACATTGGGTAGGCAGAGGAGACTTCCTAGATACAGGGACATCTAATTGGAGACAAGATGAATGAGCAAAAGACACACAAATGGAAGGAGAATGAAGGAAGGTAACATTATTATTTCCATTTTTCAGAAGAAACTGAAACTCAGAGATACTCCTATAGCTGGTATAGATGAGATTGAAATCCAGTTTTGCCTAATTCCAAAAACTATGTGGTCTATAATCTGAAATTATAATTCTCAAAATTAAAATAGATTATATTTCAGAAATATTGTCCTGGTTTCAAACAACAGGGATAAATAATAATAAAATTAGAGAGTTAGGCTCAAGGTAGAGGCAGTTCTCTAGGGAAGGGATGATGATTACCTGAACTAGCTGTGATGCTAGTAAAGTTGGAGAGAATGAATGGATTTGAAAGCTGTTTAGGAACAAGAAATGATAGTACTTGTTGGTATAATGAATATGTAAATCAGGAGAAAAAAAAAGGATGACACTCAGATTCTGGGTTAGGAAACTGAATGAGAGATAGAGCCATTCAGCAAGGCAATAGACATGAACCAGGACAGAACTGCAGGAACAAAGAGTAAAATTTTGAACGTATTTCATCAGAGTTGTGTAGGCACCTTCAAACAAAGTTGACAAGAATTGGATAACTGGCAGGAGCTAGGGAATGAGACCATGGCTGTAGAGGTAAACCCAACCATTCTTCATCCAGAGGGATGAGGTCACCCAGGCTTGTGTGTGGAGGCAGAAAATGTCAAACCCTATTTCTAGAGGATAGAAACAGTATATCAGAAATAAGAGTTCCCAGAGGATTATGAAAAAGAGGGTAAGGAAGACAGCAGGCAAGCTCGGAAAGTGTGGCATTGCAGAAGACAAGGGTACAGAGTTTCACGACTTCCTAAGAGAGGTTGAAATTCTAGACTAAGGACAGGCATCAATCTCTCCTCCCACTCCATATGGTGTGAAATGAGACATTATCAGGTTATTATTAGTAGATAACAATTTCAAGAGAACAATAACATGAAATTCAACAGAGAAATATATATATATTTATTTATAATAAAATCACCCTACCTCAAAGTAAGCATTTAACAAAACTAACTACTATGCAAATAAGAGCAAATCAGAAAGAGCTCAAGTTCAGTGTCAAAACTATAAGCAACAGGGGAGGAGGTTGGAGCCCTGAGCAGTTGTTAAGGTTATTGCTTTTTTAAATTATGATGGAAAACTGGGCCAATTGATCCTCCTTCCCTCACACAGGCGTCACCTAACAGGGTGTTTATTCCAAAAACAAAATATGAGAACTGTTTTATGAGCAAAATTATGGTTCTGCTCTAGATAAGTATACAGAATGTGAGTGCCAGCTCTGAGTAAAAAACAGGAAAGATGGCTAACAAGGTAAAACCCCACCTCTACTAAAAATACAAAAATTTAGCTGGGTGTGGTGGTGGGCACCTGTACTCCCAGCTACTCGGAAGGCTGAGGCAGGAGAATGGCGTGAACCCAGGAGATGGAGCTTGCAGTGAGCCGAGATCGCACCACTGCACTCCAGCCTGGGCAACAGAGCGAGACTCTGTGTCAGAAACAACAACAACAACAAAAACAAAAACAAAAAAACTAGGAAAGAGACAAGAATCACATCTAACTTTCAATTAACAGGGTATAAAGAAAAAGAAAAAAGCAGAGAAGATTATGGAATTGATCACTAAATGAAAGTCTTGAGTTCACTCTATAGAGCTGGAATTCTGATGATGAAGACACAGAGGTCACCTTAGTCTAGAGAAGCCGGGGGCTTTCTCCCACCCGGATCATAGTCAATCTGTATTTATAACCTGGATCATAGTCAATCTGTATTTATAACCTGGATCATAGTCAATCTGTATTTATAACCTGGATCATAGTCAATCTGTATTTATAACCTGGCTTCATCCCCACTCCTGTCTCACAGTCACCAGATGTAGGCTACGGTAAGCAGGACCTACACTGCCTGACATGAGAAGAGAAATTACTAAATGAAAGTGTAAATGGACACTGAATATTTAAGGAAACCAATATTGTAAAATAGAGAAACTAAATACAATAAACAAATCAACAAACAAAAAAATGTTTTCTATATTTTGGTCAATGGTTCTACACACCTTCATCTCCCCTTTATTGCATTATTTCTCCCTCCAATTAATTTAATAATTATAAAGTCTTTTACTATGTGTTTTCTTTAATCTTAAAGCATGTGCTTTTGATTTATTAAATTTAAATAAGAATTAGAACTTTCATTTCCTCCAGGAAAGCCAATAGTGTAATGGTAGATTTAATCCTAACTATGTGAATAAATATATTATATGTAATAAAGTATAAATATTTCAGACAAAACCTTAAAAACTCAAAAGTGAAATACTTACTATTTAAAAGTGGTATATTTTAATGCATACAAAAAGTGTAAAATAAAAGGATGAGAAACAATATATCAAGCAAACCTTAAACCAAAAAACGTATCAAATCTGACCTTAGAGCAAAAAATGTTAGTGATTAACAAAAAGATTATTTCTTACTTATAAAAATAGTTCAATTTTCAGGAAGATATAATCATTTTAAGTGTGTATATATCTAATATCAGACCTCCTAAACATATAAAGCAAAAATTCACATCCCACAGAGGATTAGGTGGTATTTTTAATACATATATTTAAGAAAGGACATATATCCGGAATATATAAAGAATCTTTGTATGCATTAAGTAAAAGAGACAGCTCCACAGAAAATTGTTCAAGAGACTTGTCCAGACACTTCACAAAAGAGAATATCCAAATGCCCAAAAGATATTTAAAAACATCTTTTGTTTAACCTTAATAGTAATCAAGAAAATGAAAATTAAAACCACAATTAGATACCACACTACATCTACCAGAATCAGAAAATGCTCTTTAATAAAAGCATCACAAATTCTGGACTCACTTCTCTGAGTTTACTTATTGTTTCATCTTTCTTTCCAACTTTTATTTTCAGTTCAGCAAGTACATGTGCAGGTTTGTTATATGAGTAAATTGCATGTCCTGAAGGTTTGATGCACACATTTTTTATCACCCAGGTAATAAGCATAATATACAATAGGTAGTATTTTATCCTCACACTTTTTGCACCCTTCACCCTGAAGTAGGCCCCGGTGTCTATCGCTTTTTCCTTTGTGTCCATGTGTAACCATTGTATAGCTCCCACTTATAAGTGAGAACAAGTGGTATATTATTTTCCGTTTCTGTGTTAGTTCACTTAGGATAATGGCTTCCAGCTTCATCCATGTTGCTGCAAAGGATATGATCTCATTCTTTTTTATGGTTATGTGGCATTTCATGATGTGTATGTGCCACATTTTCTTTATCCAGCCCACTGTTGATGGGCATTTAGGTTGAGTCCATGTATTTACTATTGTGAGTAGTTCTGCAATGAGCATATGCACACATGCATCTCTATGGTAGAACAATTTATATTTTGGAGGGTTTATAGCTAGTATTGGGATTGCTGGGTCTAATGGTAGTTCTGTTTTAAGTTTTTTGAAAAATTTTGAAACCACTTTTCACCGTCTCTGAACTAATTTACATTCCCATCAGCAGTGTATAAGTGGTCCACTTTCTCTGCAAACCTGACCAGCATGTTATTTTTTTACTTTTTAGTAAGAGTCACTCTGACTGGTGTGAGATGGTATCTCATTGTGGACTTGCATTTCTCTCATGATTGGTGATGTTTAGCATTTGTTCATATGCTTGGTGGCTGCATGTGTGTCTTCTTTTGAGCAATTACAACAAAAACAAAACTTTACAAATAGGCCCTCCTTAAACAAAAGGGCTATTTTATAGCAAAAAGAAACTATCAATAGAGTAAACAGACAACCTAGAATGGGAGAAAATATACACAAGCTATTCATCCGACAAAAGTATAATATCCAGAATCTGTGAGAAATTTAAATAAATTAACAAGAATAAAGCAAACAACCCCATTAAAAATGGGCGTAGGTTATTATGTACTTCTTATTTTGAATCACCATAGGAAGGTGAATCACCCATGCCTATATAAATCCTCTGGCCTTGCTCTCCTCCTACTCTCCAGTTCCTGCCACTGGCCAAGCCCAACCAAATGCCAGAAGTCACCTCTACTATTATCTCCTGTTTTCAAAGTGGGTTATATTGGTATTTCCCAAAGTGTTTCAGTTGAACCCTAGTTCTCTTAGATGCTTTGAGGAGCAAAAACAGAGTGAGAAGATCTCATGGACCATTAAGTTTAGGAGGCACTAGAAACGTAACCTTCTGGTAGACCCCCATGCACACTAACATATTAAAAACTCTGAGATGTCCCAACAAAACATTTATGCTTGAAAGTGAGGAAAAAATAAAGATTGTCTAAGAAATAACAGGGCACAGAAGGCTACCTCGGAGCTTCTTTGATTGATTAAATGATTAAAGGATATAATCCAGCAAAATAAAATAAAGATCTAATGAAAAATTTCAAAGACTTGAAATAGTTTTGAGCAAATAAAGCAATAAGGATTTAAGTCTTAGTGAATACATAAGTGATAGTAATTAAGACTCAGAAAATAAGTAATTTTAATGTAAAATATAAAATAACAACTGGACCAAAAAAACTACATGACTCTAGTATGAGAAAGAGGAGGGACAAGTATAGGTATTCTAATATCCCACTTTCAATAGTGTAGGGGTGTTTCTCAAAGAAAAATGCCTGGGTATGTTTACAGAAAAACTTTGAAAATATGCTGGCCAAGCAAAAATCGCATATACTTGATATTCCATTCCTTGGCTATCTAGTTCATAAACCTATAACTCTCTATATCTTCTATCTTTCTGTCTGTCTATCTATCTATCTATCTATCTATCTATCTATCTATCTATCTATCTGTCTTCTATCTATCCATCCATCCATCTACCACCTAATCTATCATTTTTAAAGTGTGTGTCTAGTATGTAACTACCTCACATACAAGCAAATATGCATTTGTCTCATGAGTGAAGATTCTAGAATCAGACAGAGCTGGGTTTGAATCCTATCCCTTAAATGACCTGGAGCACCTTTGATCAGTTATGGATTTTTTTGGGGGCGGCGGGGATGGAGTCTCACTCTGTCACCAGGCTGGAGTGCAGTGGTATGATCTTGGCTCACTGCAACCTTGGCCTCCCAGGTTCAAGCAGTTCTCCTGCCTCAGCCTCCCAAGTAGCTAGGATTACAGGCACACACCACCATGCCCAGCTAATTTTTGTATTTTTAGTAGAGACGGGGTTTCACCATGTTGGCCAGGGTGGTCTCGATCTCTTGACTTCGTGATCCACCTGCCTTGACCTCCCAAAGTGTTGGGATTACAGGCGTGAGCCACCACTCCCGGCCCCTGAATCTCTTTGAGTTGACCTGGCTACAACATAGCAGCACACATAGGCAGAACTCCAGGGCTGAAAGACCTAACATCTCAACCAGTGTCTACTGCAACAAGGAAGAGTGAATGGTGCCTGAGCCTTTATCCTCCAAAATTTTAAATATTTCATTTCACCCCTTCTTGCTTGCATAGTTTCTGAAAAGAAGCCTAATGTAATACTTATCCTTGTTCCTCTCTAGCTAAGTTTCCTTTTCTCCTTTATTGCTTCTGGCAACATTTTGTCTTTGTCTTTGATTTTCTGCTTTTGAATTTGATATACCCGTGTATAGATGTTTTATTATTTACTATGCATGGTATTCTCTGAACTTCCTGCATCTGTGATTTGGCTTGTTACTAATTTTGGAAAAATATCAGTCATTATTTAAACCTCAAATATTTCTTCTTTTCCTTTCTCTCTTGTCTCTTTTCTGGTGTTTCCATTATGTGTAATGTTATGCCTTTTGTAGTTGTCCTGAACTTTGGGGATATTCTGTTCTTTTTTTTTTTTTTTTTTTCCATTTTTTTCCCTTTGCTCTTCAGTTTGGGAAGTTTTTATTGACGTATGTTCAAGCCCACTGACTCTTTCCTCTGACACGCCTAGTATACTGATGAAATTATCAAAGACATTTTTAAAATTTTTATTACTGTATTTTATATTTCTAGCATTACCTTTTCATTCTTTCCTAGAAATTCTTCTCTCTGCTTATCTAATTCATTTATTCTTGCATGTTGTACACTTTTCCTGTTAGAGTCCTTATAATATTAATCATCGTTCTTTTAAATTTCTGATCGGATAATTCCAAAACCTCTTCCGCATTTGAATCTTGTTCTGTTGCTTGTAATTACATTGTAGTTTTTTTGTTGATAGCTGTAAATAGGCCTTTTATGTAAGGTATTATGTTTATCTCACTAGAAGTTAGGCTGCATTTATTGTTTGCCGTAGCTATTTGTGTCAAAGGCTGAAATTTCCTCTAATGTCCTTGTTTTGGTCTCCTCTATTATTGTTGCGTCTTCCTAGACACCACTTCCTAAATAGGGTCTGAGGTTTACAGTTCAGCAGTTCATTCGCTGTAATCTCCTGTTATCATATAGGATCCTGATTCAACTGATGGTAGTGTAGAGTGAGGGGAAACATCCTCTAGTATCACAATTAGGTCTCAGCCTTTAGCAACTTGTACTCCTCAGTTATCAACTTTGCAAGTGCTTCCTAGCCCCCACTTGAACTTAGGTCAGGCAGGATACTAGAGAGAGATGTAGCTGAATATCAATTTCCCCACGTGAAAGGATAGAGGAAGGTAGAGTTACGTACTGACCTTTTCCAAGACTGGTTAGGTTTTGATATTATCCAAATCAATCAGAATCAATCAGAATCTGAAAAACATAGTTTCCCTTGAGGGAAGACTTTCTTGTTAAAGACAACAGAATGCCCTGGAGTCTTTCAAAAATGGTTATATTACCTTCCCTAACCAGAAGCACAAGAAGATTTTTCTCTGTTCTTTACACTAAATACCTGGTAGGACACTTTGAGGTAAAAGCCATGCAAGTGTTTGACCTCTCCCCAAGACTGGGCCTCATGGAGTTTCAGCTCCCAAGTTAGTCCACATTGAGCATCCAGCAGTTCATCAGTTATAATTGATGTATTCCTATTGTGCTTCCACTCCTGGTAAGCTGGGAAGCTCTGTTTGGGCCTTCCTGTCCAAATTTTAGAACAAAAATTCAAGTCTGCATAATAACCAGGTGACAACATGATGGCTTCAATATTCTGTAGATGGCTAGCCAGTTATCCCATCACCATTTATTAAATAGGGGTCCTTTCCACATTGCTTGTTTTTGCTGACTTTGTCAAGTATCAGATGGTTGTAGGCATGTCACTTTCTTTCTGGGCTCTTTATTCTGTTCCATTTGTCAACGTGTCTGTTTTTGTACCATTACCATGCTGTTTTGGTTACAAGTGTAGGTACCAACCTCCTTAGCTTTGTAGTATAGTTTGAAGTCAGGTACCATGATGCCTCCAGCTTTCTTCTTTTTGCTTAGGATTTCCATGGCTATTCAGGCTCTTTTTGGTTCCATATGAATTATAAAGTAGTTTTTTTCTAATTCTGTGAAGAATGTCATTGGTAGTTTGCTAGGAATAACATTGAATCTGTAGATTGCTTTTAGCACTATGGCTATTTTATTAATATTGATTCTTCCTATCCATGAGCACGGAATGCTTTTTTATTTGTCTGTGTCATCTCTGATTACTTTGAACACTGTTTTCTAATCCTCATTGTAGAGATCTTTCACCTCTCTCATTAACTATATTCCTAGATATTTTATTCTTTTTTTTTTTTTTTTCGCCTATTGTGAATGATTTGGCTCTCAGCTTGGACGTTGTTGGTATATAGAAATGCTACTGATTTATATACATTAATTCTGTATCCTGAAACTTTGCTGAAGTTGTCTGTTAGATGTAAGAGGTTTTGGGCAAAGACTATGGGGTTTTCCAGGTATAGAATCATATCATCTGCAATCAGAGATAGTTTGACACCTTCTTTTCCTATTTGCATGCATTTTAGTTCTTTCTCTTGCCCAATTGCTTTGTTTAGAACTTCCAGTACTATGAAAAGGAGCGGTGAGAGTGGGCATCCTTGTCTTGTTTCAGTCCACAAGGAGAACTTTCCGGTTTTTGCCCATTCAATATGGTGTTGGCTGTAGGTTTGTCATTGATGGCTCTTATTATTTTATTATTTTGAGGTATATTCCTTTAATGCCTAGTTTGTTGAGGGTTTTCTAACGTGAAGACCTGTAGAATTTTATCAAAAGCCCTGTCTACATCTATTGAGATGATCACGTTTTTAGTTCTGTTTATGTGGTGAATTACATTTATTGACTCACCTTATGTTAAACCAACCTTGCATCCAAGAAATAAAACCTACTTGATTATAGTGGATTAGATTTTTGATGTGCAGCTGGATTTGGTTTGCTAGTATTTTTTTGAGTGTTTTTGAATCTCTGTTCATCAAGGATAGTGGCCTGAAGTTTTCTTTTGTGTGTATGTGTGTGTGTGTGTGTGTGTGTGTGTGTGTGTGTGTGTGTGTGTGTCTGCCAGATTTTGGTATCAGAATGATGCTGGCCTCATAGAATGAGTTAGAGAAGATCTTTTCCTCCTGAATTTTTGGAATAGTTTTAGTAGAATGGTGTCAACTCTTCCTTATACATCTGGTAGAATTGGGCTATGAATGCATCTGGTCCTGAGCTTTTTTTGGTTGGTGGGCTTTTTGTTGTGATTCAGTTTCGGAACTTGTTATTGGTTTGTTCAGGGTTTCAAAGTGACTGAATGTGGGGAGTAAAAGAAAGAGGCGTAGACACTCACCTCCCAGGATTTTAGTGAGCAGCAACGCTGTGTCCTAACAGCCCAACCCACCATCCTCTCTCTGGGACTACTGCCGGAGCCTCCTCACTATTCTCCCCACATCTTCCCTTGCCTCCCTTCAGTCTATTCTTACCAAGACAGGCGGCCACAGTGATCCTGTTAAGACGCAAGTTAGATCCTGTCTTCCCTTTGCTGAAAATCTTCCAGTGCCTCCTATCTCACTCAGAATAAGCTTTTCCTCCTTAATAAGCCTCAAGTCCTTTTACAATCCACGCCCCCGCCAGAAACCTCAGACAACATTGCCTTCTCCTCTCCCTGTTCCAGTCTCCATGTGTCTCCAGACCTCCTGTTTCCTCAGCAGCACAGAACGTGCTCACCTCAAGAGCTCTGCTCTTACAACTTGTTGGTCCAGATAACTGCTAGGGATTTGTATTATCAGGTTCAAGAAAATAAATGCGTGGTTCCACTCACTATCTCAGCATGATGATTTCAGAAGAATAGTTCACACATATTGTTAGATTAAATTTTATTCAGCTAAATTGCTTTTGAGAAAATTTCTTTATTATCCATTTTGAGTAAAGAATGAGAACCCTAGGAGGTGCTCGAGCAACACCAAGTGGTTACTGGCACCAAAAGGGATGTGAGTAAGGTTCCTCTGGGGAGGCAGGGCTGGAAAAATCTGAGGAGTAGTCAGAGAATTTCTATACTGTGTAAAATGAAGGAAATAAAGGGAAAGAGAAATAAAACAAACACTCCAAAAATGGTACTGGCCCAGCCATGGTGGGAATGGGTATTAGAGAAATGCTTAGAAGTCCTAACTTTACTCCACTTCTTTTAATCCTCTCTCCACCCAGCTTTCACTGACCCACTCTGTGGCATTGGACAATAAATGGTTGGTTCATTTCCATCAGTCAGTTTCACTAGAAACGACTAGGTTGGCTCATTCACTTTCAGAGTCACTTCTAGATCCATGAAACCATATGCGTCATCCCCAAATCTCTCATGGACATATTTCCTTAATGTGCAATCTATAAGTCCAACACCATGTGGGAGGCTCTCAGGGTCGGGCTGGTTCATGTTATTTCCTGTATGAGAGGCCGGTGGCTGCTCCACCAAGATGGGAAGAAGCCAGGCACAGGTGGTGCCACCCGGCCACTCATCCTGAAGCCTTCCCAAACCCTCACCTTCGGCAATAAGATCCATATTTCAAAAAGCAGAGAGGAGGGCATGGTAATTTATAACCCAGATTTTTCAGAATATGAGACCAGGTGAGATGTGCAGTCTCAGCCTCTCCCTCCACCTGTATCCACACCCTCCCCCATCCTGCATGTGCTCACATTTTACAGAATCTGGAGAAAGACAGGAGAAGGGAGAGGAGACTAGAGTAAATAACAATTAGATAAAATCTAAAATATGTTTTTAGTTCATCCAGAGTGCAGAGAATGGGGTGGGGGTGGATAAAAAAAGTGGTATAAAGTTAGGATGGTACGAAAAGCACCCTTGGAAATTAAAACACTTTAATATTAGCTTGAAAATCAACTTGTGATGTTTTCAATATTCATTCTCAGATATCCTAACACCTTTTGATATAAGTAATAATATCTAAATAATATCTACATTTAGCAGATGAAAAAGCTGAGGGTCAGAGGGATGACGTACTGTATCCACTAGATTCCCAGAGAATATGGGATAGAAATAGGACCCAACCCAGAGCTAGTACACAAGACCAGAGCTGGGAGTTGGCTTCGCATAAAGTCCTCCCAGAAGACACCAGATTAGGCAGGAATTCAAAGCACATTTTCTTGTCCACTCTCTCCCTCTTGTGGCTCAATTAAATATGACAGGTCAATGTCAAAATGAAGGGGATAATAGGAAAAACAGAAAATCTGGGTTGTACATTCATTACCTTCATGACTCACGTGAATCACTTTCTTTCCCTGGGCCACAGTCTTCTCATATTTCAGTGTAAGAAGATGTCCACGTCTCTTCTAACTCTGATGTTCTATTTTTGTAAGATGTAAATCAGGTCTCTCAGATACAGCCCAGTCTAAGCAAAGCATCTCTATATTGTAAGAACTAAGTGTCTGCGTGTGTGTGTGTGTGTGTGTGTGTGTGTGTGTGTGTGTGTGTTATTTCAGCAACTTCTCAGTGAGAGTCTCAACGACTTTAACATTGCTCTAGCACAAAAAAAAAGGAAGTGGTATTTGCAGGGCTGAGTTCATTCCGTGTGTCACACACTCACAGGAAGGTAACCCAGGGCCATTCAGGACACTGTCTAACCTCAGGAAATTTGGTCATAGGGCCAGTATGTGGGGCATGCAGGATTACAGCCTAAGTTTCCTGGCTTCAAGAGAAAACATATTCCTTTCATGTATATCTATAGCAGATTGAATACACTTAGAAATGAAGATGCCAAAGGAAGAAAGAGGGCACAAAAGGAGCTGTGATGGTCTAGTGAAATGTGTCACAGAGAGCACCTTACCAGTAGCATAGACATATATTAATAAAAACTTAAAACACTGGCATTTATTTGAAACCCCCCCCCTTTGTTTCATATGTTAAAACACTTCATGGATGTGAATCATATAAACTGTTCTGTCTCATATGAAATTGACTTAACAATAATTAAATTGCAGAATTGTAAGGATTAATGTGTGCCCTAAGGAGGTTTTTAGTAACTTAAAGATGTTGATTATTTCTAAGTGTACAGAAAAGCAACCAAAAAGAAACTGACTGGAAAATGTCACATATAAGAAGTAAAACAAACAAAAAAAACAAGGACCTAGACCCTGAAATACCACTGGACCCAGCAATCCCATTGCTGAGTATATATCTGAAGGATTATAAATCATTCTACTATAAAGACATATGCACATATATGTTTATTGCCGCACTGTTCACAACAGCAAAGATTTGGAACCAACTCAAATGCCCATCAATGATAGACTGGATAAAGAAAATGTGGCACATACACACCATGGAATACTATGCAGTCATAAAAAAAGATGAGTTCGTGTTCTTTGCAACGACATGGATGAAGCTGGAAACCATCATTCTCAGCAAACTAACACAGGAACAGAAAATCAAACACTGCATGTTCTCACTCATAAGTGGGAATTGAACAATGAGAACACATGGACACAGGGAGGGGAACGTCATACATCAGGGCCTGTTGAGGGGTGAGGGTCTGGGAGAGGGATAGCAGTAGCAGAAATACCTAATGTAGATGACGGGTTGATGGGTGTAGCAAACCACCGTGGCATGTGTATACCTATGTAACAAACCTGCACATTCTGCATATGTATCCCAGAACTTAAAGTATAATTAAAAAAAAAAAAAAAAAAAAAAAAAAAGCTTGCAGTGAGCTGAGACCCGGCTACTGCACTGCAGCCTGGACAACAGAGCGAGACTCCGTATCAAAAAAAAGACAAAGCAACAGAACAGAATTCACAAAGCACACTGAAGATGAGAGAACTTGGGGTGAAGGTTCTGAAGGTATAGGAAAAAGCTAAGACGGTGCTAGGAGTTTTGTGAGAAGACATTTTGGTAGGGAGGATAACAGAAAAAGGGAAGGAGATGACCACAATTGGGACTTCAGAGCAAGTATTAAGAGAACTCTTTGTATTCCTGGACTTCTTAAAATTGAGTACCACCTCCTACATGTCTTTGTGGTCAATGGTGAACAGGCCATACCACGAGTGCTGGGAGAATTTTCCTGATGCCGGGATTTGAGGTTTCCATTGCTGATTCATCCTAATTTATTCTCAAAGATATGCTACTTTTGGGGAAGAAACTGGGGAAAGATTGAAAAGTAAATCCCAGCTTGCATTCCTGGGACAAGTAGTCCCCAAGAGATTTATAACTTTAAGCTTGGTTCTGAACTGAGATCATTGTCTCCTCTAGTAACCTGAGGCAGCATCAAGACATCACATCCTACTCTCTGTCCTTACAATAAAAGGCCTCAGGTTACTATCCCCAAGTCCAACTTGGCCCTACCTTCCAGAGACAGGTATGAAGATGTAAAGAGAGGGCCAAAGCTTATGGAATACATCCTACTCAGAAGAGAAGATAGGCACAGGGCCAGGTTCTACGCATCCTGGCTCAATACCAACAGTAGAATTAACAAGCCTTTAGTTGCATCTGGAGAACTCCAGGTTCATCTAGAGCAGTGTGGTTCCCAGAGTAGTAGCATCAGTATCACCTGACATTGTGGTTGACATGTAAATACCCTGCCCCACACCTATGGAATCAGATACTTTGGGTGTGCAATCTGTGTTTTAACAAACCCTCCAGATTATTTTGATACACATTCAAGTTTGATATCTACGGGCTTATAGCAGTAATTGGCAACGTTGACTATCTGGTAGACTCAGCTGAAGAGCTACAAAAAATGTTGACTTTCCACCCATAATCCATATTAATTAAATCAGAATACCTGGTAATGGGGCTCATGTGTTAGTATGTGTTAAAGTCGCCCAGGTTATCCAAATGCTCAGACAAGATTGAGATCCATTGCTCTAGAGGCAAAGGCAGACTTCTTGGAGAGCCTTTTTGCTTCTGTATTCGTCCTTTCAGCTAACTAATAGAAAGGCCCAGGCCTTTCTCACATTAACTTTTGTTAAGCAAGTTCTAGTCCCATCTCAGGTTTGTGCAGGTGATTGTTTTTTTAAACATGAGCTTGGGACTTTAATTTTTATCTGATTAAGTTTGATCTGTATTCCGACACTAATGTTCCAGACTTTTGGGTTGTATCTTCAATCTTGACACTCTCGTTTTATAAATTATACTTCTTGTTTTTGGATCATTTGTAAATAGGATCAGAAACTAAATTCTTGATGAAAATATTAAGTGGTTGAAGATCCGACCAAGAGACTCCACAAAGGATGACATGAACAACCCCTGCATAGGATTTCTACCAGATACAATACATAGAACTGGTTGTTCAGGGCGTGGTAGGCAGTTATAGTACTGATTCTCTGGTTTTCCATATTTAGAGTCAACCCTGAGTCATTCATTGGCAGAGACCAGCAGGGCCTGGGTGTCATCTGCTCACCTTTGTTTCAGGATCAGTTCCGAGCCTGTGAACTGAGGCCTCTTCAGTACTTCTTATGAACTAATAATATAAGATTTCAAATGCCAGGTATAGGAGAAACCTAGTGTTGGAGTTATCTGGGCCTGGGTTTTTAAAACACAAGTAAGCACTTTGGGACGTCGAGGCGGTTGGATCACAAGGTCAGGAGATCGAGACCATCCTGGCTAACATGGTGAAACCCTGTCTCTACTAAAAATACAAAAAATTAGCCGGGCGTGATGGCAGGCACCTCCCAGCTACTCGGGAGGCTGAGGCAGGAGAATGGCATGAACTCAGGAGGCAGAGTTTGCAGTGAGCCCAGATGGCGCCACTGCACTCTAGCCTGGGTGAGAGTGCGAGACTCTGTCTCAAAAAAAAAAAGTAAGGACAAAGGATGTCAAGATGTATAACTCTGATGTTCAGATGTTCAGCCTTCTGCTTCAGTCTTCCTCACTTGACTGTCTCTCTAGCCCTGAAGGAAATATACCAGTGCCATGCCATGAAATTACCTCATAGGCATAATTGTTGTACATTCTGACTAGACACAATCAGAAGACGGCACGGCTTGAGTTTCACCATCAGCCCCTAAATGACTGCATAAAGCTATCACATAGTCTTACTGAACTAACGTCCCTGGGAACTTGAACTCCAAACTCTTTGTGCTGATCCTGTGAAAAGTGCAATGTTGCATGTCCTTTCCCAGCTTCCTCTTCTCCAGGGACTTTCATATCTTAACTGTCCCTCTTGCAGTACTCTCAGAGCTTTTCTCCACCAACCACTTTTTTTTTTTTTTTTTTTTTTTTTGCATTTCAAGACATCACTTTTTGTTTATTTCATTATACAAAGTATTGCTTTTCAAATCCATTTTTTCATGCATAAATGCATGGCCATTTCTATTGCTTTAGTTAAATTGTCTGGTCTGGCACTTTATTCATTTGTATTTTTTCTATGATTACTAGGTGGGCATTCTATTCTCATTTTCTGTCATTCAGTCTATTTCAACACAATGCATCACTTGTATTAGTTATTGTACACTCCATTTTAATTTCTGATAGTACTGTCTTTACTTCAACATTAGTCTTTATTAAAATACTTTTGGCTAGTCATGCTCATTCCATATGAACATGAAAAAATTAAGTCAATTTCCACAAGAGAGTTATTTGAAAGTATATTATATTACATCTGAAAAAAATTTGGAATAACTGACAACCAGAAATAAGTCAATATAGTTAAGTCTCTGTTTATGTTTCTAAATAAAAGATATGTGTCTTTCCTCATAAAAGTTCTTCATGTTTCCACTTGAGTGAATTACTGAATACTTTATATTTTTGTTTTAATATGACCAAAATATATTCACTTTAGGCATTTAATCTGGTTATTAACAGTTAAAAATCTATAAATATTCACTGGGCTTGAAATTAATCTTATTTTGGTAACAAATATTTGTATTATTTACCTCTAGTTTTATTGATTAGTTACTGTGGGCTGGATATTTTGTTTCAATTTAGTGAGGTTTTATTTGGGATGAATATATGGCCAATTGTTGCCAATTTACCAAGGATTCTTAAAAAGCGTGCTTTCTTTAGTGCTGATTCATTCAAGTATTTTATAATTCAAATCATCGTTTTTGGCTTACATTCCTCAAAACTTATATATGTTAAAAATTCTCATGAGTACTATTTTTTTTTTTAGTTTCTGACACTCCTGGGCGTTTTTTTTATTAGTAGAATATTATATGTTATTTGATCATAAGATTCTAAACAACATATCATTATAAATGCCCTCCTTTGTCATACTTGAGAATTTTCCTTAGGTCTTTTGTTGCCTAATATTAATATTCCATCCCTTGTCTATTATTTTGGATTTTCTGACCTTTATTTGCCTTTCCTTACCCTTACATTCACCACTATAATAGGAACCTTTGGAACAGAAATGGGATTTTGTCACTGTGCTCCTTGAATCCTTCTGTGGCTGCACATTGTCTCCATGACAAAGCCCAGTGTCTCCAGGAAGCATCTGAAGTCCTGTGAATTCCACATTTTGCACATCCAGGATCTTATCTGTCACCCAAATGAAACTGTCACTTCTCCCACTGTGACAGAATCATAACAAAGTTACTGCAGTTCCCCCAGTAAGCCAAACTGTCTCAGGGCTCTAGCCTCTGTGCCCACTGATTCCCCTACCTAGAATGCATATGGCTGCAAGCATCTGCTCTTCTTTGAAAGCACAATTTGAATCTTAATTTTCAATGAAGCCTCCTCTTCCCAAGGGAAATTTTAGCCAACATATCTTACCTTTGTGCTCTCATGATGCTCTTGGGAGTTTGATTGTGGTATAAGTTGGGGTTAGTTGATTGGCTTTGATTTTAGTCAATAGACTGGCTTTGATTCTAGTCGGTTCCTGGGTATTGGATGAGGCTTCCCTGATTACTCTCTCTCTGCTCACATTTATTATGTTGGGCATTCTGGTCCACAAAGTCCCCCTAGGCAGGGGCAACAGTTGGCAGACAAGTAGTATCCTTACAGCTTAGTACTAATCTGCTGTCTAAATGCTTTCCAGGGTAACACAGTGTTGTCCCTGCCTATGGAATTTAGGTGGAAGCAGGACCACTGGGCTATAAGCTGGACTGTCTGGTTACAAAAGGCAAAGATTGTTGGAGTTGCCCACCCTATCATCTGGGTGTTTCTGGGGCAAGAGAAGTCTGCACTTCTTGGTGATTTCAGCCAGAAAGAAGTCGGACTGCTGAGCTGGAAGCTCCAGCAGATGTGGCTCACCTGTCTACCAGTGGTAGGAGTGGGTAGGGTTGCCCTCTCTGGCATCTGGATGCTTCCCAGGGAAACAGGAGGCTGCACCTGCTGGCTCAGCTCACAGAGAAGTAGGCCCACTAGGCCAGAACTCTAGCAGACATTGCCCAGCAGGCTAACAGTGGCAGGGTTGGGTTGCATTACCTGCCCTGCTGTCAGGGTGTTTTCTGTGATTACAGGAGGCTGTGCCCTCTGGCTGACTCCATACAGAGTGGAGCTGCTGGGCCAGGGCTCTAGTAAGCGTTGCCCGCATGGCTGCCAGTGGTGTGGGTGGGTGAGGTTGTCCACTCCACAGGCCAGGCGTTTTCTGGCACACCTAAAGCCTACAATTTCTGGATGAGTTCACATGTAAGAGGGACTACTGCTCTGGAAGCTGTAGCAAGCATTGCCTGCCTGGCTACTAGTCTGGGTGGTGGGTGCATTGCCTGTCCTGCTTGTCTGGGTACTTTCTGGGACAACAGTAGGCTATGGCTACTGGCCAAGTCCAGGCAGAAGTGGAAATGCTGTGTAAGCAGGTGGCACAAGGAATATTATGTGGAGATTATTTCAGAACCCTACAACAGTCCCTAATCAAGAGAGGCAAGAGCGAAAGGACACAGGAACCCTAAGAGGGCTATGGGACTGCAAGTGTCCTTTCTTGGTAGAAGGCCCAACAATTAGCTCAGTTGTCTGTGTTAAATGTCTGGTAGTTTGTCGTACATACCCTGTTACATACCCTCTAGGATCCATCAATCATATTCTAATCCTACACAACCATTTTTTAACTCTGTATTTCTCCCACCTCCTCAAGCCGAGCCATCATCCTATTTTTATCAGCACTATTGCTTATGGCCTCTGAATGTTCCCTGGTTTTTTATATATTCTGGATATATATATATCCTTTCTTCATTACATGTATTAAAATATTATCTAATATTCTGTGCGTTGTCAATTTTTGCTATGTGTATTTAGAGGTTCTGTTATTAAATACATACACACTTAAACTGATTACATCTTTCTGAAGATTGTACTATTTTTATAATTAAAAATTAGTCCCTTTGCTCATCAGTAACATATTTTGCTCCGAGGTCAATTTTCTCTGATCAGTTTTTTTGGGTTAGGGTTTGCTCGATATATCATTTCTCATCCTTGTACTTTACACTTTTTGTATGCATTAACATTTGCTTCTTTTAAATGGTAATTAGTTCAGTTTTGACCTTTTAAAATTTTGTCTGAAATGTTTGCATTTTATTACATATGACACATTTATGTATATATTTGGGATTAAATCTATCATCACATTATTGACTTTCCTGGAGGAAATAAATGTTCTAAATGTTATTAGAATTTGATACATCAAATGCACATGCTTTAATTTTTAGGATTACAAGAACACACAATAAAAGACTTTATAACTTTACACTGTTGGTGGGACTGTAAACTAGTTCAACCATTGTGGAAAACAGTGTGGCGATTCCTCGAGGATCTAGAACTAGAAATACCATTTGACCCAGCCATCCCATTACTGGGGATATACCCAAAGGATTATAAGTCATGCTGCTATAAAGACACATGCACACGTATGCTTATTGCAGCACTATTCACAATAGCAAAGACTTGGAATCAACCCAAATGTCCATCAGTGATAGACTCGATTAAGAAAATGTGGCACATATACACCATGGAATATTATGCAGCCATAAAAAAGGATGAGTTTGTGTCCTTTGTAGGGACATGGATGCAACTGGAAACCATCATTCTCAGCAAACTATCGCAAGAACAGAAAACAAAATACCACATGTTCTCACTCATAGATGGGAATTGAACAATGAGATCACTTGAACACAGGAAGGGGATCATCACACACCGGGTCCTATTGTGGGGGAAGAGGGGAAGGGATAGCATTAGGAGATATACCTAATGGAAATGACGAGTTAATGGGTGCAGCACACCAACATGGCACATGTATACATATATAACAAACCTGCACGTTGTGCACATGTACCCCAGAACTTAAAGTATAATTTTAAAAAAAGAGTCTTTATAACTACTAAAATTAATTGGAGAGAGAAATAATGCAATAAAGGGGTATATAGAACCTTCAATCAAAAAAATAGAAAACATTTTTTGTTCATTTGTTTGTTGTATTTGGTTTCTCTATTTTACAATATTGGTTTTCTTAAATATTCAGTGTTCATTTACACTTTCATTTGGTAATTTCTCTTATCATGTCAGGGAATGTGCTTACCACAGCCTACATCTGGTGACTGTGAGAGAAGAGGGGGCATAAAGCCAGGTTATACATATCGATTGGTTGTGACATGGTTGAGAGAAAGCCCCCTCCTTCTCCTGACTAAGGTGACCTCTGTGTCTTCATCATCAGAATCCCAGCTCTAAAGTATGAGCTCAGGACTTTCATTTGGGAATCAATTCCATAAGGTTCTCTGCTTTTTTCTTTTCCTTTATACCCTGTGAATGGAAGCTTAGACCTTAATTCTTTTTTTTGTTTGGTTTTTGCTCATAAAACAGTTCTCATATTTTGCTTTGGGGATAAACTACCTTGTTATGTATGCCTGTGTGAGGGAAAGCGGATCAACTGACCCAGCTTTTCCAATATAATTTTAAAAATTAATTAACAACTGCTCTGGGCTCTGACCTACTTCTCTGCTACTTATAGTTTTGACACTGAACTTGAGCTCGTTTTTATTTGCTTTTATTTCTATAGTAGTTAGTTTTGTCTTATGCTTATTTAGAGGTAGAGTGATTCTATTTCTGTTTCTCTGTCAAATTTCATTTTTATTGTTCCATTTTTTGTTTGTTTGTTTGTTTCTGAGACGGAGTCTCACTGTGTCGCCTGAGCTGGAGTGCAGTAGCATGATCTCGGCTCACTGCAAGCTCTGCCTCGAGGGTTCATGCCATTCTCCTGCCTCAGCCTCCCGAGTAGCTGGGACTACAGGCGCCTGCCACCACACCCGGCTAATTTTTTTGTATTTTTAGTAGAGATAGTGTTTCACTGTGTTAGCCAGAATGGTCTCGATTTCCTGACCTCGTGTTCCACCTGCCTCAGCCTCCCAAAGTGCTGGGATTACAGGTGTGAGCCACCGCGCCCAGCCTATTGTTCTTTATATCACCGTAAGTCCTCAATCACTTGTCTGCTAATGATAACACTAATAAGATCTCACTTCACACCATATGGAAGAGGAGGAAAGATTGACGTCTGTTCTTAGTCTAGAATTTCAACCTCTCTTATAAAGTCATGAAACTCTGTACCTTTGTCTTCCGTAGTGCCACATTTTCTTAGTTTGCCTGTTATCTTCTTTAATCTCTTTTTTGTCATCCTCTGGGAACTCTTATTTCTGATAATACTGGTTCTATACTCTAGCAAAAAGGGTTTGATCTTTTCTGCCTCCGCCCACAAGCCTGGGTGAGCTCATTCCTCTGGGTGAAGAGCTATTGGCTTTACCTCTACAACCATGTTCTCATTCCCCAGCTCCTGCGAGTTATCCAACTTTCGTCAACCTCATTTGAAGGACCCACACAATTCAAATTAAATATGCTCAAAGTCTTATTCTTTGTTCCTCCAGTTCTGTCGTTGTCCATGTCTATTGCCTTAGTGAATGGCTCCATCACTCATTCAGTTTCCTAACCCAGAATCTGAGTGTCATCCTTTCCTGTTTTTTCTCCCGATTTACACATCCATTATATCAACAAGTACTGCCATTTCTCACTCCTAAACATCTTTCAAATCCATTCATTCTCTCCAACTTCACTAGCATCACAGGTAGTTCAGGTAACCATCATCCCTTCCCTAGAGAACTGCTTCTTTCTTGACCCTAATTCCCTGATTTCAGTATTACGTATTCCTATTGTTGCTGTACATGAAAACCAGGACACTATTTCTGAAATATAACCCATTTTAATTCTGAGAATTAAAATAATTTCAGATTATAGACAACAAAGTTTTTGGGATTAGGCAAAACTGGATGTCAGTCTCATCTATACCAGCTATAGGAATATCTCTGAGTTTCAGTTCCATCTTCGGGAAAATGGGAATAACAACATTATCTAGCTCCGTCCTTCTTCCATTTGTGTGTCTTTTACTTATTCATCAGGTCTCCAATTAGATGTCTCCTTATCTAAGAAGTCTCCTCTGCCTACCCAACGTTGAGTTCATTGATCCTCCTATGAGCTCTCTTAGGATACCCTATTTTACCTTGCAGATCACTGATTATAATCGGTTGTAATGATTTATTTACTCATTAGCATTGCCACTTTACCTTGCAGGTAACTGATTATAATGGGTGACTTATTTACTTGTCTGTATTGTCAAGTAGTCTACAAAATCCTTGAGCGAAGATGATTTTTCACCATTTTATCTGAAGCACATGGCTTATGGTAGCTTTTCTCTAAGAAAACGCGGAATCAATGAAAACTGCACGCCACTTTGTTTTCCTCCTCCATGTAAAGTAGGCACTATTTTATTTTACAAATGAATCAGGTTCAGGGGATTAACAAGGTCATGCAATAAATGATTGCTTTTGGGTTTGTCTTAGTCAAAGACCAGCTTGTTCTATGATACCAGCGGCTTCTTTAACTTAGAAAGATGTTGTATTAATTATTGCTGTACAACAGACTTGTTCCCATTTTATGGCTATTCATGTTGAACCTCCAAAGGTGAAATACCATGAAAATAAGATATTTAACTTGTGTATATTGAGACACAATTACTTTTTCACCAACCTAATACAATAGTAATAGTAGTTCTCTGGGAAGACAAGAGTACTATGGAAATGTGTGAAATTGTGAAAGGGGGCATTTATAAATTACCATTTACTTAGTTTGTGTATCTAACAATCTTTGAGCAGAGTCTGGCACATAGAAACTCCTCCACCACTGACACCCACAGTAATTAGCACTATTACTTTCACAGGAAAGACTGTATCAGGCAGCCACTGCTTTTTCAACACATTTCAAAATAGACATCCACACCCATATTGGGAACACAAAATCAGTTAATGCTTCCGATACAAAACAGGAACTAGTTGTGGGTCTCAGAAATTCTCAACACATCCTTTCAGGTTCCAAACATCTACTAGAAGAGGAATGCAGATTTAAACTGAGTGAGGTGTGGAGTGGGGGAAGCTGACTGGGTCTGGACCAAAGAACTTTGGGGAACTTGCCCAGAGCCCTGCACGCATCAGACCTACCGCAGACATTGCAGGCCCGAAAAAAGGTAGGTCCAGGGACTTGCCTTCCTAGGCTTTCGGGCTGATGGTTTGGTTCACTTCCCGGGTTTAGGATTTCTGGGAGTGGAACGACAAAAAAAATGAGGCCACTTCCCATGACACAAGCTGGTAGTCAGGGTTGGGGTGGGTTGCGTGCACCTTTAAATGTGCATTTGGTGAAGGGATGAAGAACAGTCTTTGCTACAGTTGATGGGAGTTAGAAAAGCCTCCTCAAGGCTGACATTGGAGCTGGATGAGATTTTTTTTAAGTTACTTTTGTCCCTTAAGTTCTCAGGATACCAAAACACTGTAAGCAATATTTTAAACTTTTGATTGATTACCTCATCTACTGTTAATGTCCTTCTTCCATGGTCTTTATTCTTTGTCTCTGACTGGTTATTTTTATAATTCGAGATTTAGGAAAAGATCTACCATGTGCAGAATTTGGTGTACATGGAGTAGGGCACAGGCAGGGTCTTGCATATTTAGATGGGCTGTGGCCTGCCCTAGTTC
Source organism: Mandrillus leucophaeus (assembly GCF_000951045.1). NCBI lineage: Eukaryota > Metazoa > Chordata > Mammalia > Primates > Cercopithecidae > Mandrillus > Mandrillus leucophaeus. The sequence continues at coordinate 259,139 of NW_012101414.1, forward strand.
TCCAGTGGTCTTTGGCACTATTCATGGGCACCCAGGCAGTAAACTGAGGCTGCTCATGATAAAATCTAATGAAAAATGCCTTGTAGACTTTTAGCATTCTTAGGATAAGAAAGAAGCTTGTAAGTAGTCGTGGTCATTGTAATCTTTCCCCAGATGAAGTAAATGAAACCCAGAAAAGGGAAATAATGTACCCAGAATCACACAAGTTAATAAAAGGGCTGAGAGCAAAAAACCCAGAATTCTTGGTTCCTAGTCCAGGCCTTTCTGCTTCCTGTG
>NW_012101414.1:260499-265224 GCF_000951045.1 Mandrillus leucophaeus
AAAAATTAGCTGGGCATGGTGGCAGGTGCCTGTAGTCCCAGCTACTTGGGAGGCTGAGGCAGGAGAATGGTGTGAACCCAGGAGGTGGAGCTTTCAGTGAGCCGAGATCATGCCATTGAGCTCCAGCCTAGGCGATAGAGCGAGACTGTCTCAAAAAAAAAAAAAAAAAGAAGAAGAAGAAAGTCCACATTTAGATGGACTAAGAAGAATTATCTTTAATTTCTTTCAAAATAACTTTGGTTTATGTGGTGTAAAAGGAAAGTAACAAATTTCTTAAACCCTTAGCTACCACCAGAGGTTGAGTAATACACATGCAGGAAATGGGGAATGTGGGGAAATGGTGTCTGAAAGAAGACAGAGACTACGCAAAACTGTTAGTGTATGAGAAGATTAGATACTGTGGTGGGTTTGTTGCTGTTCTTGTAAGGTGGTCATAGCAGGGGGGGTGGAATATTCCTGCAAATGGGCTCAATATATGCAAATGTCTCAATATATGAATGAAATTTCTTTAGAACAACTTAAATAAGTAAAATATACTTGGGGCTTTAAAAAATAAAAAGGATAAATTCAAGATAAGGCTGTGATAATAGATATGGGTTGAAGTAGCAGAGTTTTTGTTATCAATAACATTAAAGTTTTATATTTATACTAAAGGTGGTGAAATGCAAAGAAAGGACTTTAAAGGGGAGGGTGACACAGTTGTTTTTGCATTTGATCATTTGGCTACAAAGTCAGGGGTGGGTTTAACATCCAAGGTCACAAATGCACACTGGAGAACATTCAGAGGCTGTAAGTCCTGATAAAAATAGGATGATGGCTTGGCTTGAGGAGATGGGAGAAATACAGAGTTAAAAAATGGTTGTATAGTATTAGAATATGATTGATGAAGCATAGAGGGTATGTAACAGAAGGTATCAATGACAAACTACCAGACATTTAACACAGACAACTGAGCTAATTGTTGGGCCTTCTATCAAGAAAGGACATTTGCAGTCCCATAGACCTCTTAGGGTTCCTGTTACCTTTAGCTCTTGCCTCTCTTGATTAGGGACTGCTTGTAGTGTTCTGAAGTAATCTCCACATAATATTCCTTGTGCCACCTTCCTTTATCTGAAAGATAAATTTTGAGGAAGACTGAATATCTTCTACTTTGGTCTTCTAATGTTTGAAATAAAAATTACCTCTTCTTTTTGCTGGAACGATTTGCTGGATGATCATATTATGGACTTTATTATAATGACTTTAAAATTAACCCCAGAGGGGGACAATTCTCTCAAGTTCAGCAAAATTTGAGGGTATGGATTCAGTTTAAGACCAAAAATAAGGCTTGCTATTTTTGTTCCAAATCTAAATTTTGTATTCTGTTCAGGGGATGCTAAAGTCCACATATAGGTTTGATTATACCTACTCAATAAAATGTAAACATAACCCACCTCACAAACTCCATTATGATTAGAACAGAGATTACAAGAGGAAGAGGAGGGCCTCCTGGCCTGCCTGTACATAGTCTTATATCTAAATTAGTCCATGAGAGCAAAAACAAGCACAACCCTGACTCTTCTGACCAATCTTTGAGACAAACTGCAAAAGAGAGGAAGAGTCAACCTCGGACAACACGGTACCATGAATAACATGCTCTCTCCAATTATATAGACCCCTCCTCTCTGCTTTTTCACTTCCCTAAGATAGGACCAGTTGAAGTAGGGTCATGCCAGGAATAAAGCCCCTCTTTAGCATGTCCTTGAATGGCAGAAAGTGTTAGAGGAAATTTATGTTTTATACTTCGAGCCAGAAATGAGTAAGTGAGAGTAGGAAGACCAATAATAATAGCCAATATGTAGTTAGTATTTATTAAGTGACATGCACTGGTTTAAATGTTTACATGTGCTATTTCATCATTAAATTTCTCTATGAGATATGCTCTATTATTCACAGGATAGAGTTACAGAAACACAAGATTAATTAACTTGAGTAAAGAGTGGCAGGGCCAAAATTTAAAACCAGGTAATTTAATTCCAGAACTCCTTTGCTTAAGAGGATCCACTATACTAGTCTGGTGAATAGAACTCTTTATTTGCACATTTATTCATTCCTCAGTTGTTGGACATTTGGGTTATTTGTACCTTTTGACTATTATAGGTAACACTGCTAGGAAAATTCATTTTACAAATTTTTGTGTGGACAGATGTTTTTATTTCTCTTTGTATGTATCTGGGAATGGAAGGGATAGGTCATAAGGCAGGTTCGTGGTTGACATTTTGCAAAGAATCAGTTAGGGAGGAATCCTCCTTATGTTTTAGGAATAGTTTCAGTAGGATTAGCTCTTTGATATTTATTAGCTCTTCAGTGACATAAACACTTCTTTGTACAGCTGTTAGAATTTGATTGTGACTCTATAGGGCTCAATAATCTAATCTTCCACCTTAATAAACTGGAAAAAGAAGAGCAAAGTAACTGGAAACAACTTGTAGAAAGGAAATAATAAAGACTAGAGTGAAAATAATAGAGAGTAGAAACACACTACAGTAAATCAACAAAACCCAAAGTTCATTCTTGCAAAGATCAACAAATTTGAAAAACCTTTAGCTATATTGAATGACAAAAATTACAAGAAGAAATCACTAAAATCAGGAATGAAAGAGGCAACATAATTACCAAATTTACAGAATTAAAGAAATTATAAGGGACACTATAAAATTATATCCAAATAAATTAGATAACATATGAAATGGTCAAATTTTTATGAAAATACTACTAAAACTGACTGAAGAAGAAATACAAAAACAAAAAGAAATACAAAATCTGAATAGATCTATAATAAGAGATTAAATGAGGAATTTTTAAAACTTTTATAAAGGAAAGCCCAGAATCCTGTGATTTCACTGGTAAATTTACTAAACATTTTAAAAAGAATTAATACCCTTCCATCAAAAACTACAAGAGAAGTGAACAATTCCAAATTTATTACATAAGCTAGTATTATTTTGACACCAAAATCAAGAAAAGACAACATAAGTGAACAAAACTACCTATGAATGTCTCTTATGAATATAGACACAAATACTCAAATAAATATTAGCAAGTTATTGTGGGAAGTCTGGGACCCCAAACAGAGGGACCGGCTGAAGCCATGGCGGAAGAACATAAATTGTGAAGATTTCATGGACATGTATTAGTTCCCCAAATTAATACTTTTGTAATTTCTTATGCCCATCTTTACTGCAATCTCTGAACATAAATTGTGAAGATTTCATGGACACTTATCACTTCCCCAATCAATACTCTTGTGATTTCCTATGCCTGTCTTTATTCTCTTAATCCCGTCATCTTCGTAAGCTGAGGATGAATGTCACCTCAGGACCCTGTGATGATTGTGTTAACTGCACAAATTGTTTAAACAATATGAAATGTGGGTACCTTGAAAAAAGAACAGGATAACAGCGATGTTCAGGCAACAAGCGAGATAACCATTAGGTCTGGCTGCCTGAGAGCCGGGCAGAACAGAGCCATATTTCTCTTCTTTCAAAAGCAAATAGAAATATCGCTGAATTATTTTGCTCAGCAAGGAACATCCCTGAGAAATAGAAGGCATTCCCAAGGGGAGGTCTCTAAAATGGCCACTTTGGGGACGTCTGTCTTTTACGGTTGTAGCTAAGGGATGAAATAAACCCCGGTCTCCCGTAGTGCTCCCAGGCTTATTAGGATGAAGCAATTCCCACCTAATAAATTTTGGTCAGACCAGTTGTCTGCTCGCAAACCCTGTCTCCCGATAAGATGTTATCAATGACAATGCATGCCCGAAACTTCATTAGCAATTTTAATTTCACCCCGGTCCTGTGATCTCGCCCTGCCTCCACATGCCATGTGATATTTTATTACCTTGTGAAGCATGTGATCTCTGTGACCCACACCCTATTCGTACACTCCCTCCACTTTTGAAAATCACTAATAAAAACTTGCTGGTTTTGAGGCTTGGGGGACATCACAGAACCTCCCGACATGTGATGTCTTCCCTGGACACCCAGCTTTAAAATTTCTCTCTTTTGTATTCTTTCCCTTTATTTCTCAGACTGGCCAACACTGAGGGAAATAGATAAGAACCTACATGAAATAACGTGAATTATCAGGGGCGGGTTCCCCAGATAGCAAGTAGAATTCAGCAATATATAAAAAAGATTATATATGAGGACAAAGTCAGATTAATCTTAAGAATATAAAATTTAGCATTCAAAAAAATCAGTGTTATATAATGCATTAATTGAATAAAAGACAAAAACCACAAAAAGGCACATGAATGCCACAATAGATTAAAAAAATTAACAAAATCCAATACTTTGTATGATAAAAATACTCATCCAGTGAGGAATAGAAGGGAATCACTCCCCCACCAAATAAAAAGCTATTAGAATTAATGAATAAGTTAAGCAAGCTTGAAGGATACAAATAATATATGCAAATGAACAGACACTTCAAAAGAAGATGTACATGCAGCCAACAATCATATGAAAAAAAGCTCAACATCACCGGTCATTAGAGAAATGCAAGTGAAAACCATAATGAGATGCCCCCCTTACACCAATCAGAATGACTATTACCAAAAGTCAAAAAAATAACAGATGCTAACGAGGTTGTGGAGAAGAAGGAATATTAATACACTGTTGGTGTGAGTGTAAATTAGTTCAACCACTGTGGAACACTGTGGTGATTCCTCAAAAACCTAAAACC
>NW_012101414.1:266189-267127 GCF_000951045.1 Mandrillus leucophaeus
AAAAATGAAATTAAGACAACAATCTCATTTATAATAGTTTCAAATAGAACAAAATTCTTGGGAAGAAATTTATCAAAATAAGCACAAGACTTGTACACCAAATACTACAAAATGTTAAAAGAAATTAAAGAATATTTAAATAAATGAAAAAAACTCATGCAGGAACTTGAAGGCTTAATATTGTTAAGATGGTAATATTACTCAAATTGAGCCACAGATTCAACATAATCTTTAAAAAAATTCAAGCTACCTTATTTCAGAAATTTACAAGCTAATTCTAAAATCATATGGAAATACAAGGGACTCAGAATAGTTCAAACAATTTTGAAAAAGAAAAATAGTTTGGTGCACTTACACTTTCCAAATTCAAAACTTACTACAAAGCTATAATTTTAAGACAGTGTGGTATTGGCATGAGGACAGACATATAGAACAATGGAATAGAATTGAATAAAATTGTCTAAAAATAAAAATGGGATAGAATAGAATTGTCTAGAAATAAACTTCTATATTTATGACTAGTTGATTTTTGACAAGGATAACATGACTACTAAGTGAGAAAAGAATAGTCTGTTTAGCAAATCATGGTTGAACAACTTCAGATTCACAAACAAAAGAATGAAGCTGGACACTTTCTTCCACCAAACAAAACAATTCAAAGTGGAGCAAAAACCAAAATGTAAGACCTAAATGTAAGACATTTTCGAGGAAAAAATAGCCTTAATGACTTTGGTTTAGTAGTGGCTTCTTAGATATGACAACAAAGCTCAAGCCATAAAAGAAAAGCAGATAAATTAGGTTTTATCATAATGAAAAACCCTGGCTGGGTGCAGTGGCTCACGCCTGTAATCCTAGCACTTTGGGAGGCTGAGGTCAGGGGGATCACCTGAGATCAGGAGTTCAAGAGCAGCCTGGCCAACATGGTGAAACCCCAAAAT
>NW_012101414.1:271022-271530 GCF_000951045.1 Mandrillus leucophaeus
TTTTGTGTTTCTGTAATTCTGTCTTCTGAATAATAGAGCATAACTCTTAGGGGAATTTCATGATGAAATAACAAATAAAACATTTAAAACATTGCTTGTCACATAATAAAAAGTAAGTACATATTAATTTTTTTTTTTTTTAAGACAGAGTCTAGCTCTGTTGCCCAGGCTGGAGTGCAGTGGCATGATCTCGGCTCACTGCAAGCTCTGCCTCCTAGGTTCTTGCCATTCTCCTGCCTCAGCCTCCCGAGTAGCTGGGACTACAGGCGCCCGTCACCGCACTCAGCTAATTTTTTGTACTTTTAGTAGAGACGGGGTTTCACCGTGTTAGCCAGGATGGTCTCTATCTCCTGACCTCATGATCTGCCCCCCTCGGCCTCCCAAAGTGCTGGGATTACAGGCATGAGCCACCACGCCCGGCCCATAAGTAAATACATATTAACTATTTTTATTAGTCTTCCTACTATCACTTACCAATTTTCTGGCCTGAAGTATAAAACATAAACTT
>NW_012101414.1:271580-285939 GCF_000951045.1 Mandrillus leucophaeus
CTCACGCCTGTAATCCTAGCACTTTGGGAGGCTGAGGTCAGGGGGATCACCTGAGATCAGGAGTTCAAGAGCAGCCTGGCCAACATGGTGAAACCCCAAAATCCAAAAATACAAAAATTAGCCCAGCATGATGGCGGGTGCCTATAATCCCAGCTATTGGGAGGCTGAGGCAGGAGAATCCCTTGAACCCAGGAGGTGGATGTTGCAGTGAGCTGAGATCATGACATTGCACTCCAGCCTGAACTACAGAATGAATCTCCATCTCAAAAAAGAAAGAAAGAAAGAAGGAAGGAAGGAAGGAAGAAAGGAAGGAAAGAAGGAAGGGAGGGAGGGAGGAAGGAGAAAACAAAAGAAGAAAGAAAAAGGAAAAGGAAAAGGAAAGAAAAGAAAGAAAGGAAAGGAAAGGAAGAGAAAGAAAGAGAGAGAGAGGGAGGGAGGGAGGAAGGAGGGAAGGAAGGAAGGAAGGGAAAAAGAGGGAGGGAGGGAAAGAAAGAAAAAGAAAGGAAGGAAGGAAGAAAGGAAGGAAAGAAAGAGAAAGGAAGGAAGGAAGAACGGAAGGAAGGAAGAAAGAAAAGAGAGAAAGAAAGGGAGGAAGGAAGGAAGGAAAGAAGGAAGGAAGGAAAGAAGGAAGGAAAGAAAGGCTCCTATTTCAAAGGACACCATGAAGAAAGTGTAAAGACAACCCATGGGATATGGAAGAAAATATTTGCCAATACTATATCATATAAACCACTTGTATCCAGAACATATAAAGAATCCCTACAATTCAACTATTTAAAAAAACTTAATTTAAAAGTGGGAATATAAGTTGAATAGGCATTTTTCTAAGGAAAACATACAAATAGCACATGAAAAGATGTTCAACATCATTTGTAATTAAAAAATGCAAATCAAAACTACAAAGAGATATTAATTCACACACACTAGGATAGAAAAAACAAAAAAGATGTTAATGAGTGGTGGTGAGCATATGGAGAGATTGGATCTCTCAAATATTGTTATTCAAATTCTAAACCGGTGCAGCCATCTTGGAAATGATTTGGCAGCTTTGCAAAATTTCAACAATTAACCCGTCTTATGATCTAGCTCTTCCATTCCCAGGTACATTCAAGGAGAAATAAAAACATATGTCTACACAAAAACCTGTATGATGGATTTTCTTAGCAGCATTACCGGTAATAGCCAAAAAGATGGAAACAACCCAAACGTCCATCAATTGAGGAATGAATAAATATGCAAACAGAGGAGCTCTTCTGTTCACCAGACTAGCGTAGTGGATCCTCTTAAGCAAAGGAGTTCTGAAATTACATCTCCTAGATTTAAATTTTGGCTCTGCCACAGTTACTAAAGTTACTTAATTTTGTGTTTCTGTAATTCTGTCTTCTGAATAATAGAGCATAACTCTTAGGGGAATTTCATGATGAAATAACAAATAAAACATTTAAAACATTGCTTGTCACATAATAAAAAGTAAGTACATATTAATTTTTTTTTTTTTTAAGACAGAGTCTAGCTCTGTTGCCCAGGCTGGAGTGCAGTGGCATGATCTCGGCTCACTGCAAGCTCTGCCTCCTAGGTTCTTGCCATTCTCCTGCCTCAGCCTCCCGAGTAGCTGGGACTACAGGCGCCCGTCACCGCACTCAGCTAATTTTTTGTACTTTTAGTAGAGACGGGGTTTCACCGTGTTAGCCAGGATGGTCTCTATCTCCTGACCTCATGATCTGCCCCCCTCGGCCTCCCAAAGTGCTGGGATTACAGGCATGAGCCACCACGCCCGGCCCATAAGTAAATACATATTAACTATTTTTATTAGTCTTCCTACTATCACTTACCAATTTTCTGGCCTGAAGTATAAAACATAAACTTCCTCTAACACTTCCTGCCACTCAAGGACATGCTGGAGAGGGGCGTTATTTCTGGCATGACCCTGCTCCAACCTGCTCCTGTCTTGGGGAAAGTGGAAAAGCGGAGAAGAGGGGTCTATATAATTGGAGAGAGCATGTTCTTCGTGGTACCGTGTTGTCCGAGGTTGACTCTTCCTCTCTTTTGCAGTTTGTTTCAAAGATTGGTCAGAAGAGTCAGGGTTGTGCTTATTTTTGCTCTCATGGACTAAGTGAGATACAGGACTATGTAGAGGCCGGCCAGGAGGCCCTCCTCTTCCTCTTGCAGTGTCTGTTCTAATGATAATGGAGTTTGTGAAGTGGGTTACATTTACGTGCTATTGAGTAGGTATATTGAGACCTATATGTAGACTTTAACATCCTGTAAGCAGAACACAAAATTCAGATACAGAGCAAAGAGATAAAATAAAACAGCAGGCCTTATTTTTGGTCTTACATTTAATACATACCCTCAAATTTTGTTAAACTTGGGAGAATTGTTCTCCTCTGGGCTTAAAGTCATTATAATAAAGCCCATAGTTTGATCATTTACCAACTTGTCCCAGAAGGGAGACAATTTATTTCAAACATTTGAAGACCTACATCGAAGATATCCAGGCCTCCCCAAAATTTCTCTTTCAAAACAGTAAGGTGGTACAAGGGACAGTGTGTGGAGATTATTTTACAATCCTACAAGTAGTCGCTAATCAAGAGTGGCAAGATCTAAAGGGAACAGGACCCCTAAGAGGGCTATGAAACTGCAAATGTCCTTTCTCGGCTGAAGGTCCAACAATTAATTACTTTGTCCATGTTAAAAATCTGGAGGTTTAAGATCCATCACTGTGGCTCACACCTATAAGCCAAGCACTATGGGAGGCTGAGGTGGGAAGATTGTGTGACCCTGTGAATTTGAGAACAGCCTGGGCAACGTGGCAAAACTCCGTCTCTACAAAAAGTACAGAAATTAACTGGATGTGCTGGCATGCACCTGTAATCCCAGCTACTTTGGTGGCTGAGGTCGAGGCTGCAGTGAATCATGATAACGACACTGCACTCCAGCTTAGGTGACAGAATGAGACCCTGTCAAAAAATTCTGGTAGTTTGTCATTGATGCCTTCTGTTACCTACACTGTATGCTCAGTGGCTCATTAAATGACGACCTTCTTTGCCTCTTTTGACAGTTTTTGATTTGAAGCTTATTTTATCTGATCTAAGTATAGGCAATCCTTCTCCTTTGACTACTATTTGCATGGAGTATTTCATCCCTTCACTTTCAGCCTATGTTTTTTTCTTAAAGCTAAAGTGAGACTCTTATAGCATATAGTTAGATCTTGTTTTTTTTTTTTTAATTCAGCTACTCTCTGATTGAAGAATTTAATTCCGTTATATTTAAGGTTATTATTAACAGGTAAGCAGTTAGTAGTGCTATTTTGTTATTTTGGGGGTGGCTGTTTTTGCAGATATTTCTTTATTTCTTCATCTCTTGTATCCCTTTGTGATTTGGTAATTTTATGAAGTACTAAGCATTTAATTTTTTTATCATTCATGTATCTGCTGCCATTCTTGTAATTCTTATAGCTCTGAAGGCTGGGAAGTCTAAGGGCACACATGATGTAAACCTCTGGTGAGGGTGATCCCATGGAGGAAGGTGGAAGTGAGTGCACAAAGCAAAGAGAGAGAGATGGGGCCAAATTTATTCTTTTATCAGGAGTTCACTCCTGCCATAATTAACCCTCTCCCAAGATAATGATATTTATCCACTCATGAGGATGAAGGTCTCTGGATGTAATTATTTCTGGAAGGTCACACCTCTTAAAACTGTTATAATGGCAATTAAGTTTTCACATGAGTTTTAGAGGGAACATTGAAACCATAGCATTTCATTCACAACCCTCTGAAACTCATGTTCTTCTCACATGCAAAATACATTAATTCTGTCTCAGTCGCCTCAAAAGTTTTTACCCATTCTAGCATCAACTTTAAAGTTCTAAGTCCAGAGTCGTCAGAAACAGATATGGATGAGACTCAAGGTATGACTTATCTGGAGGCAAATGTTTCCAGCTGTGAACCTGTGAAATCAAAACTAGTGATTTGATTCCAAAATATAATGGTGAGACAGGTACAGAATAGACTCTCTCAGTTAAAAAGGGAGAACCAGGCAAGAAAAAGGCATAACTGGTTTCAAGTGAGTCCAAAACTCAACAGAGAAGACAGCATTAAGCTTTAAATCTGGAGAATAATTTCCTTTGACTCCATGTCTTGAATCCTGGGAATGCTGACTGGGGCCCTCAGACATGGCCCCGCTCCCATATCTTTGCTGGGCTCAGTCCGTGCTTCAGCTCTGTTAGGTTGGAGTTGCATGCTAGTGGCCCTATGGTTCTGAGATCTCAAAGATAGTCCCACTCCCTTGGCTCCACTAGGCATATCCCTAACTGTGACTGTCTGTGTTGGCTCTGACTCCGCATTCCCACTCAGCTTTGCCCTAATAGAGGCTCTTAGAAGTGGCTCCACTCCCGTAGCTATATGTGACATTCTTTGATCCTAGTTGGAGAAAGCCATGCCCCTACAGCTCTTGCAGTCTGTGAGCCTGTACACATGGATTCCACCAAGGTTTACAGCTTGTGCCTTCCAGGCACAGGTATTCCAGGCATAGTGGCAGTGCGAGCTGAGGTCCTAGGCTCAGGGTCTTGTAAAACTACTGTAGCATCTGGCACAGGTTCACTCACCCAGTCGTGGCTGGATGCAGATTACCCACAAACCTGAGGCTATAACTCTAAAGCACACCTCAGTAACTCAAGCCCGTGAAGCAGGGATGGAATTGAGACTGATTCTGGGGTCAGTGCACAACATCATCAAGGTTCCGGGGAAGGAGGCGTGCTTTGGAGGCTTGAGTTCTGAGGAGCAGGTTACAGTTCAAATTTGGGTTCCAGAGCCAATAGCGTAAAGCAGCAACTCCAACCCTGGGGGATAGAGTGCCACATAGTGGTAACTTTAGACCCTGAGATGTTAGGGCATGGCAATATCCCAGGCTGTGTGAGGCTGGATGTAGCAGCAGCAAGGCCTCGGGAATGGCTAGGCCTGTCTGTAGCTTTTTCCTTGGGTTTCTTGGAGCAGTGTAGAAATGACCCCCTAGGGAGCCACGGTTTCTCAGAAGCTTAGACTCCAGGGGACTAGTCAGTTCCAGGGAGGTGGGGCACTGCACTATTTTGCCTGGATGGTGGGGTGACATATTTCAATCAAAGCTATGGGTGCCCAGACAGAGGAGCACAGTTTCAACTTGAGTTTGGAGGGGCAGGGTGCACCAGCGACTAAGATGGGGGCATGGAGCAGTTCCATGGCAGCCTGGCCTCGGCAGGTAGAGAGTAGATAGCAGCCGTTTGGCTCAGGTATGGCTCGCAGGTGTGCATAGTGTAGTGGGGGTTAAGCCTCAGAGATGGAGGGGTACAATGGCTACTCTGAAGCAGAATGCACTCTAGCAGTGATTCAGTTCCAACAAGGGGCAGCACAGTAGCAGCTCGGGCCATGGGGGCCAGGGCACAGTGTCAGCTCCTCCTCTGAGATAGAACAGACATGTGGACTTCAGGTAGCTCCGTCAGCTGAGCTCAGGGTCTGTGAAGATGCTAAGTGTCTCCAGTAGGATTGCAGGTGTCTATGGTGGTGTTGGGAGCTGCTGGGGTCCTGTCACTTACCTTTTCCCTGCAGGAAGAAGGCCCTCCTGACTCAGAGCTGGTCTAACTGGGGGAAGGGTGGTGGAGGAAAGGTATTTTCTCTCCTTCTTCATGCAGCCATCCTGGGTTTCTGTGCTTTACAAGGTTTCTGCTACTCCTTTGCTGTTTTCTGGTGCTCTTCTTCAGTTATTTTGGTTGGAATGTAGCTGTTTATTCATTTTGTGTGTGTGTGTGTGTGTGTGTGTGTGTGTGTGTGTGTCTTTGTGATGGTGATGAGGGTTAGTAATTTCTAGTTGTCCATGTTGCTGACATTCTCTAGAATTCTAATCAGACATATTCTAGGCCTTTTAATTCTACACTTCTCATCTTTTAACCTTTCTTCTATTGTGACCATTTTCTTGTTTCTCTGTAGAATTCTTGGTGATTTGTTCAATTTTTTTCCAGTTGACTAATTCTACTTTCAGCTATTCCTTGTTATTTAACACAGTGGCAAAATTTTTTCTGTCAACATTATTTTATATTTGAAATTTGTTTGAGACCATGTTGCAAAATGTTGTGTCACTTTTTGCACTTTAACTTTTCATTTTTGTGATTTCATTTTCAATTGAATAAAGTATCCATACTTTTTACATATTCTATATTTGGTATATATCTAGATGCTCCTAATCTGTGGGGCTTCTTGGAGGCTTGTATGAAGGATATCTACTTCCTTCTTTATGGACTCCAACGTAAGACTTATTCAGAGACTAATTGTTTTCTAAGCATGTGTCTTTTTGGTGGGATTTCTCCTTTACTACTGACTTTGATTGTTCTCAGAACTGTAATTCTCCAGGGAAGTGATAGGTATCAGCTGATGCATTTAATTCCCAGGATTATGATCAATAATTTATGCTGTATACCTCAAGGAGACTCTTATCTTTGATAAGTATAATCTGAAATCTGTGGCCATGGTGCCCTGTTTCTTTGATACTTTTTCTACATTTTCCCCCAAATTTATCCTTATGCAATCTTTGTTTTTAACACTCATTTCACCTGATTTACAGAGATTTTAGTTGTTTCTCACTTTCATAACAAAATGGAGTTCTAATTCTGTTTGTCCAAATTGTTTTTGAAACTTTTCTAGACGAGATAAGAATAAGAACATTGACTTTTTGTTTACATCCTTACATTTAAGTCCTTATCTTAACTACTTCAATCACATTTACATTATATATTTCTTATTAATTATTAATTATATTTATCTTTCTTTTAAAAAATATTTTTCTTATTTTATAATTTGTAATTTTGTACTTTTTATTTTTACTGCTTTTCATAACTTTGAATGTCTACATTACTAAAATTAATGTTCTAAATGATTAATCTTTTATTTTTATTTTAACTTTTCCCCTCTAGCTTTCTCTGAAATTCACCCTCCTTTTCCTAACTTTAATCAATTTTATTGCCAGATAGCTAATAATGTATTTTCATTGATTTGTCAAAGGTAAATATAGGATGACAATTATTTCCACAGAAATCTGAATTTTTTCTGAACATAGCAAATTTGGGCTACAATAACTTTTTTTTTCATTATGTTACCAATAAAAGGGCGCACATTTCCGAAGTTAAGACTTTTTAGCATATATGCTCCATTGAAATCAACCATGACTTGAAGGATATTAGCAAGCTTCACTTCCCTAAAATTTTATGGAAGTGGGCCATGAAACATCAGAATATGAATTGAAATACACAGATAAAAATTTCCATGTGGCTTTAGCCTATCTCCACATTACTTGGTTGGAGTCATACTGAGGAGAGACAGAGGCATAACAGTAATATCTTTGTGCTTGGAATCTCAAAAAATGGCTTTATGTATCCTTGCTATGCACCAGCAAGTTAGAGTTTAAAGTACTGTAATAGGAAAAGAGATTTAAATTTGTGGTGCAAAGAATATGACTCAGAGCTGTAAGTTTTATTCCCAAAGTTCAGAGCTTATGGGACAAAATACAAGGTTACATGGGAAGATTTTCAGCCCTGAGAATTTAACTGTGCTCTGGTTATAAAAGGAGGAGCTATACAATACTGTACCATAAATTGGAAGGCAGACGAGTTTGTGTAGCTTATTACTATTACAAAAGTAATCCTTCACGGGGAAGTGGCTCTAATCAAGGGACTAGGCTTTAAAAGGGATAGAAATAAAATCTGAGCAGACTTGGGATTTGAAGTTGAAGAAATTTCTCTAATTTACCTCATTTCTGTCAACATGTCCTCTCTTCTAGCATATTATTGATATCATGTAACATTTAAGTCAATCTCTCTCTCTCTCTCTCTCCACCCCTGCTTAATGTGTTGCCTCTTCCACTTCCCTAGCTGTAACAACTGTTATAATATTGGAGGGAAAGGTAGACCAGGTTTTGTCCTTGGGGGAATCTGCCCGAAAGTATAAAGTCTTTCTTTTGTCATTTCCAGGACCTCATCCTAAATTACATTTCTTATTGTAGCACCTTTTCTGCTGCCATGACAATCATGCAAGGAATGGAACAGGCTACGCCAGGGGCTGGCCCTGGTGTGCCCCAGTTGGGAAACATGGGTGTCATACATTCATATCTGTGGAAAGGATTGCAAGAGAAGTTCTTGAAGGGGGAACCCAAAGTCCTTGGGGTAAGTCAGTTGCAAATCTGGGAGAAGACCAATAGTGTTGTAAACTCATGTTTGATCAGATCTAATGCCAAATACACTGTCCCACCAGCCTCTTAATACATCAACCAGCCCTAGCAACATCAGTATTTAATTTCAGGCCCTTTCTTTGAAAAAATATATCATATTCTACCACATCATGCTTCCAAATTAGTTATATTTAAAGTATATTGATTTCAGATCTATTCTATGGTTGTGGATCATCCATGATAACTATATTTGACTTCAGCATAGAAGAACAGCAAAAGAAAAGACCACCTGTGCACTAGCCGACGCCCCCTCCACAGGCCTTCCTGATAGCAGATAGATGCATATTGCTACTCTTTCTGTCTGGTACCTTTTCTTAGCCCACTGCTCAGAGGATGAAAAATCTGTTATTCTCTGAGCATTTCCATCTGGAGTCTCAAGTGAACGTGTCTAAAAACAATGTAGAATTAAAAGAATGTCAGGTTAGGGCAGGTGAAAGAACATGAAATATAGGTTTATCACTAGCCCAAGCTTCAAACCACTGAGAAAATATCATTGTGGACTCTTTGGATTCCTCCTTTTTTTTTTTTTTTTGCATTATTCATTTTTTGGGGGGGAAATATAGCTATTTTTCATAAAATAGGTTATTTATGTTGGCACATACTAGGTTCAATTTTTTAATGTATAAATAATTATTTTAAAATATACTGCATGTTTTAGGGACGTTTTAGGCTTAAAGAACAATTGAGAGCAAAAGTACAGGTATATCCCATATGCCCCTTGCCCCGACACGTGCATAGCTTTTTAATTATCAACTTCCCCCACCAGAGTGGGACATTTGTTCCAACTGATGAACCTATGTTGACACATCATTACTCAAAGTACACAAATCACAATGGGGTTCATTCTCTGTGTTGTGTGTTCTATGGGTTTTAACAAAGGTATAGTGATAGAATCTACCTTTATAGTATCATACAAAGTAGTTTCACTGCCCTAAACATTCTCTGTGCTCTGCCCATTCATCCTTTCCTCCCACCAATCCCCGGCAACTACTAATCTTTTATTGTCTTCATAGTTTGCCTTTTCCAGAAAGTCATACAGTTAACGTTGTAAAATAGATAGTTTTTAAAGACTGCCTTCCTTCACCTAATAACATGCATTTAAATTTCCTCCATGTTTTCTTATGGCTTAATAGCTCATTTATTTTTAGTGCTGAATAATATTTCATTGTGTAGAGGTACCACAGTTTGTTTATGCATTCACCTGCTGAAGGACATCTTGATAGCTCCCAAACTTTGGCAAGTAGGAGTAATGTTGCTATAAATATCTGTGTGCATGTTGTGTGTGAACATAAGTTTTCAACTTAACAGGTAAGTATGATTGCTATATTGTATGGTAAGAGCATGTTTAGTTTTGTAAGAAACTGTCAAACCGTCTTCCCTGTTACTTTGCAATGTGGAAGATGTCAATCAGCAGTGAATGAGAGTTCCTGCTGTTCTACATAATAGGCAGCATTTGGTGTCCTCAATGTTCTGGATTTTACCATTCTAATAGGTGTGTAGTCCAGTCTCATTACCATTTTAATTTTCATTTCCCTGGTGACATAAGATGTGGAGCATCTTTTTATATGTTTATTTACCATCTCTGTATCTTCTTTCTTGAGGTGTCTTATTAAAGTTTTTGGCACTTTTTTTTAACTGAGATGTTAGTATGCTTAATGCTGAGTTTTAAGTTTGTTGTATATTTTGGATAAGAATCCTTCGTCAGGTATGTTTTTTGCAAAATCTTCTGTCAGTCTATGGTTTATCTTTTCGTCTCCTGACAGTGTCTTCTGCAGAGCAGAATTTTTTTAATTTTAATAAAATTAAGATGATTAATTCTGTATTTCATGGGTTGTGCCTTTGGTATTTTATTGACAAATTCATCACCAAAACCAAGGTCATCTAGATTTTAGCCTATGTCATCTGTTAAGAGTTTCAGAGTTTTGAGTTTAACATTTGTGTCTGTGATTTATTTTGAGTTAATTTTTGTGACGAATACAAGGTATGTGTCTAAGTTCAATTTTTGCCTATGGAGGTCCAGTTTTTTAAGTTGTTTTTTTTTTTTTTTTTTTTTTGGAAAGACTATTCTTCTAATTGTATTACCTTAGCCCTTTATCAAAGATCACTTGACTATACTTCTGTGTCTATTTCTAGGCTTTCTATTCTATTCAATTGATCTATTTGTCTATTTCTTTGCCAATACCACATAGTCCTGATTACTATCACTTTATAGTTTGTCCTAAAGTTGGGTAGTGTTACTCCTACAACTCCTTCTTCTTCTTCTTCAAGATATTTTTTGCTATTTTAAGTCTTTTGCCTTTCCCTATAAATTTTAGAGTCAGTTTTTCAATATACACAAATAACTTGCTAATATTTTGAGGGAGATAGCATTAAACCTACAGATTAAATTGGGAACAACTGACATCTTGACAATGTTGAGTCTTCCTATCCATGGACATGGAATATTTCTCTGTTTATTTAGTTATTTGATTTATTTTTTTAAGTTTTTCTTATAGATTTTGTTCATAGTTTGTTAGATTTGTGCCTAACAAACACCAAATACCAATACCTAAATATTTAATTTTGGGGGGTGCTAATTTAAATAGTATTGCATTTTTAATTTCAGATTTCACTTATTTACTCTAAGTACATAAGAAAGTAATTGACTGTTGTGTATTAAGCTTGTATCCTATAACCTTAATATAATCATTTGTTAGTTCCAGGAGTTTTTGGTTGATTATTTCAGATTTTCTACACAATCATGTCATCTGTGAATAAAAGTAGTTTTATTTTTTCCTTACCAATTGTATACATTTATTTCCTTTTCTTTTCTTACTGTTTCAGCTGTGACTTCCAGTAAAAGTTTAAAGGAGTAGTGATGGGATCATCCCTGCCTTGTTCGTGATCTTAGTGAGAAAGCTTTGAATTTCTCCATTAAGTATGAAGTTAGCTGTAGTTTTTTGAATAAATATTCTTTATCAACCTAAAGAAGTTCTCCTCTATTAACAGTTTTTCAAAAGTTTTTATAATAAACAGGCATTGGATTTTGTTTAATATTTTTCCTGCATCTGTTGAGATAATCATGTGATTTTTCTTCCTTTCAGCCTGTTGATGTCATTAGTTACAGTCATTGATTTTTGACTATCTAGTCAGCCTTGCATATCTGGGATAAATCCTGCATGGTCATGGTATATAATTCTTTTGATACACTATTATATTTAGTTTGCGTATGTTTTGTTGGGAATTTTTGCATCTTTGTTCACCAGAGATGTTGGTCTGCGGTTTTCTTTTCTTGTAATGTTTTTGACTTTTTTTTTTGGTAGATAATAGTGCTAGCTCCATAGAATGAGTTAGGGAGTATTTCCTCTTTTTCTATTTTCTATAAAGAATTGGTATAATTTCTTTTTTAAGTGTTTGGTAGAATGCACTGATTAACCTTTCCAGGCCTGGTGCTTTCTGTTTTGAAATTTTACTAATTATTGATTTAATTTATTTAATAATTATAGGCTTATTCAGAGTGCCTATTTCTTTTGTGTAAGTTTTGACAAACTGTCTTTAAGGAGCAATTCATTGTCTCAAGGTTATTAAATTGTCGGCATAGAAATGTTCATAGCATTATTTTATTATCCTTTTAATTTCTGTGGGAACTGGAGTGATGTTCCCTCTTTCACTTATGAGTAATTTGTGTCCTCTCTCTCTTTCTCTTAGACTGGCTACAGGCTTATTGGTTTTATTTATATATTTTTCTTTTTTTAAAAAAAAAGCATTGGGTTTTGTTGAGTTTGTCTATTAATTTTCTGTTTTTAATTTTATGATTTCTGTTCTAATTTCTATTTCATGTTTTTTTCTTCCGCTTACTTGGAATTTAATTTGCTTTTCTTTTTCTAGTTTCTTAAGGTAGACTTTCAGGTGATTGATTTTAGATCATTATTTTCTAATATATTCATTCAATGTTATAATTTTTTTCTAAGCACTGCTTTCTCTACATTCCTTAAATTTTGATAAGTTGTTTTAATTTTTTTGACCCATTTTTAATGCCATGAGATAATTGTACTCCAACTCTCCTATTTTAAGAACGCTGTTTACTCATACTCATGTCCTCAGGCCCCAGACGTCAAGAAAATATCAGATTTGCTCTTCTTTTTTTCTTCCCCTGTATACACTCTTTTTTCTTTAGGTTACTTCCCCTTGCTAGAATAATTGCTTTCTAATTCCTTGGCCACTTCTCTCTGAGTATGTGACAAAAGAGAGATACCATTGTGGTAGAAGTAGCATCCTAGGTATCAGAAAAGCACCTGTGGGCTGGGTCTGGCATGCTCCTTTTAACCGTGAAATGACTGACAGTGGTAGAGATCCTGAGAGATAACGTTGGTAAGATAATATTCATGGTTCTTAATGCGAAAAAAAAGAGTGACAACAGAATATCAAGGTCATATGACTGTATGAAATAAAAAGAATAAGGATAGCTTAGTGATTGGAAAGGGGGTGGCATTAGCACCATTTTTGTGGTGGATAATCAGTTTTTGCTTTCTTCATCATTTCTAGGTTGTGCAGATTCTGATTGCCTTGATGAGCCTTAGCATGGGAATAGTAATGATGTGTGTGGCATTTAGTTCTTATGAAGAACGTCCCATTTCTGTGTATGCTGGGTACACAATTTGGGGGTCCGTGATGGTGAGTAGGGTATTTTTTGATATAATTGGAGATCACATAATAGAGGTGTAAATACCCTGATCTTTGCAATTGTATTCTAACTCTGTCTTGTAATTCTGCAAATTTGAGAATGGTATCTAACCTTTTTAAACTCAGTGTTCTCATATTTAAAATAGTAATAATAATATAAAACTTAAAGCTAGGCAGGTTAAATACTTTACGTAAGTCAGTTAGGGTCTATTACAGCAACACATTGCCAAAGACCCAAACTGGAATGACTTAAGCAATGAAAGCACTGATTGTTTCACAACGAGATTAGGGGCTTATTTCCAGAATTGCTTAATTCGGTGGTGTAAGGATTTCATCAAGAACTGCTAGCAGACTATACCAGAGGGGAGATGGTAGACACATCCATTTTTGATAAATATTTTATATACATATGCCCAAATCAACCATCAGTAAGGATAACGAACTTGCCATTACTGGCTTAGACTAATTAAGATTTACCTCTGTAGCTGGGAGGAGCCTACACTACCTTTTAGCTCAGGAAAAACTGAAGAAAATGATGGTTTAGTTAGCAAGGAAAAAGAGGAGACGTGGCTGGTACACAGGCAGTTTCTCATATATAGTCTATTGACTATCAAATGTTACCTTAGAAAATTAAATTGTTATTTGATACATTTTGTTTCATAAGTTTAATAAGTTACTATGGTTGATATTAAATTAAAATTAGAATTGGAATTTAGCTTTAAAAACATTCTCCCAAGAGAGAACACAAAAGAGTTTTGAGGCAAATTAAAAGTAAATTTGAGGTAAATTTGAGAATAAAATACCAAGTTTTATCTATTGACAAAAGAAAAATAAAATTTATAAGGCAGATTTAGGTTAGAATCAGGGAATTTATTCTAGTATTATAGGGTTTCCATTTATTTATAAAACTGAGAATGAGATAGTTTAGAGTTTTATAATGGAGCTTAATTTCTGCTCTACTTCACCTGTGTACAGTGGAAGTGCGAGATTTGAAGGAGAGTGTATTTGTCAGGGTTCTCTAGAGGGACATGACTAATAAGATAGATGTACATATATAAAGGGAAGTTTATTAGGGAGTACTGACTCACACAGTCACAACGTGAGGTCCCACAATAGGCCATCTGCAAGCTGAGGGGCAAGGAAGCCAGTCTGAGTCCCAAAGCTGAAGAACTTGAAATCTGATGTTTGAGGGCAGGAAACATGCAGCACGGGAGAAAGATGTAGGCCTGAAGACTAAACCAATCTAGTCTTTCCATGTTCTTCTGCCTGCGTTATTCTGGCCACACTGGCAGCTGAGTAGATTGTGCCCTCCCAGACTAAGGGCGGATCTGCCTTTCCTAGTCCACTGACTCAAATGTTAATCTCCCTTGGCAAGCCCTTCACAGTCACACCCAGGAATGATACTTTGCATCCTTCAATCCAATCAAGTTAATGTTCAATATTATAT
>NW_012101414.1:288039-289211 GCF_000951045.1 Mandrillus leucophaeus
ATTTGTGTCTGTGATTTATTTTGAGTTAATTTTTGTGACGAATACAAGGTATGTGTCTAAGTTCAATTTTTGCCTATGGAGGTCCAGTTTTTTAAGTTGTTTTTTTTTTTTTTTTTTTTTTGGAAAGACTATTCTTCTAATTGTATTACCTTAGCCCTTTATCAAAGATCACTTGACTATACTTCTGTGTCTATTTCTAGGCTTTCTATTCTATTCAATTGATCTATTTGTCTATTTCTTTGCCAATACCACATAGTCCTGATTACTATCACTTTATAGTTTGTCCTAAAGTTGGGTAGTGTTACTCCTACAACTCCTTCTTCTTCTTCTTCAAGATATTTTTTGCTATTTTAAGTCTTTTGCCTTTCCCTATAAATTTTAGAGTCAGTTTTTCAATATACACAAATAACTTGCTAATATTTTGAGGGAGATAGCATTAAACCTACAGATTAAATTGGGAACAACTGACATCTTGACAATGTTGAGTCTTCCTATCCATGGACATGGAATATTTCTCTGTTTATTTAGTTATTTGATTTATTTTTTTAAGTTTTTCTTATAGATTTTGTTCATAGTTTGTTAGATTTGTGCCTAACAAACACCAAATACCAATACCTAAATATTTAATTTTGGGGGGTGCTAATTTAAATAGTATTGCATTTTTAATTTCAGATTTCACTTATTTACTCTAAGTACATAAGAAAGTAATTGACTGTTGTGTATTAAGCTTGTATCCTATAACCTTAATATAATCATTTGTTAGTTCCAGGAGTTTTTGGTTGATTATTTCAGATTTTCTACACAATCATGTCATCTGTGAATAAAAGTAGTTTTATTTTTTCCTTACCAATTGTATACATTTATTTCCTTTTCTTTTCTTACTGTTTCAGCTGTGACTTCCAGTAAAAGTTTAAAGGAGTAGTGATGGGATCATCCCTGCCTTGTTCGTGATCTTAGTGAGAAAGCTTTGAATTTCTCCATTAAGTATGAAGTTAGCTGTAGTTTTTTGAATAAATATTCTTTATCAACCTAAAGAAGTTCTCCTCTATTAACAGTTTTTCAAAAGTTTTTATAATAAACAGGCATTGGATTTTGTTTAATATTTTTCCTGCATCTGTTGAGATAATCATGTGATTTTTCTTCCTTTCAGCCTGTTGATGTCATTAGTTACA
>NW_012101414.1:293846-320634 GCF_000951045.1 Mandrillus leucophaeus
CTAATTTATATAAGCAGAAATCTGGGAAACAGGCATGGGAATGAATATTAAAGGTATGGGATAATGGTGGAAGGAACATAGAGTTGGATCAGGCTGAATTTATTGATTTGGGTCCTCTAAGCAGGGATTCTGCATTTAATGTTGCAGCTTGCGGAACTAAAAAAGATTCTAGTTTATTTGCTTGGTTAGCTGAAATATGGATTAAAAGATGGCCCACTGTGAGCGAGCTGATAATGCCTGATCTCCTTGGGTTAATGTAGAAGAAGGGATCCGAAAGCTTAGGGAGTTTGGGATGGGGGAGAGGATTAGTCACTTAAAGCCTACTCATCCAAGCTGGGAGTATTTACTGCTTTTCTATGTAGACGCAGCTCTAATGGCTTCCTTTGGCCTTTTCCACCGTAATAGCCTTCACCCTGCAAGTCAGGGGGCAATGTAGAGATTCTTCCAGCTGCTAAGCATCTGTATGCCAATTATGCCTTCTGGCACTGGGGAAATGACTGCATGATGAGTGTGGGGACCAACTGGACCCACTGTAAGTTGAACCTGAGCTAAAGCTCCATTAATTACATGACCTCTATAAGCCCCTACTATAACTGGAGGACCATAATGACATTTGGATCCCCTGGAATCCATGTCAGCTCAGAGTCAGTGTCCAGTAGTCCCTAAAAGGTCTGATCATTTTTCTTTCTTTCCCCAATCCAGTTACCCTGGTAAAAGGCCAGAGATCTCCTTGAAGGATGGGAGAAAGATTAACAGCATAAATTGTCAGTAGTGTAGTGGGATCCTTCCTTAAGAGGACCTGGTCTCCTTTTTATTCAAGGAGTTCTGGGTCTGTAAAATGGCACATGTCTGGAAATTGATAGTGGGGCTATGATTCTCTGTTTTTATAATTCAAATTAGTATTTTGTCCACTCGATCTGGAAGTTTTCTGCTTATATAAATTAAGTAAGAATTTGGCAAGCTTCCTATCAATTTCACTTCTAGGAACACTGTGATTAATTAGCCAATGCCAGAACTCTACACAAGTCAGACTATTCTGATTGCTGCTTTGCCTCTTCTATCCGTTATGGTAGCTATGCCCACCTTTCCTTTGATGGTTGAGTGCTGCCATTTGGCCCCTGCCACCTCTGGATCCAATTATTTTTATTGCATTTAAATTTTGTAGTTGAGTGACTGCAGTTCCCACTGTAAGATCTGGCGTACATAGAAGAGCAATCACAGAGCTCTTCAAGGATGCAAGTGCTGCCCTCACAAATCTATTTCACAAAGTGTTGGTCAAGGGTATATCTTCTGAACCCTCCCAGCTGGGATGAGTAGGCTTAAAGTGACTAATCCTCTCCCCCATCCCAACCTCCCTAAGCTTTCGAATCCCTTCTTCTACATTAACCCAAGGAGATCAGGCATTTTCAGCTCGCTCACAGTGGACCATCTTTCAATCCATATTTCAGCTAACCAAGCAAATAAACTAGAATCTTTTTTAACTCCGCAAGCTGCAACATTAAATGCAGAATCCCTGCTTAGAGGACCCAAATCAATAAATTCAGCCTGATCCAACTCTATGTTCCTTCCACCATTATCCCATACCCTTAATATTCATTCCCATGCCTGTTTTCCAGATTTCTGCATATATAAATTAGAAAACTCAAGCAGTTCTTTTCAAGTGTAGTGTACCTTCTCGGGGATCACATTTTGAACCTCACCTCTAGGGGCCTGCTGAGACTTTAGTTATAGG
Source organism: Mandrillus leucophaeus (assembly GCF_000951045.1). Classification (NCBI taxonomy): domain Eukaryota; kingdom Metazoa; phylum Chordata; class Mammalia; order Primates; family Cercopithecidae; genus Mandrillus; species Mandrillus leucophaeus. The sequence continues at coordinate 295,579 of NW_012101414.1, forward strand.
TCTAGAAGCAAACAGGGGCCTTAGGGTGGGTTCTGAGGAGAATCAACATTGTCTTGCTTGGCAATTGCCTGAGGAGAGGCCATCACTGTTGTATTAGGCAGTGCAGGATTTATCTCCTCAGGCAAAGGTGAAAAGGCTTATGGCAGTGTAGGTTAGGGAGGGGATGTTGCCACTACTGGTGATTGGGGAAGCTGTTTCTTCTGGCAAAAATGGCTGGTGAGAGTTTACAAGCTCAGTGTCCCCAGCTTCATCAAGGTCCTACTGCACATCCCCATTCCAAGTTGCCAGGTCCCATTCCTTTTCAATCAATGCTCTCGCTTTAACAGTAGACACCTGGTGAGTCTGTGCGTGCACCTTTTGTTGCGGGTCAGCAAATCACGTGATAAAAGCTTGTGTCTGATTGTCCACAATTTCAGCTCTTTCTCTACAGAAAATAAAACTCTCATTCAGGACAATCTTAGAAGATTTGAGGCTCAGAATCTGCTTCTGAAGCTGAGAGTTAGAATCCCTGAGTTCATAATTTTCTTTCATCACTTTGTCCAGTGAACTTAGGAGCAAAACCAACAAAAGAACTCCATCCTTAATATTCTATTTTCTAGATCCACTCCTGGTACCAAAATCTGTATTAGTCAGGGTTCTCTAGAGGGATAGAACTAATAGAATAGGTGTATATATAAAGGGGAGTTTATTAAGACCAGAAGACGAAATGAGTCTAGTCTTTCCACATTTTTTCTGCCTCCTTCTGTTCTGGCTATGCTGGCAGCTGGGTCTCCCTTTCCTAGTCCACCAACTCAAATGTTAATCTCCTTTGTCAACCCCCTCACAGACACACCCAGGAACAATACTTTGCATCCTTCAATTCAATTAAGTTGACACTCAATATTAACCATAACAGACAGCAAATGCTGTTCTATCTCTGGAAAGTCGTACCATATATAAATAGATAGATAGATAGATAGATAGATAGATAGATAGATAGATAGATAGATAGATACACACACACCATATATATATACACACACCATATATATATATAATATTACCAATGCCAAGAATAGCTTTTTATTAAACTCTTACTATGATCTGGACATTCTACTAAGTGCTTTTTTTGTGCACTTTTTATATCATACCATCACCACAAACTTTTGAGGGAGGATTTCTCATTATCTTCATTTTATGGATGAAGGGAGGTTAAGTAACTTGCCCGAGATCACAACTAATTGGGTCAGGATCAGGATTCAAATAGGGTGACTCTATTATCACAATCATATATATGTAACTATCTAGGTTTCTGCTTTCGTGCCCATCTTCTTTTCAAGATCGCATTGAAAACCAGCTTACATGGTTTTAGCCTTCCACACGTGTTCAGTAGATTACCAAGAACTGCAGGAGCTGTGTTTGTCCACTGAGACATCACTCAGACTCTTGTAAGCATTGAACTAGATTAGTAAATGTAGTAAATTGGTAAAAACTTTTTGCTGCTCCCTTCCATTATTCTTTCAACCTTTTTTTCCAAACATCACCTGCAAAGTGCTTCTCTATTCTCTCTTTGACAGTATAAGTACCAATACCAAGAGCCAGCTGTAAGTTTCTATTATCCTTGGCCTCTTCAGTTCTATTCCTATTTATGACTCACATTCTTCGTTAAGTTTTTTTCCTCTGAGATACTATATACATATTTTTTTCCTGTGGTAAATGAAGTCCTTTTATTCAGTCCTATCTTCACATACACAAACATACATACACACTTCTAATATGTATATGTAATTTCTGTATACAATGTTTTTCCAAGATGCTTTACTGAATTTTTTAAATAGTTTACAGTACTTTTTAGTTTATATTCTTAGATGTTTGCAATAGATGTTATTCATACTAAATAACAGTAGTTTCAGCCATTTGTTTCAACTATTTTTCTTATATAACTATTTTGGTTAATATACCCCAAATAGTAATACATAATAGTCTACATGTTTATCTTGATTTTGACTTTAATAAGATGGGCCCACTTTTTATCATTTAACTTGATAAAGACTTGTAGACTGAGACAGATGTCCTATCATGTTACAGAAAGTATAATTATATATATTTTACCAATAATGTTTAAGTCACTAATAATGTTGGATTGTATTAAACGCCCTATCCTATCAACGCTGTAAATGTGAATAGCCATTAGCATGTAATGTTTTCCTTAAATGTATTTATTATATATATTAGAATATTTCAATATTAAAAATCTTTGTAGAGTTGAAGGATCATCCCAAATGTTCCTGATGTATTTTATGTTACACGATGGATGATTTGCTCTACTGTTTTCTTTTTCTCCAATGGTGATTTAGATAACATGAATCATCTCTACGTCTGGGTATTTGGAAACTAAAGAAGTTTATTGAGCTATTTTATTAGTCCAGTTTCTTTGTATTAAGATATCATTTTTGAATCATCTGAGATCAAATTTGTAAAGGAAATTGAAAGCTCTAACAATGGAATATTATAAGGCAGAGAGTCTTATAACCAACTTGACTAGCTATTTTGGCTAAATGAAAAATAATTGTCCCATTGATGGATTCAAATGAAGTAGTGTATTCTAGTTATCAAATAATTGGGAACTAAATTTTATGTGCTACTATTTTATTTTATAACCTTTTAAACATATTTTCAATGAGAATTATTTTAGTACCTTTTTTGTTTATTGTATTCAATATTGATACCACATAAGAATTACTTCTTATCAGGAATTTGGAAGCTTTATCTATCAGTGTCCTCAAACAGTTTTAATACCATTCCAGTTAGCTATTATTTGAAAGGCTTGATAAATTATCCAATGGACTCATCTGGCAGAATTTCTCTGTTCTTTATGGGAAAAGAGAAAATTATGTGCAATCTCTTGCTTTCTAAGATAATTGACCTATTTATACATATCTATCTACTTTGGAATAAAGTTTACTGAATTGTGATTTCCAAAACTTGTTTAAAGCTTTTTATCTCCGTTTTTTTCTCTCATTCCTAGTTTATTATTTCAGGATCCTTATCAGTTGCAGCAGGAATTAGAACAACAAAAGGTCTGGTGAGTAATATTTTGTGGGGGGTATCAAAAGGAAAGGATTAATCAATAATGGATTCTGCCAGGGTATAAAACAGGTTTTGTTTGTTTGCTTTTAAAAAATCAGGAGTGATTGTGCATTTTACTTAGCAGGATCTGTCTTTCAAAAATTGCAATAAGGCTAGTGATAGAATTACTGACATAATGGATATTTTGTCAAGGTAGTTGATGAGGGGAACTTTATGAAGATATAGAGAATTATTTAGAACAAATATGAAGTGGAATCACTCAAAAAAAACTCCGCAGCTTGGGATTCAGCCCATGACAGTCACACCAAGTATTGGTGTGGCATAATGTTTATTGACCAATTGGTTAAAATGTAGATTCTGGCGAGGCACGGTGGCTCACGCCTGTAATCCTAGTACTTTGGGAGGCTGAAGCGAGCGAATCATTTGAAGTCAGAAGTTTGAAACCAGCCTGGCTAACATAGTGAAACCCCTTCTCTACTACAAATACAAAAAAAATTAGCCAGTCGTAGTGGCGGATGCCTGTGATCCCAGCCACTCAGGAGGCTGAGGCAGGAGAATCGCTTGAATCCTGGAGACGGAGGTTGCAGTGAGCTGAGATCGTGCCACTGCACTTCAGCCTGGTGACAGAGCAAAACTCCGTCTCAAAAAGAAAAAGAAAAAGTAGATTTCAACTGTATCCAAACAGGATTTTGAGTTTTCAGTATAAGAAATTCACAATAAAGTTATTACATCAGAAGAAGCAAATTTAAAATGTAACTCTCATGTCAATATGCCTTTCATAAAGCCAACAAAATGGAAAAGCCAAGATCTCAACAAGAGTTTTTCTAGCTAAACACCATATTTGAGTTTTCTTTGCTCAAAAGATAAATATCAAACTGTGGAGCATGATCAGCATGGGTTTTCCAAATCTGGCCTAACCCAACTTCCTAGTGTCTGCAGGGACCTGCAGCCACACTACATTCTTCACACTGTCCTGTGTAACTTTAATTCTCATTAAAAGCCTCCTTACCTTTACCCATGAGAAGAGAAGGTACGAAAGGGAATGCACAACTAAGAAAAATAATGTAAAAGGTAGAAAGGCACGAGAGGCAAGCAGTGTTTAGAACAATGATAAGAGACCGGAAGCAAGGAATGGCAGGGAAGGACACAGATAGGACTGTCCAGCTGATGTGTAAAAAATCATTGAAACCCTGCTAAATGATTTGGAGATTATCTCATCTGCTCACAGGAATTATCTGAAGAATTTAAGCTGGGGAGTCATGGGATCATATTTGTGTTTTGGCAAGAGATTAGAATTGAAACCACTATAAGGAGACAAGTTAGAAGACTATTGAAATAATCAAGATAAAGATAGACTGCAGTGTAAAGTAATTAATAGAGATATATCTGAGGATGATGTTGGATTGCTTAATTAATTTTCATTTCTTTCTAGGTCGGAGGTAGTCTAGGAATGAATATCACCAGCTCAGTCTTTGCTATAACAGGGATCTTAATCAATGCAATAAGCTTGACGTTTTATTCATTCAGTTACCATTACTGTAACCGGAACCAGTTGTCAAATAATTGTTACATGACTGTGTCCATTTTAATGGTAAGTGCTTTCTCTTTTCGTGAGATATTATCACAGAAGCAAGTTTGGGGGAGTGCTGGCTCTGGGAACAACAATAATTAACATTCCCTAATTGCTGAATGACTTTGGAAGTTGGAAGTGATTGAGAAGTAGAATAATCTTTCAATTTGGATTCAGGTACACATCTCATCTCTGTCTTTATTTTTCCTCTATATGTGATGAGCCAAAATGGGAAGAAAGCTTATAGTTATAGAACACCTACTCCTTATTAGTTATTGTGCTGGGTATTTTGCATAAATTTATCTGTTTAATTTTAAAACATTGATGCAGTGTCTACTGTTATCTCCTCCAGATCCCTCTAGAAATGGGGTCGAGATGTCAGTCCCTATTCTCTAATAATAAAGTAAAATTGTCTTGAACAGTGTTTTCTAAGTGGTGAGTAACTCAGTATCCTTTCCAACATCTTTGGATCTTCTTCCAATGTTAATCACTTTTATCCTCAACATGTGGCACCTGAAAAATTCTCAATCTCCATTCTGAATTTTACTACCTTTTTTGTACCAGTTGTCCTTATTTCAATGCAATCTTAATTGCTTTATTCTGAAAATTGCCACTTCCACAGTATTTTGTAAGTAATAAAACTTCTTGATGTTTCGGGCCATTGGGTAAATGTGAGGAGGAAGAGTTATTGCAGCACATCACAGCAAACTAAAATGCACAATTTAATCTTTATTATTATTATTATTATTATTATTGTTAGAGACGGAGTTTCACTCTTGTCGCCCAGGCTGGAGTGCAGTGGTACGATCTCTGCTCACTGCAACCTCCACCTCCCAGGTTCAAGTGATTCTCCTGCCTCAGCATCCCAAGTAACTGGAATTACAGGCATGTGCCACCACGCCTGGCTAATGTTTGAATTTTTAGTGGAGACAGGGTTTCCCCATATTGGCCAGGCTGGTCTCAAACTCCCGACCTCAGGTGATCCACCCACCTCGGTCTCCCAAAGTGCTGGGATTACAGATGTGAACCACCACGCCTGGCCAGATCTTTATTATTAAAAAGCCTATTGGTCATTTTCAACACCACTACATTTTCGGTTACTGTTCCTCTCTATGAACTTTCAGCCATTTGCCTTACTGCTTAGTTCTTTCCTCATTGTGCCCTTCCCTCATGTGTATGTGAAAACTCAACACTCTTCCTAACTTACTAGACAGAATCAATTGCATTCTGTTTACTGCATTTCTAGCTAATTCCACATAGTCTTGAGGGCTACGTAGTCGCATGAAAATAACCGCTTGAGGTGTCTTTGCTAAAGTAATTTACTTCCCTTGAGATATCTAATGCTTTTTATAGTAAGTAATTTTATTTCTTGCCACTCACTCAAAATAAGAAAAGAAAGCTTCTTTTGAGAATTTGACACATTTTCCCTATGTCACTCAGTTGGAAATTGGCAAAAGCAAGAATTGATTGTAGAACTTCTTGTCTCTAATTCCCCTCTGATTTGCTGTTGTTATCCAGAAGAAGAACCTTACTTTTAATTTATGAGGCTCTCTTCATTCATAGACTTTAATGGACAATGATAGAGACAAAATCTGGAATTGGCCAGCTTCATAGGGCTGATTTCGTGGGCATGGGACCTGTGCAGTTACTCAGGACTTCAGAGATAGAAGAGCCCTGTGCTTGATCTAATGCTCTGCTGTTGCTATCTTGAAATTATTTTTAAAAATTTTTAGAAAGAGACTACGTAAATTACTTAGCTGGTTCTGCATTCATTTCAATCACCTTTCCCAGAGGCCATGATGAATTCCTGTTAACTGTGTGAACATTTTTATGCCTGTTCTTATAGCAGAGGACTTCCATAAGAGCTTTCTGGGATTTGAAGCAATGGGTCTCTTCTTGCCTGGGCACCTGCACATTCAGTCCACGGGTCTATGGGTCCATAGTGTATGCCCCATTGCAGGGTTGGTGCCCTGGTAGACATAAGAAAGAGAATAGTTCCCTACCACAAAGGAACTTCAGTTCTCCTGGAAGAAAAAGATAGAAATGCTAGAAACCTTATAATTATTAAAGAGGCTAGAAAAAGTTGAGCTCTAGAAAAAAGTAGAGTCTACCACCTGGAATCATTAGGCAGAACCATATGGAACTGCCAGTGATCAACTATACTTAACCTAGAAAGACAGCAGTTTCGTATGGCTCAAGCTAAGATATATATGTAATTTTAACAAGAGAATCTATAAATTACGTAGCTGGTTCTGTATTCATTTCAATCACCTTTCCCAGAGGCCAGGATGAATTCCTATTAATTGTGTGAACATTATTATGCCTGTTTTTTATAGCAGAGGACCTCCATAAGGGCTTCCTGGGATTTGAAGCAACGGGTCTATTCTTGCCTGGGCACCTGCACAATCAGTCCGCAGGTCTATATACATGCTACGTTTTTTGGAAGCCCAGTCCTGTACCTGTTTTTGTAAATAAAGTTTAATTGAAATGTAACAAATCCTGTTTATTTACATATTGTATATTGCTGCTTTTGTGTTATAACATCAGGTTTGAATATGTGTGCCAGAGACCTTACAGTCTGCAAAACCTAAAATGTACATTATCTGGCCTTTACGGAAAGCTTGCCATCTTCTAGTCTACCCTTCTAGATGGTAAAATCCTTGAAGACAGGGGAATTGTCTGTTTTGTTTGCTGCTCTATATTCTGTGCCTACAACAATATTGGAAACACAGAGGCCACCACAGCTGTTGAAGGCACAAGAAAATAAAAAATCAATGAATGCAGATATTCTCAAAGTCTCGTTAAGTCTGCATCACCCATATCCTGAGCTCTTGGTCTACTGGCTCTTCCGCAACAGAAGGACTATCCCTAACCGTGGAGAGGAAAAGAGAGAATATTTAAACCAGATAATCCCTGCATCAATGCAGGGTAAAATTATTAGAAATGAGTGTACTGCCCGATGTTCTCCAAATTTTGACCATGTTTCTTGGCTGAAGACTAGACCTAAAGCCAGTGCTCTGGGGAGATGGATTAAAGAATGACCTACTTGATGTTCATTGTTGTATTAGCTTCTTATTGTTACTATAACAAATGACTACAAATCATTAGGCAGAACCACATGAAGTCATTTAGTGTCTCAAAACAATACAGTTTGGTTATCTTATGTTTCTGGAGGTCAGAAGTTCAAAGTGGGTCTCACTAGGCTAAAATCAAAGTGTTGGCAGGGGCGTACTCCTTTCTGAAGGCTTAAGCGACAGTAAGTTTTATTGCCTTTTCTAGCTTCTGTAGGCTGCCTATGTTGCTTGGTTTGTCATCCCATCCTCTACCTTCAAATCAAGCAATGCAGCATCTTCCAAACTCTCTTGAACTCTATTCTGCCTCTTACTTCCACTTATAAGGATTCTGTCATTACTTTGAACCCACCTGAATAATCCAGAAAAATTCTCTCATTCCAGCTAATAAGCAACCTTAATTTCATCTGCAAATTTAATCCTTTTTGCTGTGCAAAAAGAACAATGGTCCCCGAGGGAGGTCTGCGTTCTAATTCCCAGAAGCTAAGGATTAGGGAGACAAGGATGCAGACCTCCCTGGGGGACCATTACTCTGCTTACAATCACTAACATATAGAATCATAATATTCTGTCAATGATACGAGTTTCTAGTACTCAATAGGATAAGATGACAATTATCTTTATACTACCTTCCTAACTTTTTAAAACACTTTCATCTTCCATGTCCACAATAGCACTGGGAGGTACTGAACTAGGGAATAAATGTCCGTGATTATTTTATCAGTGAAAAAAGTGAGAAGTTACTTCAGCAGATCAAGAGTTGGTCAAGGGAATGGCTGCCACTGGGAGGCAGGTCTCCTGACTCCCAACCAGTGCTTTTTCTCTGATGACATTGTGGTTCCTGGTAAATGTTTCCTCTTGTCATCTCCGTTTCTCACATTCTTTTGTTATGAATTTTCTCCTAGGGTATGGATGGCATGGTGCTCCTCTTAAGTGTGCTGGAATTCTGCATTGCTGTGTCCCTCTCTGCCTTTGGATGTAAAGTGCTTTGTTGTAGCCCCGGTGAGGTGAGTATTGGCCTTCATTTGAAGGTATCTGTATTACTTTCATATTGTTGTATAACCAGTTAAACAAACTTACAGTCTTAACACAGTACACATTCATTATATTTCAGTTTCCATGGGTCAAGAGTCTGGGCCCCGCTGATGTGGGTCCTTGGCTCAGAATCTGATGAGTCTGTCATCAGGGAGTTGGCTGGGGCTGTGGCCTTGTCTAAAGCTTCTGATTCTCTTCTATGTGAATGTGGTGGAATTAATTTCCTTTAAATTGAGAACTCATGACAATGTGCTTTTTCTTTGAGACCAGCAGGAGAGTCAGAGTCTCTAGTGTTTTAATCCTCTCATAAAGCATTCACATGAAGAGGTGAGGTCCATCCAAAATAGTGAGTTTTTTTATAAACTGAAAGTCAACTAATCAGTACCTACACACGGGACTTGTATCCCATCTTATACACAGGTTTCATCCACACTTGAGGGGAGGGAATCACAAGGGGTCAGTGAGTATCACCTTAGAACTCTGCCTAGCACAATAGCCAAATAAAAGCTCTTTTTCCCCTTCCTTTCTCACTCAAAGGGCATAACCTTTGAATCCAGATAAGAAAATATTTCACAATGAAGAGGTACCCCAAAGTACTTGGTTTTATTCTATTATCCTATTACAACAACTTTTCCTAGAATACTGAAGGAATGTCATGATCTCAGACTTCTCTATCAGTCTGTGCACACCTGCCCACTCTCTTACCCTGAGACCTGCCGCAGATGCTCCCGGCAGTTAAGCCAAAAGAACGTCACACTGAGAGAGGAAAGTGAGGAATGGAAGGAGAGAAAAAATTAAGAAAGAGGCTCTGGGAATAATGGGGTGGGATATCCTCCAAGAACTGAGAGTTCCAGAATGAGGAAATGGATAGTAAAACCCCAACGGCCACTCATTAACTTCATTACCCAAAGTCTGAAAGACAGACAAAACTGTCAGTCAAAGAATAAAGTAACTGTAGTTGGATGAGATTGTTTCTCTGGTGCCTTTCTCCATCATTTTGTGCCTCTCTGTCTTCCTTAGGGATTTCCAGGCCACACCACATCCCACTCCCCGACAGCCCTCCCTCATAGAAGAGAGATGGACTATAGCGCATTGACTCTAGTAGTGGGGCTTTGCATCATAAAACCCTAGAAGTCAGAGATTCTCAGCAATTGCCAATGATTTTGTAATTTCATCAAGTGAAGTAACTTTCATGTCATAATATTTAAGTCTGTGTTCCCTTTGGCTCTTAGCATAGAAGCTGGGGAATGTTGTTTCTCTAATCTCCTGGTGTGAGTCCAGAAAAGCAGTGGCTTTGGGGCATATCTTGGCTAAATCTCTATCTCTTCCTGGTCCTCCACCATGCCCAACCAACCCAATGTTGCACTGAGTTTGTGGAAGAATAACCAGAACTTTTCTTAGTTTCATGATGATTCCTGCTATTCTGGGCCAGTGTGGTTTTTGCAATGCTTTATTCATAACCAGCAAATCATGATTTGGGTATGTTGATGTCATTAGCATGAGCAACCTGGTTTGGAAGAAGAGCCCCATATTTTTCATGACACCTTGGTTTACCCAACATATTGTGCACTGTCATCCACCTGTAAGACTGATTTACTTGCAAGACCAGGGCAGTGGTCATCACAGCTCGGGTCAAGAGCTACCACTGAATGTTGTGTCCTAATCAGGCCTGATCTAAAGAATGACTGAGAAGCCCTACATGATCTTGAGAATCAATCAGAGAAGAAAAGAGTAAACTCTGATGATGATGACTTTATGTGGGCAGGAAAGGGGCACTCTGAGGTTATTTGGGTGACTCGCCTATGGCATTCTGATTGTTTCACAGGTTGTGCTAATTATACCATCAAATTCTCACATGGCAGAAGCAGCACCTCCCACACCACTTAAGACAGTTTGATGTCACCAAAAGATCAACAGAAGAATGCTCCAGAAATCTATGCTGACTGTAACACAAGAACCCCACAAGAGAAAGTACCAGAATCCAACTCCAATACTGATAGACATATTCATATCATTATTATATGTAATCCAGTTACGAACTCTGTGTGTGTGTGTGTGTATATATATATATATTCAAAATTATGTTCTCATTTTCCCCTGGTATTCAACAACTCATTTAACTGGCTCTTTATCGAGAGTACTAGAAGTTAAATTAATAAATAATGCATTTAATGAGGCAACAGTACTTGAAGCGCTTTTCATTCATCATCAGGACTTTATATAAAGGCATTGAACTAGCAAATAAGATTTGGAAGCAGAAAGGCAAAAAGGTATTGCTAAAACGAGACCTCCGTGCAAAACGCATAAGCTCCCCTGTATAACATTCCTCCCACTTACTTGACTTGTTTTCTGCCATATTTGGGGACCAAAGTGCTTTTTCCTTCATGAAGTGGAGATTCATGATCTTCTCCCCTTCCCCTTTTCCTTCTGCTTTCCTTCACCCATAGAAAGTACCTTGGAATAGCATAGTCAGTCCTTGCACGTGCACAAGCTATCATTTGAGTAAAACTATACATGGAGTAAAAATCATATTAAGGATCAGATTCAACTTATATTTTCTATTTCTTCTTCTTCCTCTCCTTTCCCCCACCTTCTGCTGGGTAGAATTGTATCTTGATCAAATGTGTATCCTGTGCCATATGTGGAAATGTGCAACATATAGTATTTGTTAAATATTCATTAATTACATTTGCTTTTTTATTTCAGAGCAAAAATAAACTTAGAAGCAATACTTTCATGTGCTACCCCGTTTCTATTCAGATGCAGTATGGTGGAAAGACACTAAATGTTGATATCGGCAATACTGTATGGTGGTAAATAATGTGGGCTTTCTAATCAGCAACCCTGGGTTTTCGTCTTGCTATCCCATCTTTGTTGTTTACTGCCTAGGTAGCTGTGAACATGCCACAGAATGTCTCTGTGCTTCACATTTCTCTTCAGCAAAATAGTAATAATAGTGTCTGGCCCATAGACCTAGGATAATTTCTTGGTATAATAAAGATAGAGCAATTAGTACTCTGGTACGTATGGAACCTCAAAAGCTTTCATTAATACATATACCTATATATGGACGTAGGTACATATTATTTACATTTGTCATTTCATCATTTTATTCAGCGTATATTTGCAAGTATCTATAATGAGGCAGACATTGTTTTAGGCATATAAGAAAATAGTGGTGAATAAGAGAGATAATAGCCTTCCTCTTGTAGGTTAAACTTTTATGGGACGGGACGCAGATTAACATACAACAATGAATCAAAACTTTGTATATGCTGTTAGAAGCTAACTGGAAGAATGAATGTGCTGGAGAGTGGCTGTTAGTAGTGGTGGTGAGAGAGATGAATCATTAGAGAGTAACCAGGAAAGTTCTTTTTGAGGAAGTGATATTTTTGTTATGATAAGATAAAAAGTATTGAATTTGCATAGGCATTCATATTTTCCAACTCAGTATATAGTATTTCTAGATTTATCATTCTGCCGTACACTCGCATATCTACTGTATCCACCTTCCTCCACGCACGCTTTTCATGGGAATGTGAGGCCCTCCTTCTATCAATGCTAACCTGTCTGCTTTCTCCAGCTCCAGAGATGGACAATATCTGGAAAAAGTCAATTATGACATTCTATCTTCTTGGTTGAGGATTGAAAGGTAATCTAGCAAGAGCCACCAAATAGAACCTTAATACTATGGTTCTATGTCAATACAGATGTTCTATGTCTCTTATGGGACATCAGTGAGAATACATGTAGCCTGCTTTATTAGTGGCATATGTGTGTGTCTATAAAGGAAGTAGCTTTAAAAGAAAGTCAAATAAGCAGAAATAGCAATAAATGGAAATGAAATGAATGCTTGATTTCGTGGTTGAGCATCTATCTGTCACAGGGTTCATATAGTAGCACGATGGCTGCTGACTGCAGCAAACTTAACTCTTCACAGCTTAAAGCCCAACAGGAAAGAGGAAAGAGAGGGAGATCATTTCTTTGACAGTGAAGTGAAAATGATGAGATTAATTTTGACTGGAAATGTGTCAGTCATTCACACAATTGGTTTTTCCTAGGTCACAAGGCTACCACAGAACTTCACTTTAGCTGAGTTGATGTAATTTGCTCGCAGACGAGAGCAGAACTGAGAAGCGCCAAGTGAACAATCAGACCCTAACAAAATCCTTTGCGTTGCCAAGTCAAAGTTGACCTCAGGCGGGGTCAATCCCTGATGTTTTAAATATATAAAGGCAAGGGAAGAGAATAAACTGCTATAACTGGACAAAACCCTTCAATGGCTTCCTCTCTAATTCATAATAAAAGCCAGAACTCATACTAAATCCTAGAAGTCCTTACATCACCTGATTCTTTGTTCTCTCTTGGATTTTGTAAACTATCCTAACTATTATCCTGATATATTGCTTTGAGATTATTTTAAGTGGCCTGAGAATGTCTTCTCTTGGTTTCAAATAGTGCATACATAAACTTTTTAAGGTTAACACTTATATCAGCAATCTAAGATTAATGCATTTTTAGTTGTAAAAAGCTAATGCAAATATTTTAAGCAATTCATGCAAGATACTATGATTTCAGCTTGTAGAGAAGGCTGCCTCATGTATTTCATATCATGCAATTTTAAATTTCTTCTTTATTTGGTTATTCTAGGTTCTATCTATAAGTGATTAGGATGTAAAGCAGTAGGAAAATGTCCGTGAACACGTTGCCTTCTTTTGCTACATTTACAATAAAAACAGTTATTCTTTTTATTTATTTATTTAATTCTTGAGACAGGGTCTGGCTCTGTCACCCAGGCTGGAAAGTAGGGGTATGATCTTGGCTCAATGCAACCTCCACTTCCTTGGCTTAAGCCATCTTCCCACCTCAGCCTCCTAAGTAGCCACGCCTACAGGCATACACCATCATACCTGGCTTATTTTCATATTGTTTGTAGAGACAAGGTTTCGCCATGTTGCTCAGGATGGTCTCGAACTCCTGAGCTCAGGTAATCCACCCACTTTGGCCTCCCAAGTGCTGGGAGTACAGGTTTGAGCCACGGCACCTGGCCAAAATAATTATTCTTTATATACATGATTAAATTCCCCACAACTTACTAGCTGTGGGTAGCTTATTATTGTGTTGCCTCAGTTTCTTCATCTATAAAAATTACAATAGTACCTACCTTATAGGCTCTTACAAAGACTACAGGTATTATTAATACTTGTAATCACAGAATGAAGATTGACACTGGTAGGCGATATAAAAAGAGTGCTGAGTGATACTGATAGGTGATATATAAAGAATTATTAACCAATATACAAGCAAATAACAAAGCAAAAATAAAATAATAAAAGAAGCTAAAGATTAAGACAAGTTTTCATTTGAACACATAAGCAGTTATTATACTTTTAAATGTGCAGGAGAAGAAAAAGATAAGCGTGTCCACAGAATTCTGATTTTTACATAGCTGTACTAAGTATAAGAGTAATGTCCACATGGGACACAAAGAAGCTGCACTACCCTGAAAATTGATAATTTTCATTAACTTTAGTGAAGTTTTAGAAGTGGGAATTGATAATACTACTGTTTCAAATCTAATATCAGAACAATCTAAGATTCTCTAAAAATGGAGTCATCTTCCCTCAAACCTGTTTTCCTGTCATTGTGAGTTAGGTAAAATAGATTCCAACCGTAAGACACAGTTTTCCACTGTCAATAGTAATATGCAACCGGGATGAAGTAATGGATCTTTTTCTCTAAGAGAGGAGTATTTAGCTTCTACAGGTGTCATATTGAGAATGACATGGCAGAACAGGCACCTGCAGTCAGGTGGGAAGGACAGTCCTCCTGCAAGTAATCAGCTGTGCACCCTTATGATATAAATCAATTTTGTATTTAGGAAAAACTCAATATGGGTCACTTAGTGGCTTTGATGTACATTTGGAACCTAGGACTGTTTTCGGTTTTGGTAATAGCTCTCAGTTGGCTGTCTGAGAGGATTTTTGGCACAGAAGAAACATAGTGGGGAACAAAAAAAAGACTATAATCTAAGCCAATGCAGTGTAACACAGGTGCATGCAATCAGATAATTTCAGAAAGCTACTGCCCAGATTGAATGGCAAGCTCCCATACATTCTATATACAAAAACATCAAAAAGTTATTTACAAATGTGTACTCTGTCATTAATCTTCATTGTAAATACATTCATAGCACCAAAGGATAGGTTTGTTTTGAAAATAAAGCAACAATTTGCCAACAGCACACACCATAAATCTCCTTCAAATCTTCAAGAGATAGGTCCTCACCTACACCAATTCCTTTCCTTTAGATCATCTCAACATGTATTAATAAGACATAGAGGCAATTTGATTCTTTGTCTGCTTAATGATTGCAAGTGGCTGCTCTGCTGAGTTGAAGTTAGGCCAAAAATTGCTTTTGTATTGACTGGTATGTGCATGTCTGGGTGCAAGGGCTCTGGCAATTAGTGATGCAGTTAATCATCGATTTTCCCTGTGAATAATAAGAATAAAAACAAGTTATAAGGTCTCAAGTATATAAGGTGACATTATTGATAACTTCTTACTATAAGTAGTCCAAGATATTCAGGTAGAGTCAATATACTTGGGACTAAAAATGATTTATTTTTTTAACAAGTATTGATCCAGTATTTTTTTTCTTAGACTTACTGAAGAAAAATGAAGAATTCACACTAAGTTAAATTTGTGTATCACATATTTCTGTCCCCTTTCTCCTCTAAAATCTAATTTCTCTTCACTCATCCTATATATCAATTATTAGAAGAAAAGTAATGATAATTAAAGAATATTCAGATGTGATTTTTTTCAGTCAATGATAAGGAAATGGGTAATCAATAATGAGCAATTTGGAAGTGTACTATAATTAGCATTGCTGCAAAAACTGTTATCTATTGAGAAAACATGCATCCAACTATTAAAGGTAATTTATATTTATAAAATCAAATTAAACCCACTTGTAAATATAAGAGAAGCCTCAAAGGGCTTCAATCACTGTTATAACAGTTATAATAGGTATTTCTATATTTGAAGTTGTAACATAAAAATACTGAATACTATATGCAAAATCAGGAGCAAATCAACAGTTCTAACAGTCTAACAGTGATGTGTCATTCTTACATTACACAGTAAATTGGATCATAGAGCATGAAACAGGTGTTCACAGTGTTCACAGTGACCATTAAAAATCTGTAGTTTAACTTAGCTTAAATTAACTGTTTTTAAAATTTGCCATTTGCCACAACTCTTGTTTTTCCTGATTCTGAGTCCTGATCCTATAAGCTTGTAATACTCTATGGAAAGGATTTCAAAAGAGATATACTTTTATCTTTAATAAGAACATGAATTAAACCAGGAGAAAGGAAATAAAGAGATGAAGGCCACTGCCGTGGCTACTGAAATACCTGATGCATTTTATCTTAATACTTGATCGGAAATTTCCTGTTTCTTTAGTTTGTATCTTGTTATTAATTTTCATCATTAAAATGTGTAATAGCTTTATAGTAGTAAATATCTATATTATTTTTCTTCATCACCAAAATTGATTTGGCCATTCTAAGTCTTTATTTCATGTAAATGTTAGAATTAGTATGTCAACATATTCAGTCCTAAAAGACTTTCTGGAATTTTGATTAGGAGGGTATTGAATTTATAGGTCTATAAGGGAAGAATTGCCAGCTTAACAGTATTGAGTATTCTAATCCATTAACAGAACATACCTTTTCATTTATTTAGGCCTTCATTAATATGTCTCAGCAAGGTTTTTTTTTTCATTTTCTGTTAACCTGAAGAACTTCCTTTGACATTCATTGTATTGAATTTTTCTGGTACTAAATTTTCTCAGATCTTTTTGTCTGTTGTCTGAATACATCGTTATTTTACCTTAAGTTTTGATTAATATTTTCGAAGGATGTGTATCCCATGTTGACAGTTTTTGCCTTCAAGTACTCTAATGATGTCTTACGACTGTCTTCTGGCTTACATCATGTCTTATGAGAAGTCTGCATTATTTTTATCTTTGTGATAATGTGTCTTTTTCCCCCTCTGCTGTTAAAATGTTCTCTTTCTTACTCATGTTTAGCAACCTAATTAAGTTATGCTTTGGTGTAGTTTGATTTTTCTTCATACAACTTGTGGTGAGTCAGGCTGTTTGGATCTGTGGGTTTATACTTTTATCAAATTTGAAAATTCCAATGATTTATACAAATATGTTTTAAATTCATGCTCTCTTCTTCTTCTTGGACTCAGATTACACGTTAGACTACTTCATACCATCCCACTGATGCTTTATTAATGTTTCCAGACCTTTTTCCTACTCTTTGCTTCAGATTACAGGAATTCTATTTCCACCTTCCAGTTCACTAGCATTTTCTTCTGGAAAACTTAATCTGATGTTACTCATAGGCAGTGATTAATCATTTCATATATTGTAGCTTTTATCTCTAGAAGTTCTAATTGATTCTTTTTTATATTTTTATACTCTTTGTGTCCATGTATTTCTTGAAATTCTTATGCACATTTATAATGCATATTCTAAAGCACTTCTCTTTTATCATAATCTCTGTAATCTACAGATCTGCTTTTATTGATTAATTTTTCTCCTGGCTATTTGTTACTGTGATTTTTCTGCTTCTTGGCATGTATAGTAATTTTGGATTAGGTGCTGGATATTATGATTTTTGTTTGATTAAGGGCTCAAATTTTTCTTTTTTCACAAGATATTACACTTTATTTCTTGCAGGAAATTAAACTTAAAAGACCAATTTGATTCTTTTGAGACTTTTAAAAAGGCATGATAGGGAGGGTGTATTAGTCCCTTTTCACATTCCTATAAAGAACTACCCGACACTGGGTAGTTTGTTTAAAAAAAAAAAAAAAAGAGGTTTAATTGACTCACAGTTTCACAGGCTCTACAAGAGGCATGGCTGGGAGGCCTCAGGAAACTTACAATCATGGCAGAAGGTGAAGGCGAAGCCAACATGTCTTATGTAGCGGAAGCAGGAGGAGAGAGTGAGGAGGGAAGTGCTACATACTTTCAAACAACCAGATCTTGTGAGAACTCACTGTTATGTGAACAGCAAAGGGAGAGTCCATCCCCATGATCCAATCACCTCTCACCAGGTCCCTCCCCCATCATTAGGGATTGCAATTCAACATGAGACTTCAGTGGGGACACAGAGCCAAACAATATCAGAAGGTTTATAGTTGTTATTAATTGGGGGTATGCTTTACTAATAATTGGCTTATTAACAGATTATTAAAGCATTAATAATAATTGACTTATTATTAATAACCTTTCTGGAGGTCTCTGTTCTATCCCCCAAGTGTTCATGGAAGTCCCTACATTCTAGCTGATTGGAACTTGAATGTCTCTCAGCATTGTGTGAGCCCTGGTAATCATACAGCTTACAACCACCTGGCTAGTCTTTAACTGTACTTTTAAAATTTCAACCTACAAAGGTACAGCTTAGTATTGGACAACAAATTTAGGATACTTGCAGATTTCTGGAACTCTGTCTATGTAGAGCTATCCCTTTTATGGTTCTCTTCTCACTAACTCCAGCTGTCTCAGTACCCTCAAATTCTGGTTTTTGTCTTCTGAATTCAGCAACATCAGAATAAATCTCTCCCCCTGACCATGGTATGGAAAGTTTTTTCATGCAGAAAACCAGAGCAATTATTATATTCACTTTATTTTTTCATTTGTCAGTGTTGAAAGTCCTGCACTAACTTTGTCCAATGTCTGGAAAGAGTTGTGCTTATTTTTTTTTTCCAGTTTTCTTTATGATTTAAAAAATTTTATTGAGACAAGATCTAATTCTGTCATCCAGGTTCTAGTGCACTGGTGTAATCATAGGTCATTGTAGCCTTGAAATCCTGGGCTCAAGGGATCCTCCCACTTCAGCCTCCCAAAGTGCTGAGACCAGAGGCATGAGCCACTGTGCCCAACCCAGTTTTTTAACTGTACAGAGTGGAAGATTAAGTCTGGCTCTATCAAAATTGGAAGAGCTGAGCTTCAACTTTAAAAAGATTCTTATGAATATAAATATTAGCATTTTTATTTCTTTATATTCAAAGAATATATTTTCTTTCTTTATATTCAAAATTTAAGCATATAAATATATGTAACTTAATTAAATCAATACTTCTAATTTAAAATATCCAAGCAGAAAATTGAAGTATTGTCATTTTTATATGCTGTTATTTTTAGTCACCTTATTTAAGTTTCATAAAGTAGCTATTAAAAGACCCTATCACATTCCAGTTATTTTATATTTAAATTAATTTGTGATATTTTCCAATGTTTTATATAGTAGTATCCAGACAGTTTTAATATATGCTCAAAGGTCTTTTCTTCACGCAACAAAAAAATACAAAAAATATAATAAGATAAAGTTGTACACTTTCCAGGGAAAATATTTAAATCTTTTAATTAATTAAAATATGTCCCTTGGTTTAAATTTTGAGTTTACTGTATGAAAAACACAGAAAAGATGTATAAAGCAACATCCTTTTGATTGCCTGGTGGATAGAAAAACAAAAAACAACTAAATTTGAGATACAGTTTGAACAAAGCTGACCATGCTTTTGCCTTCCTGTTTGAATCTCTTCAAGATCAGCGATTTATTTTTTTACTGACTAAGGTTGGGATTGCTAATGCTCATGTGATTCCCAGGAACTTAATTACTTGTGAATAACTCTGTGAGGCTGATAATACTAGATTAAGAAAACAATTCATCTTCAATAAGTACACTCTTTCTAGCAGAAGAAGCAGTTCAGAAAGTTCCTTGTGGTTTCCCCTCTGGATCTTTTCATCATCAATTTCAGCAAAGGATGATATTTTCCCCCAGTAAAAGGTCAAGACGGCTTGTTTTAATCCTTCTCAGACTCTAGGTACAGCTTCACCAGATACAGTGGGTAACTTGCTCCCATCTCTTAAATGGATGTTTTCAGTTTGGCCAGAGGGGAGCTGGACATCAAGAGGAGGAAAGTCACAGTCTGGATGGGGCTCAGGAACCACATAGTGCTGTATTAGCTAGCTATCATCTAGGGTGGTTCTTTTCCCCTTATGCCAACAGCAAAGTGCTTCAACCCTTGCTGATCACTTCCAGTAATTCATTTTTTATCTTAATTTTTTTTCTACTTACTATTCCCTCATATTTGGAAAAAAATGAAAACATTTCCATCTTACCTCCAGCTCTGAAGCCACAGACACTGTACCCCTAACAGGGTCGCCAAAATTACATACATGCTTATATATATATACACACACACACACACACACACCTATACACGCACACACATATATATGGAATATATATATAAATTTTTAAGTTATTGGAAAATATATTTAAATACATAAATGATTTGTATATTACACACAAATATATGTTATTTGAAAATACATTTAAATATATAAATAACTTGTATATTACATATAAAGGTATGTTTTTAAAAACATTTAAAAACATAAATAACATTTACATTACATACAAATGTATGCTATTTGAAAATATAACTCTATATATATAACTTGTGTATTATTTAACAAATTTATGTATTTTCCATATACATGTATGCATATACTTTTTTTTCTTAAGTTGTAAAACTGGCACCATCTGCATGTAAGATAAGATTCCTTCTTTGTTGACAAAGATTATCTTTTCTAGAATTAGGATTAGAAAATTTAGTTATTTAGCACTTGGTCGTATTGTTTCAAAATTTTGATTTAATTTATTCTGGAACTAGAAATGAACCTGCAAATTCTGCAAATTTTGCTTATAAATGTATCATATGCATATATTTGTTTTAGCCTACCTAGAAAGCAGAAGTTTCATATTTCAGTCACTTTTTATTTTTCTATCTAAAAGATATTTGATTCAAGAAGAAAATCGGTTCAAAGTTTTTGTTTATAAATATGATATATTATCTATTTCCAATTATATTGCCCAAGTCAGAGTCTATTATTTTCCCCCAGACAGATATTTGAAAGGACTCAACAACCACCAAAGAATGTACTCACATGAGGCTTTTATCTAAAGGCAGAAGGTACAATGCAGCGAGAGAGAGAGCAGGCAAGCACTGGAGACATTTCACAGTGCATGATCCCCATAGGCCTAACCAGACACGTGAACCATGCCAGTTTCTGACTTGAACTGCCCAAATCTATGCAAGAAACTCTCTGTACCCCATTGAATAGAAGTCGAAACAGGTTTTGTCAAACCCATTAGGCTAGTTGCAAGTCGTTAACAAAGAAATTGACCTTGGGATTGGCCAAGAGAGTTTAAATAATTCTAAATGGCACAGTATAAATCCCAATGTTCTTAGCTTGATAAAGAGTCAAAATCCATACATTTAGGCATCTTCAGGGTTGAAGACAGAGCTCTTAAATACATCTGTAGATTAACTCTATAGCAAAATATCTTTATTCAACAAATGTTTATTGAGCATTGACTATATTCCAGGCACTACTGGGAATATAGAGTGAACTAACTCAACTGTCTGTGACCTGACGGAGCTGACATTCTAGCTTCATTCTACAGTTATCCTTCAGGAGGCAGTTTTAGCACATTCAGTGTGATTCTCAGTTAAAAGCGAAAATAAAAACTTGACATAAATTCCTAACTTAATTTTTTTCTTATAATTAGCCTCTTTTCATCATACTGAAACCTCACTGACCTACAAACTTGAGAGGGAATATACAGATATAATTTAATTCCTGAGTTTTTTGCTTGTATGTTACCCAGCAAAATAACACAATAAAACTGAAGAGAAATCAAACTCATAAAAAAAAGTGTGCCATATGATTTCATTAATTAAAAGACCAAAAGCACTGAAACTAATCACAGGTATTAGAAGTTGAGATAGTGGTTACTCTTGGGGTATAGTGACTGGAAGGGAGCAAAAGGCTCTATACCTTCTTAGCATTTGCTATTTCTTAATTTGTAATTGGATGGTAGGAACACACATGTCTTTACTTTTTGATAATTTATTGACCTGTACATTTATGATTTACGCACTTTTTGTGCTCTTTCAACTAAAACATTGGCATTAGATCCCTGTCTCAGGCTCTGTTTTCTAATGAACCCAGACAGAGAGTGCTTGAGCTGATACAGTGCCTGACCTTCCTGGGAAATAAAATGTTGGTTGATTCAAGCAGTCCCAGCTCCCAGAGCCTAAGCTCATGCAATGTCCCATTTCAGGGAACTCTAGAGTCTTAGCCCAGCCAAACAGTCATGCCTCCTGGCACCTCAGCTAATGCAGTGCCCTGCCTTCTGAAGAAATAGAATATTGGTCAAGTCAAGCAGTCATGCCTGCAAGGGCCTGAGGTGACATGGTGCCTCACCTCCTGGGGAATCAAAGCCTTTACCGCGCTGTGCCACCCTACACTAAAGACTAAATATCTAGAACTCTCTGCCTCCCTGGAATGAGACTAGCCACCTGGAATCTGAGCTGCTGAGGTATGATGTCTCTTAGGGAATGGAACATCGCTGCACTACTCCCTGCCTCCCAGGGCTCAAGCCACAGTTGCCTCTCACCATCCTTGCATCTTTGCTGCCACTGCACTTCCCTTCTCAGAGCCTGAGCTGCTGCCATGTTTCATCAACCCAGGATCCAGAGTCATAATTAAATGGTGCCCTTGAAGTCTTGAGTTGGCACTGTGCCTTGTTGACTTCAGGACCTGATTGCAGATGCACCTGGTTCCCCAGGGCCTAAGCCTCTCAACCACCTACTTTTTCTCCAGAACTATAGTGATACTTCACCCTACAGAGTCAGAGTCACAGCTCCATCCCTGCCTCTTGGGCCTGAGCTGCTGGGGTACCTCAGAGTCACAGACTCTAGCTTTGTGGGTAATCTACATTCACCATGACCTGGAGAGTAAAACAGTGCACCAAGACTTAGGTGGAAGTTGTTTCATAGACTGTGGGTCCAGAACCTTGGCACTACAGCTACCCCAAGAGGCTGTACCTTGTATTTCAACACTGTTGTGGCTGCCTGTGGGCTGTGTTAGATCAAATATCAAAAGGGATTCCCTCAGCTAAGATTCTCTAGTGTGGGAAAATGATTAAAAGAGGAAACCAAAAGCCCTATCACTGAGGACCCAAATAACCAATGCTGTCACGATAGCTGCCACAAACTCCTAACATCCAACTGTACTCTCAAAGGAAAGTTTGAGGACAAGAAGAGACAGATCCGGCAGATCCGCATTTATTCACCTTTCTGACATATCCTGGATGGTCCCCCAAATGAAGCAGGATATTTCTCTGATCCCTTTATGGGTGGGAACTGGAGTGCATGGGTGCCAGCAAAGGCAAACTCCACTCACTTGCTGCTCCAACCCCCATGGGAGAGGGTGTGCAGGTGACCAGGTGCAGGAGTCAGGGCAAGCACTTTTGGGTGACACCAAGAGTGAACTTCATACCAGCTGTGCAGCAGCATCTAGGAGAGGGTATCCACGACCCTTGAAGCCCTAGAGGCAATGTTACAGTGCTTTTTAGCTTTGTCATCTGCAGACAGCTTATATGTTAACAGCTCAGTGGAGGGTCAGTGTGACAGCCTTTTGCACCTACACTCATGGCACCTGAGTTCTTGTCCAGTGTCCAGGAAGAATGAGGTTGCATGAAGGAATCAAAGATGGCAAATGTGGGAAATTGCATTGCCTGTGAAAGTGGCTCTCAGTGGGAAGGGGAGCTGCAAAGGGGATGGAGTGGGATGTTAATCTTCCCCTGGAGTCCAGCCATTCCCGGACTGGACTCCTCTTCGAAGCTATGCCGTCAAGCTGTTCCTTTGAACTCAAGCCTCTTCTCTCCAATGTTCGACTGTAGTCTCCAATGTCCTGCTTCTCCTCAGTCTGCTGGCTGAACCTGAGGTCTTTATGGGCACAGGATGGAGGGCTTGTGGGCCATGGGTGGTTTTGGAAAAGGCAACATTCAAGCAGGAAAACAGGAATATAATGTTCTCACTTTGGGGGGCAGTATTGGACTTTTTGACTTGAGAATGGGGCCCTCTCCTGGGACTTGCTCTCTTCTGCCCAGAATTTCCCTGCCTCCTGTCCCTATCAATGCTACCCAACACAATATAAGGATTTGACACAATCCTTATTCAGAGAAGTATAAAATAAAATGCTAAAATTCATGTGGAATCACAAAACACCCTGAATAGCCAAAGCAATTCTGAGAAAGAAGAACAAAGTTGAAGGCATTATGCTTCTTGATTTAAAAGTTTATTATAAAGTTATAGTAATCAAAAGAGTATGACACCAGCATAAAAGCAGACATATACACCAATGGGTCAGAATAGATAGCCAAGAAATAAACCCAAACATAGATGGTTTCTATGGTTTGAATATCTGTGTCCCCTCCAAAATACATGTTGAAATTTAATCTCAAATGCAATAGTATTAAGAGTTTGGGCCTTCAGGAGGCAATTAGGTCATGATGACTCCTCCCTCATGAATGAAATTAAGGTCCTTATAAAAGAGGCCTCACGAAACATTTGGACTATTTTGCCCTTCCATTCCTTCCACCATATGAGGACACAGAGTTTGTCCTCTCGGGAAGATGCAGCCACAAGGTGCCATCTTGGAAGCAAGCATGGTGACCCTAACCAGACACTCGACCTGCAGCACCTTGATCATAGACTTCTCAGTTCCACAACTATAAGAAGTAATTTGCTATTTTTTATAAATTACCCAGTTTGGGGCAGTAAATACCATTGTGTTGAGATGTCAGATGAAAATGAGAAATATATTATAAAGTGGAGGGAAGGCCATCCTTGTTACCAAGCGGCAGAGAACTTAGCTGAATTGTGTCCATGTCCTAGAGTTTTGTGGAAAGCAGAACCTAAGAGCACTGAACTAGGATATTTGGTGAAATAAGTGTGCAAGTAAAGTGTTTAGGGAGATGACTGCTTATAGTAAAGTGTGAGAAGAGAGAAATAAATTAATCAAAAAAATTATACTCAAAAGAGAAGTGAAATGTAAAGATTTAGAAAATTATCTCCCTGGGGCTGGGCACGGTGGCTCACCCCTGTAATCCCAGCACTTTGGTAGGCTGAGGTGGGCGGATCACAAGGTCAGGAAATTGAGACCAACCTGGCTAACACGGTGAAATCCCATCTCTACTAAAAACACAAAAAATTAACCAGGGATGGTGGTGGGCACCTGTAGTCCCAGTTACTCGGGAGGCTGAGGCAGGAGAATGGCGTGAACCCGGGAGGCGAAGCTTGCAGTAAGCCAAGATCGCACCACTGCACTCCAGCCTGGCCAACAGAGCAAGACTCTGTCTCAAAAAA
>NW_012101414.1:320684-321544 GCF_000951045.1 Mandrillus leucophaeus
AAAAAAAAAAAAAAAAAAAAAAAAAAAAAAAAATTATCAGCTTGGCCAAGTAGAGATAAAAAGCTGTCCAGGGGAGAAAATTGACGGTGTGGCCAAGCTTATCACTTTAAGTGATTTTAAATAAGAAATCAGTATGGGTAGGTGGAAGCCAGATGCTACTCACCAGGACATTCCACCAGTGGAGGAATGACCCCACTGGTATTTGGGAGATCTTTGAGGCTTCCACTCCCAGAACAGGCACAGAGTGCTGTTTTTATTGACAGATGAATGGATAAAGAAACTGTGACACACACACACACACACACACACACAATGTTATTCAGCCTTTAAAAAGGAGATATTGCCATTTGCCACAACAAGCAAGAACCTGGAGGACCTTATGCTAAGTGCTAAGTGAAATATTAAATAATCTCATTTATATGTGGAATCTAAGCAAACAAACAAACAAAAACCAAATGTAGAATACACAGAGACAGAGAATAAAACTGTGGTTCTCCGGGTAGAAGACAGGAGAAAGGGAGAAAACCGAGGAGCTGTGAACTGTAGGTCAAGAGATACAAAGTAGCAGATACGTAGGATGAGCAAATCTGGAGATCTAATATATAATATAAATGCTATGGTTTATCACATTGCATTGTATTTGGCATTTTTGCTAAATGAGTAGATTTTAGCCGCTTTTTCCACACATAGAAATACAAATGGGTTTTGCGCGGAGCAAGATGGCCAAATAGGAACAGCTCCAGTCTCCAACTCCCAGCACGAGCAACACAGAAGACCGGTGATTTCTGCATTTTCAACTGAGGTACCGGTTCATCTCACCAGGGAGTGCCAGACAATCGGTGCTGGTCAGCTGCTGCAGC
>NW_012101414.1:328159-353202 GCF_000951045.1 Mandrillus leucophaeus
CATGGGGAGGGGGGAGGGGGGAGGGATTGCATTGGGAGTTATACCTGATGTAAATGACGAGTTGATGGGTGCAGCACAGCAACATGGCACAAGTATGCATATGTAACAAACCTGCATGTTATGCACATGTACCCTAAAACTTAAAGTATAATAATAAAAAAAAAATTAAAAAAAATCTTAAAAAAAAAAAAAAGAAATACAAATGGGTAACTCTTTGAGATAATGGATATGTTAATTTACTTCACTATAGTAACCATTCTATTCTTCATAAGTATCTCATAACATCATGTTGTATACCTTAAATATGTACAATAAAATTTATTTTTAAGAATGTAAGTGCTTGACATCATGATCCTGGATCTCTAAATACATAGAATATGTCTCCTAAGAATACTATTATCTTATGTAGCTTTAATATTATTATTACATCCCCAAATTTATTAATATAATCACCTAAAATATAGTTCCTATTAAAATTTCCTCCATTATCCCCAAATTATCTTTACATAAACTTTGGGGATAAAGGAGGGGATTATGTGTTTAGATGTAAATAAACACATAAATTATGGTTCACTCATACATTTGGTTCTCCTGTCCTTTGAGTCTCCCATAATCTACTCTTAGAGAAGCTTCTGACCATTTTTTTGTTGTTTGGTTTCGTATTTTTTTTAGCCTTTTATGACATTTTTTTTTTGAGACAGAGTTTTGCTCTTGTTGCCCAGGCTAGAGTGCAGAGGTGCGATCTCAGCTCACTGAAACCTCTGCCTCCCGAGCTCATGCGATTCTCCTGCCTCAGCCTCCCAAGTAGCTGGGATTACAGGTGCCTGCCACCATGCCTGGATAATTTGTTGTATTTTTAGTAGAGATAGGGTTTCACCATGTTGACCAGGCTGGTCTTGAACTCCTGACAGGTGATCCATGTGCCTCGGCCTCCCAAATATCTGGGATTACAGGCATGAGCCACCGTGTCTGGCCCAACTGTTTTATTCAGTCTGGAGCGTTTGTTTTATATAGTACCCCATATCTTGGGCATTTCTTCTTGTTTTTCCATGAGTTCAAGTTAACTATTTTAATAAGAACACAACATAGAGTATATGGTCTACTTATTAACCTTCCCTTGCATCACACAAGGAGGCACATGATAAAAGTTTACTCCAGTTTTGGCGATAGTTACTTTGATCAATTGATTAAGATGGTGTTATCAACTGAATGTTTATGTTTTCCCCAAATTCCTATGTTAAAATTCTAACCCCTAATGTGATGATATTAAAAAGTGGGGCCTTTGAGAGGTGATTAGGTAACTAAGGTGGTGTCCTCATGAATGGGATTGGTGCTCTTATAAAAGAGACCCCAGGCTGGGTGCATCTGGCTCACATCTGTAATCCCAGCACTTTGGGATGCTGAGGCGGGTGGATCACCTGAGGTCAGGAGTTCGATACCAGACTAGCCAACATGGTGAAACCCCATCTCTACTAAAAATACAAAAAATTAGCGGGTTATGGTGGCGGGTGACTGTAATCCCAGCTACTGTGGAGGCTGAGGCAGGAGAATTGGAGAATCGCTTGAATCCGGGAGGCAGAGGTTGCAGTGAGCCAAAATCATGCCATTGCTCTCCAGCTTGGGCAACAAAAGTGAAACTTTGTCTGAAAAACAAAACAAACAACAAACAAAAAAAAAAGAGAGAGAGAGACCCCAGAGAGCTCTCTCATTCCTTTCTACCATGTGAGGACACAGCTAGAAGACAGACATTTCTTGAATCAGAAAGTTGTCCCTCATCAGACGTGAGGATATGCCAGTACTTTGATGTCAGATGCCACTGCCTGCAGAATGGTGGGAAATAAATATTTGTTGTTTCAGTTACCTAGTTTATGGTATTTTTGTTTTAACAGTGTGAACAAAGACAGGTGGTATTCACATGCTATCTTCATTCTAAAGGTACACTTTTAACTTCGTAACTAAAAAGTAATCAGTAGGCTGACACTTTTAAGACAATGTGAATATTATGTTTCCGAACATATTTTCACTGGATGGTTTTAGCATCCATTAAATTTGTCATCTCATCCTCTATTCTCAGCCTAAATGTGTTACTCTACTTTATTACTCAAGTTACAACTGAAAGACAGAAACTTGGATATCAAGCTATAAATGTTTTGCATTTCCTGGGAACACATGATTGTAGCAAACTCTTAGATAAATTGATCCTAATTATGTGTCGATGTTCATTATTCATGAGGAAATTAACCTTGATCTCATGTCAGTTCATGGCATGATTTAAACCATCCATGTATCTTAGGTAAGTCAATGTTTCCCCATGTAGCCGAGGTGCTAAGTGCAAGTATTAACTTATTCAGAATACCATCAACCTTGTCAAAACCATAAAACTGCTATCTCTTTATTAGTTGACCCAAATTAATGATTTGGACAGAGATGTTTCAAGACATTTTGAGATACAAACCATTAAACAAATATACCAAATAAAATACAAGAGACAAATAGAAAGCAATTGATCTGAGGCTATTATTTATATAACAAATAAGGTTTTATCATGTTAGAAACACCCACAGAGCCGCAGAGATCAGCCAGAGCTGGAGGACTCTTTCTAACTGTTGATTCCTCCTCCTCACAAAGAGTCACACACTTCATTTTGCTTAATTGTCGGTTTGAGGACAATGTTTCCTCCTTTCTTTCTTTCACACTTCCCTGTTTTCCTCCATTATAGAAAGAAACTTCTCACTTATGTATGAGAAATCACAGTCACTTTTATGAAATAGTTTATGCTGAACATTAGCCCTTCCTTCTCTGAATCCTTTGAATGCTGGAATAGTTGCCAAGTTGTGTTTTCAACTGAAGACGTCCTATTGCCCAATACTAATTTATTCAATGGAAATTATAAGAAAAATTAAAATTCTTACAAGCACATAAATATTTTTTTCTTCTCTATTCCAGCCATTTAGGAACTTCTTAGTTCTTTGCTTAAGATAATATATGCAAAAGGAGATGCTGCTTACCAGCTTCTAGCTTTTGTTTTCCAGCAATCCAAAGAATAATATCTCACTAGAGATTTTACAATAAATGCTTCAGAAAGATATATCAAAAGGGAAGAGTTCCTAGTATATGGGGTACGAGAGGTATCATGGAATGGAAGGGATAACATGATAATTAAGAAAAGCACAGATGTCCTTACAGAATAGAAAATTTTCTGGTCCTAAAAGAGAGGAGTTGGAAAGTGGGTAATGAAGGCTGAGATGCAGATGGGACCTGAGAAACAGGGCTAGCTGGGAAACAAAAACACAAATAATTGTTTTGGGTCCAAAGAGTTAAGGCCTTCTTATTCTCTAAGGAGAGATCCTTGGAACTAGAAAGGCCAGAGAGACAGACTTGCTCATGGACCTGCAGGAATAAAATATATTTCACGGAGAATGTGCACAGGGAGTTGTATGTATACTTAGAGGAACTCCAAAATTTCTCTCCAACCCCTTGTTGTCAAACATAAGCATCTGTTTTTGAGTTCTGACATAGGAACTTGGGATAACTAGATGACCTCTCAGCACAATAGGCTCTAGCAATAGGAAACTGACTTGAGTGTCATCAGCAAGGTGATGGAATAGGAAGCCTCAGGCCCTCATTTCCCCATGGAGAGACTGACTTGACAACAATGTATGAACTACATTGCCTTTGTGAGAACTCCAGAAACTAGTTAAGAAGTTGTAGCACCTTAGGTGAATGTAAAGCCAGGAAAAGATGCATCAAAATGGGGAGAAAATGTTGTCGCATTTTACTCATCCCAGCCACTCCTTCACTCTGGCACAATGCGACTTGATCTACAGAAAACATTAAAGTCCCAGTGGAACAGGAATTAAAAGAAATTAAAAACTGTGTAAGCAAAAACTCAGTTGTATGTAAAAAAAGCCCAA
This sequence comes from Mandrillus leucophaeus, assembly GCF_000951045.1. Taxonomy (NCBI): domain Eukaryota; kingdom Metazoa; phylum Chordata; class Mammalia; order Primates; family Cercopithecidae; genus Mandrillus; species Mandrillus leucophaeus. The sequence continues at coordinate 332,074 of NW_012101414.1, forward strand.
TTCCCCTTAAGGAAGGGAAAGGGCTGGAGTCCTTTAAAATTAACTGCCTGTTTTTCTTTCTGAAGCTAGTGAACCTTATCTCTCCCTTTCCCAGGCATTGTGAAGACTCTGTTTCCCCAGCTGTGCAACTGCAAGGTCACTAGGCAGATAATCTCAAGTCATAAAACATAATGTTCCTTGAAAAGGAAGAAATGATGTAATGCATGTCTTAATTAAATAACTGTCTTTGTTTCTCGCTTCTGTAATATGCTCACCCCTGCACAGATCTCCCCGCAACCCACAAAATGCTTAAAAGTTAACCAGACTCTTTGTTCAGGGCTCAGTCCTTTGGATGTTAATCTGACTGGGTTGGTGCACCTAAACAATTAAATAATTCTTCCTCAACCCCTCGGTCTCTCCAATTACTTAATTATCCTGCTGCACCAGGTTCTCCCTTAAAGAGGCAAGAGGAGTAGACCATGAGTCCAGCATTCTGGGTTTTGTGGCGACTACCCAAGGTACTGGTTTCTGTCTTGCCTGACTCAGTGCAAAGTTGAATGTCATATTGTGAGCCTCTGAGAACAAAGGCAAGCACCCTGTTTCAGCACTAGGGAGACTGTAGTACTGCAGGCAGACACCAGGGGGAGAAAGAGGAAGAAGCAGGCAAAACCCTTTTACTAGGAAATTACACACACATATCCCAAAAAAGTTTGAAGGGCCCCCAGAATCTCTAACTATGCTAACCGATAAAGGTCTTCCACTACATGAAGTCAGTTTGTAATTACTGGAAAAGGTCGGTGTGTTTTTCAGATGCCCAAATCTCAATAAAAGATCACAAGGCATACAGAGAAGCAAGAAAACATGGCCCAACTAAAGGAACACAATACATCTCCAGAAACTAAAGAAATAAATATCTATGAGTTACATGATCTTGTAGAGATATTGGTACACTCATATTTATTGCAGCATTATTAATCATAGCAAAGAGGTGGAAGCAACCCAAATGTCCATCAATGGATGAATAAAGAAAATATGCTATATACATACAATGAAACATTAATCAATCTTACAAAAGAAGGAAATCCTATCATGTGCTACAGCAAGAATGAGACTTGGAGATCTCATGCTAAGTAAAATAAGCCATTACAAAAAGACAAATACTCTGTGATTCCTCTCATATGAGGTATCCAAAGTAGACATGTAGCAGGACAAGTTGCAGGCAAAACCCCTCAGACACTGAGTTAAAGAAGGAAGGGCTTTATTCGGCCAGGAGTTTTGGCAAGACTCACATCTCCAAAAACTGAGCTCCCAGAGTGAGCAATTTCTGTCCCTTTTAAGGGCTTACAACTCTAAGGAAGTCTACATCAGAGGGTCAGGATTGATTGAGCAAGCAGGGGGTATGTGACTGGGGGCTGTGTGCACCGGTAATCAGAACAGAACAGAACAAGACAGAGATTTTCATAGTGCTTTTCTATACAAAATGTCTGGAATCTATAGATAACATAACTGGTTAGGTCAGGGGTCGATCTTTAACCAGGCCGAGGGTGCGGCGCTGGGCTGTCTGCCTGTGGATTTCATTTTTGCCTTTTAGTTTTTACTTCTTCTTTCTCCGGAGGCAGAAATTGGGCATAAGACAATTTGAGGGGTGGTCTCCTCCCTTATTCCCCCACTTTGAGAATCTCACTCATTAGTGGGAGTTCTCACTTTCATTTTCACTACCCGTGTCTTCTTGCAAGACAGATCGATAGTGATTCACATAGTACACTTGCGCTGAAGCATTTTGGGGAACTAAGGTAGCGATTAAGCTTTTTATCTTTTGAAGAAGTACAGGTAGCAAACAAGGAAGCAGTAAGCAGATTTCTATTACTATTATAACTCCTGTTATAAGAGTTTTAAATCGTTCTAGCACTGGGAACCATTTTCCAAACATGGCCCCAGGATCAAATCCACGCCACACTTGCACAGGCACATGTGCCAGTTTTGTCATATTTCTAACTATGTCTTCAACTGCTTGCCCTTGATCATCTATGTGTAGACAGCAATTAGTAAGGTTAAATTTCCCACAGACCCCTCCTTCAGCTGCTAGCAAGTAGCTAAGAGCCAATCTATTTTGATAGATACCATTTCTCAACTGAGTTTCTTGCCAGGCCAGAATAGTCAAGGCTCTGCCAGTCTTATTAGTGCTTATTTCTAAGACAGCTTGTAGCTGTATGATTCGGTTGAGAATGTAAATGGGGGTCCAGTATCTCCATGAGCCATCTTGTGTCCAAGTAGCAGGCCCATAATATTATATGATTCTCTCAGGGGGCTATTTATTATCTTTCCAATTTCCTATAGCTATGCTTCTCTTTTTGCGGGAAGCATAGACAGGGAAGCCCAGGAGTTCACCTGTCTTTATGGGCAGTAGGGAGAAAGATGGTTTAATAGTGCCAATAACACTACCTGCCCACTGGTTGGGTAATTTGGCATAAGGCCTATGCCCACATAACCAGTATAATCCAGTGGGGGCTGTCCAGTCCTGGTGGTACTCCGGGTGGGTCCACATGGTTTGCAACTTTGGGAATTTACTATATGGATTTTTCTTAGTGTGGTTTGAACTCCACTAGGTGGCTGTTTTTGTAGTATTATTATACAGTTTTGCCCAAGGCAACTGAGTCCTCCCACAGGAAGGGTGAAGTCCTTCCCCACTCTTGCTATACAGTATTGTCTAATGATTGAGGCTTTTAAGACCCAGAAGTTATCAGGGTGATTTTCTTGAGCCGGGAATTTATCAGGAACTGGGTCTGTAGGTACTGATTCTCAGGCTTCCCATGGCCATTGATCTCCCATTATAGTTCCTCCACATACATAACATGAAGTGACATTGAGAGGCTGGGCTACATGCTCAGCTAATTGCAAGAACAAATTTCTTGTTTTTCCTGGAATTTCTGGTGCTGGCACATTCAGTTCATCATAGAAATTTGAAATACTGGCTCTGGAGAGCATTTATAAACTTCTTCTCAAACTACAATATTTACTCAAGGATCCAGTCCAGCCCCATCGATTTCTAGGGTTACATGCTCCCCTGTTTTCCAGCGAGGATCAAGGGGGTTGGTTATTCCAAGTTTTAAGGGGTTACACTGACCACTGGTACAGGAAGGGCCACTTTTCCTTTTCTGAAGGTGGACAGGATTTTTTTTCATTGTTTATCCAAGTAGCCTAAATGACACAAGACCTGTATCCACATTTATTTTCACACAGTCCTAATTCATGACAAATGTACTTATTTTTTGTCATATAGCTCCTTTTTTAATTAAGAGAACCACATCCTATTTCTAACTTATTACTATTAATGACAGCACAGGCATCAAATTTTAAGGTGACTTGTTTGGGAAACTCTTTTTCTTCTGTTTTGGCTAACACTTTACTCATATCGTTTATGAGGCCCCACGAGTCCTCAGTCCTTAATCTTATTTCAAAAACTGTGGTCATGGGAGGCTCAGATGGGTCATAACATGCATCAGGTTGGTCATTTCCTGGGTTACGTACCTTGTGTAGAATAACATTATACAAACAAGTTCTTTTTAGAGTTCCAGTACACTTATAATAACCATAAAATAATAGGACTGTAACAACTTTTTGTCCTACCTCGGTGACTTGATGTATACACTGGGAACAGTCCTCAGTCTGAGGAAGGTCAGTTGAAGTCCTTACTGTACAAGTCCAAATTTTAAGGAAAATGAGTACCACGATGAGTTGTCTCATGCTTTGGCCATGCATGGACCAGTCAGCTTCCGGGTGTGACTGGAACAGGGCTTCTTCAGAGTCACTTTGCAGGGATTGGCAAAGCTGCTCCCGTCCACATACAGCTCACAGTCTACTGATGTTCAAGGATGGTCTTGGAGGTTGGGACCACTAGAATAAACTGAGTCCAATACCTCTACAGTTATGTTCAGCTGAGCTCTCTGATACTGAGAGCAAGGTGGCGGGGTTTAGGGTGTTGCAAACTTCAATGGTTATGGGGATTTTCACATAGCAAGCTTTGTTACTTGGTTAATCTAGCATTTGCTAGCCAATGATGTCCTTTGGTATTAATCAAAGTTACCACAGCATGGGGGATCTTTATATTCAGGTTTTGCCTAAGGGTTAGTTTATCTGCTTCTTGTACTAACAGGGCCATTGCTGCCAGGGCCCTTAGACATGGAGGCCAGCATTTGGAAACCCCATCTAGTTGTTTTGAGAGACAGACCACTGGCCTTGGCCAGGGTCCCACAGTCTGGGTTAAAACTCTAACTGCCATATAGAGTATAAAGGGTTTTGTCAGGTCAGGTAGCCCCAGGGATGGGGCCGATGTGAGTTTTTCTTTTAACTCATGAAAAGCTCGTTGCTGTTGGTTGTAATAGATGTAGTTTATCCAATCTGCATTTTTATTAACTGTTATCTACTAAAATATTAACTTAAATCTTGCAGCTATTTGATTTCAAGCTTTAAATTGATCTGGTATTCCCTGTGGGAATCCAATCACATCTAAATAGATGTGAGAGTTGAAAGATCCATAAGGGGCTTCTCTCGCTGTACGATGTCTTAATTTTCCTCCCTCTGGTTGATGAAATGCCAGGGTGAAAGGGATAGCCAATTGGACTAAAGTACAAGTGCCACTCCAGTTATTTGGCAGAGTGCCCAGTAAAGGTCCACCACAATACCACCACACATCCGCTGGGGGATGAACAAGGGCTGACTGATTGATAAGCTCTTGAAAATTCTTAAGCTCATCGCATCCCTTCAGGTCTCCAAGGAATGCTAAGTTTCCTGAGAGACACAAAGTGAACTTAGTGTTGGGAGATGGAAGCTGGATGACCCTCGGGGGCTGACCCGCAGCGTGCCAGACTTTGGGATATAGCAGAGAGAGCTTGGCACAACTTATTACTCCAGGCTGTAGAATCCTGGAAAAGAGCTTCCATGCAGCCCACTCCTGGTCAAATGGAGGACCACCTTAGTGGAAAGGGGACAATCTGGGCCTTTGGCCTGCCATGTGCACAAGCATAACAATTGCTTTTGTTTAACATGTGGAGGGAATATTTGATCCATTTCAACCAGGCATTTGCATCTTGGTATCCTGTCTTAATTGCCAAAATTTGTTTTAAGTCTGTAACTTCCATGATTCTCTACTAAAATGAATGTATGATTTTAGGAAATTACAAAAACCAGTTGGGGCAGTCCATCCTTGCTCTTTAGACATTCACAGATGTTGGACCAACTACAGCACAAAAGCTCTACATTGGGGGGCAAAACTCCTGCTTGACACTGGAGTCTTTATTGAAATTTCTCTGGATTACGTGGTCCTAATTTACTAATGTCCAGTCTGAGGAGAGTCGGGAGAGACAGAGGTACTTTTCTAAAATAGAGAGCTGTCTTTGACTTGGCAAGTCCCCACAGGGTATAACAAGGCAAGCATTAAATGCAATAATTTGAGGTGAAATTGACTTGGTTATGTTAATAACTAGATGGTCAGCAAGAGAGAGAGGAAAGAAGAAAGAGTAATAGAATAGACTAAAGAGTTAAATTTTTATTAGCTTTAGTTTGGTAGGGTTTTCCCCTGGGACTATGGCCCACGACTCTGGAGGGGATGGTGCTTTCTTGACTTGGGTGTGATGAGCCCATCCTTTTTTTTGCTGTACAAACAGCAGTCTTGGTGGTTAGCAGCACAAGGTAGGGTCCTTCCTAGGCTGGCTTGAGTTTACTTTATTTTTTCACCTTTTGATGAGAATGTGATCTTCAAGCTGGTGCTGGTTTACCGGAAATTCTAGGGGTGGTACATTTGCTAAAAGACTTTTAGTTTTGAGGGAAAGGGAAGTGGAATATAAACCAAGTATATAATTTTTAGGAAATTGACCTTTTGTTTTAAATGTGGGGACATCAGCAGTGGACTTTATAGTCCTTAGTGCCTTTCTACTGAGAAATTTCCTTTAGCACCTATTTTTTGTTAGTTTTTAGACCAAAGAAGCCAAACACCATTCTATATTTGACAATGTTTCCTGTATGATTTTTATACCAGGTAAACTAAATTTCACCTTTATATTAGTGTGCTATTAATGTTAAACTTAGTTTTAATAAAACTTTGTAGACATATTTATTTAATTTTTAATGTCGGACCATAAGGTAAGATTTTTATAGACTCTTTTAAACCTTTTATAGTATTTGTTGAAGAGCAGGTTAATGCTTTAAGAAAAATCTGTTGTGTTTTTAATATTCAGTTCACAGAAAAACTGGATTATACCCCTTTGACTTTAGCCAATATGTTTACACACAGAATTTCCTTTACAGTTAATGTTTTAAAACTTACTTAAACCTTCAGAACAATTTTTTAACCTTTTAATGTAGGTAAAAATCGACATTCTTATGCCTCCTTATAATCCTTTTACCAGAGATACATTTTACTTTTCTTATACACCTTGCACATAAACTGTTTTTTCAATAGTTTTACATTCAGGAGGCCAAGTTACTTTTAAATTATACAACATTTCTTGCATAAATTTTTTATGACTTTTTTTTCTTTTTCATGACTTTGCAGACAATTCTTCGACATGCCTCAACTTTCTGACTTACTACAAACATTTCTTTAACAACCAGTTAATTTATTTCAGGACAAGAATTTACCATATAACATTCTTTTTACATAAATTCTGTCCCCCTTTTGTCCCTTTATTTTTTTTTTGAAGATAACCATTCTTTTCCAAAGCAAATTTCCTTTATGTCTGTTGTCTAGACTGTCTAAGGCCACAAGATTAGAAGTTACTATAATACATGTTACACTGTTAACTTTTAGCAAATTTTACTTTTGTTGAAAACCTTGTAAGTTTGGGATTTCAATTATCCTTTGCTATTAATAAGACATTGTTTAGTCCAAATTAACTTAGAATTGGTATAGATGGCTTTTTTTTTCCTTCAATTACCCAGGAGGAACCATCCATCATCCTGTCCTGAAGGGAGTTCCTCCTAGGTCTGGTTGGACCTTTATATGGTAATTAAGATTTAGATCCCCTGTTAGGAAACCTGCTGGGTTAAGGGAATTTTCAGTGGTTAATGTTAAATCTTTTTTTTCCTTAGGATACTTCTGAACTGATGAGGTGTGCTTACAATGAGGTTTCCTCTAAAAGTTATTTTTCTACTTTCTTGTGTTAGCAAAGCAGTTGCCACTACAGATTGAATGCATTTGGGCCATCCACAGATTACTAAGTTAAGGGTTTTTTATAGGAAGGCTACAGGTTGTCAACAGCCTCAGTGCTTTTGGGCTATGCCCTTGTTTACACTTACAACAAGGTGGTATTGGAATGTTGTAGGGTCACAGAGAAGACCTTCAATTATCAATTATAGATTTTAAATTTACCCTGGCTTTTAAATGAATAGGGTACACTGTTTTTTTCTTAACTACTTGTATATCTCTTTCTTTCTCTCTTTAACTTTCTGTCTCTTTCTCTTTGACTTTCCTTTTGCCTCTCTTTCTCACTCTCTCTCTGCCGCTCTCTTTCTCTTTCTCTCCTTGACTCCCTCTTTGTCTCTCTGTCTCTTCCTCTCTGTCTCTTCCTCTCTCTCTCTCTCTGCTGGTCTTTCCTTGCCTCTGCCAGCCGTTATGCTGCTGTTCTCTTAACCACTGTGGATGGGTGGGGGTGGGGGGGACAGTGGGGTCTAAAACCAGCTGTAACCAAGTGTCTATGTACGGGAACCGGTCTGGGTGCCCTGGCTTATAAGTTACCTTGTGCCATACCTTTGAAACAAGGGACCTGTCCAGGCTTCCTTCTGATGGCCAATCCACCTCTAATACTGGCCAGTCTATTTCACACAAAGTTCTAAGTTTTGCTGGTGTCATAGTAACACTGTAATCTTCCTTAAATCTTTTCTTGAAATTTTTCAATAGAATTCCTAGTCGGGTGGGCTTACTTTGTGCCTGACCCATGTCTCCTTGAGACAAAACACCACGCTCACACCACACACACACTACAAAACAAAGAATCGGTAAAAAGGGCACACACACACTTTTACAGTTTACACCAAAGCAGAATCAAAACCAAAATCAGAGTATCAAGAAATCCAAGCCAGGTCAAAACCAAAACCAAAGTATCAAGCAATCCAAGACAAGTCAAAAACAAAAACCAAACTGCCAGTACAGGCACGTCATGGGTGATTGGACCACACTTCCACTCAAATGGAGTGGGCAAGTTCCAAAGACCAGTCTTATCAAGTTTCAGATGTCCAGACTTCAAGTGCCTGCTCCTTCCCAGTGTTCAGCCACTGCTTTGATCCTCTGCTAGGGCCTACCACACGCTGCTCTGGCAAGGTGTTCCACCGGGGCAATTGCCTACCTGGGAGCGCTCTCAGGATCCACGTCAGTCAGGCGGGCTGGAGTCTCCTGCAGGGATGCTCCACAGGGGAGGCCTAAGCTGCCTAAGGGGCTGCCTTGACCATCCATTAATCACCTCGCTTCCTGGTCAGGGAACCAAGAAATGAAACAGGACAAGCCACAGACAAACCCCTCAGACACCGAGTTAAAGAAGGAAGGGCTTTATTCGGCTGAGAACTTCAGCAAGACTCACATCTCTAAAAACCAAGCTCCCCGAGTGAGCAATTTCTGTCCCTTTTAAGGGCTTACAGCTCTAAGGGGGTCCCCATGAGAGGGTCATGATCTATTGAGCAAGCAGGGAGTGTGTGACTGAGGGCTGCATGCACTGGTAATCAGAACAGAATAGAACAGGACCGAGATTTTCACAGTGCTTTTCCATACAATGTCTGGAATCTACAGATAACATAACCATTTAGGTCAGCGGTCGATCTTTAACCAGGCCCAAAGTACAGCGCTGGGCTGTCTGCCTGTGGATTTCATTTCTGCCTTCTAGTTTTTACTTCTTCTTTCTTTAGAGGCAAAAATTAGGCATAAGACAATATGAGGGGTGATCTCCTCCCCTAGACACAGAGCAAACATGGAACAGAAAGTAGGGTGGTGGTTAACAGGGGCTAGGAATAGGAAGGACAGGGGTAGTTGTTCAGTGGGTATAGAGTTTCAGTTTTGCAAGATGAAAAAGTTCTAGAGGTCTGTTACACAACAATGTGAACAAAATTAATATTAGTGGTTTGTACACTAAAAAAGTGGTTAAAATAATGAATTATATGTATTTTGTACCACAATTTAAAATTTTAAAAATGAAAGTTGAGAAATTGATTTAAAGAAAACATTGTTTGTTTCTTGCACACCTGCCTTTACACAGAACACACAAAAGCCCTTTTGCTCCTAGGTCAGTAGTTCTCAACATGAATGTGAGGGGATTTTGTTCTCCCTCCATCAGGAGACATCTGACAATATCTGATAATGTTTCTGGTTGTTATGTAGGGTAGGGTTGTGCTGGCATAGGCCAGGGAGTCTGCTAAGCATACTACAGTGCACAGGATAGCCACCTACTACAAAGAATTGCCCAGTCCAAAGTGGCATTAGTAGCTAATTTGAGAAACCTGTCCAAGATCATTAATCAGAATGTGTTATTGATATATCAGTCTTCTCCCCTCTGGTTAGGTTGGTAGAGTTCAGACTCGAAAAAACTGGGAATGTAAAAGGCTGAATGAGTGTAAGCTGAAAGACAAGAGAGAGGAGGAGTCTTGTTTGGAGCTTACTGAAGTCAAAATGGAAAAAAAGGAAGATTGGGGGAGGAAAGACAGTGAACAGACCACTTTTAGGTCAAATTCTTTAGGGTTCTGTACTAAGCACCTTACGCATGTTGTCTCACATAATCCTTAAAACTCAGAAATCATTTTAAGATAAATAGTACAGAGAGTAAAACAGACTGGAGAGGGAGTCTTTGCTTGGGTAGGCAACTTTAACTGGTTTATCAGCACATTTCCCGGAAGGGAAAGGGGGTGTGATTGCTCCTGAAGAGACCCGAGCTCCTTTTTAATCAAAGCTCAGGAGGAGAGCTGCATTCCAGTGTTTCACAGATGCTGTGAGGGTGGCAAAGATGCAGGGCACCCACCGGAAACACAGCCGGCACTCTGTGAAAGGGGAAAGGGCACCAGGAGCGCGGGTGAGCGAGGCTGGAGGTGATTCTGCCCCTCTCCCCAGGCTTTCTGGGTGAGTCCATTCCTCCTCTCAGATTTATTGTTAGAACTTAAGACAATTCAATTACATTTCATAATGTCTGTGTCATTCAGACCCTGAGAACGAATCCAGCCTTCTAAATGGTGTTTCTTAACTCTTTTCTTCAACAGAAGAGTTAATGTGTGGAATGAAGTGCAGAACCCATGGCCCTCTGAGGTGACGGTGATGGTTCAGGTTGTGTTTCTGGGTTCATTCTGGCAGCTCCTCCAAGGAAAGGAGGAAGGAAACTGGCAGCATGGGGCTTTGCCATCGCCCTGGCTGGCTCTGGTTTCCTTGCCTGATACATTGAAGTCAGCTCCCAAAGAATGCCACCCAAGGGTTTGAAGGGGCACAGTGCCTCTGTCCTCACAAAACCAGGCCAGATATGAGTTTGCTGAATTCATTTAGGTCCTGCTGAATCTTTCCCATTTGTTCCTTCTCCATTTCAATATTTCAATACTTCCCTAGAGGAGCCCAACCTTCCTGGAGGGCAAAGATCTGTTGTTAGAGAAAGTAGCAGCCAGAGGAGGAAGAGGACTTCAGGGTAGGCAGCAGTTGGGCAATGAGTATTGAAAGGTTGCTTTCAGCCTGCCAAGACTTGGAGAATTAGAAAAGCAAGACAAAACAAGCAAATACACAAACTGTATATATAAAACAATTTTTTTTTAAATTTTTATGTTCTATATTACTATTATTAGCTATATATTACTGAATGTTCCTTTAAAGCAGTATAGTCATTATTGCTATTATTATTATTATTATGGTTGGTTATATACAATGGAATATTGTTATTTATCTATATTATGATTATTAGCACTATTATTATTATTTACATGTTATTGAAAGCCTCAAAAGCAGCATACGCTTTTTATAAATATTTTTGCTCATGTTTATGACAATTCTCCAGTGTTGGTATTGCTCCTCTATTTAACACATTAGAAAACTGAAGCTCCAAGAACAGACTCGCCTAATAACAGAGAACTTGTACACCTCGAAGTGGCAATTCACACAGAAGGCTCCGTGACTCCCGAACTCTCACAGTTATGAAGTGGTCTTTTTCATGGTTTTTCTGAAGTTACTAGAAGTTTACAGAAAAGGAAGTGCAGGCACATTTCACAAATCTACAGTCTGTAAGTATCACATCCTGTATAGCTGTAAACACTGGAATAAGGAAGGGCTGATGACTTTCAGAAGATGAAGGTAAGTAGAAACCATTGATGGGACTGAGAACCCAGAGTTAAAACCTCTTGGGAGCTTCTGAGGACTCAGCTGAAACCAACGGCCACAGGTAGGTAATGCTGAAAGACTTTTCTCATGTCACCGTTCCCTTGCCGTGACCTCATGAGAGGAGTAATATGACTTGAAACTCCTTGACAGCAGTTAAGAGACACTAGAGCCTTTGGAAATAGAGTGGGCAGATGGAAGGAGTATCTGTTTTTAACTCTGTTTCCGCTGTATTCTGATTGCGTGAACTCAGTGAGTCACTTACCTAAGATTGTGTAATTAATGGGAGTAGAGCTCTTGTCTCTGGGCAGCCTGTGGGTTGAGAATGGTGTAGTGAAAAGGGATCCAAACTGAGCTTAGCAACAAATGCCACAGCCTCGGTGGTCTTTATGCTAAAAAGTGGGGAGGACTGAGGATGCAAGCCTATGTGTTATGACTCCAAGACATGTTCTCATACCACTGCATACAGCTGCTTCTCCAGCCTGAGTAAACTCAGACACAGGTTAGCATTGCCAGATGGGAAAGTAGGAAGAGGTGGCGTGATCTAGAGATTTATGCAAAGGCTTCAGACTCCAGGAAAGCTGTGATCCAAGACTGGTTTTACAGTTTCCCAGCTGTGTGAACCAGGGTGAACAATAAGGGTAACTGCAAATATTTCTTCAGCATTAACTCTGGGCCACACATATGCGCAATATGTATATTATTTGCATTCATAACTTAAACTTTATTTTGCATTTCCTTATTTATTACATGTTTTTACTAACTAACATGCAGAGCTATTGTAAGGATTAAAAGCACTGCAGGATAAAAACTAAGAACATGTCTAGTAAAATATGATAAACATATCTAAGATGAATGCTAATAAATAGTATTATTAGACAAAAAATAAGTAAGCAGAGTTCATTTATGAGTCTGAAAATTCATCAAATATATGGCAATACAGTTGTTGTCCGTAGGACTACGGGAAAGGGAGGTTGCCTTTGTATATTGCAAATTTTGTGTGACCCTTTGCCTCTGGACATTGGGGCCTCTCAAGATTCATGTTGCTGCCACCCTGTGATGTGTTTATTATCGATAATGGACTGTGTCAAACATTATGGAAAAATCCTCATGAAACCAAGGTTGTGTGGTTTTCACTGTTCCATATTATCAGTTTCTTTCTCTAATGGACAGGCCAAGCCTGGACTAATTGGCAAAGACCAAGTTACAGTTTTTGGAGCCAGAACCTGGGAGCTCTGTACTTTTTAAGAGGTAAATCTATTTTTTCTTCCATAGTTGGCAACACCATCATGACATCACAACCTGTTCCCAATGAGACCATGATAGTGCTCCCATCAAATGTCATCAACTTCTCCCAAGCAGAGAAAGCCGAACCCACCAACCAGGGGCAGGGTAGCCTGAAGAAACGTCTACAGGCAGAAGTCAAAGTTATTGGGGTAAATCTAATTCAGAACATGTTGGAGAGGGGTTGGGGGAAGCGGGAAGAGATGATGTATGTCTTGGGACTGGTCATCTGTCCTGAGTGTGGAGACCCTTAAGTTTTGCCAGAAGGACTTTGGAGTAGAAGCCACTTGGAGAAAACTGTCCCAGAACTTTTCCACAAGAGGTTGTCTTAGAAATATATTTTCCCTTATTCTGAATATGAGGAATTCATTTTCTATGTTGTCTTTGTATTTTTACAATACAGTGCTTCTCTATATTTTTTTTTACAAAAGTAATGGTGGTAAATAATTACATATTTTGTGTGTGTGTGTATATATATATATTTCACAATTGCATGCTTAATAATCCACACCGACTTTTTGCAAAGAATTTTACCCTCACTGCAAATTAGAGGAAATATACACCTCCTTTACCTCTTTTCTCCTTACTTTTTTGAGAATGGAAATGATATTCACCTTCTGTTTGCCTCTGCACTTATGTGATCTGAGGTGAGGCACTCCATTTGACTGGATTTCAGGACCTGATGGGACTGGTTTCCTTGCCTCATGTACAATCACGTGGGTTTCTGTGAGGTTCATGTGACATAAGGTCTAGAAAACTTCTTAGTAAATGATATTAGAGCTGTGAATCTCTGAGGTGGACGTCCAGGAGGGAAACTACCTCCTAAGACAGAGCTTCCGTTAGACGTGAGAGCATGCAGTATTTGGTTTCTGTCCCTGTTAGTTTGCTAAGGGTGATGGCTTCTGAATGATGAGAACACACGGACACGTAGAAGGGGACAATGCACACTGGGGCCTTTCGGGGGGTGGATGATGGGAGGAGGGAGAGGATCAGGAAAAATAACTAATGGGTACTGGGCTTAATACCTGGGTGATGAAATAATCTGTACAGCACACCCCCATGACACAAGTTTACCTGTGTAACCAACCTGCACTTTTACCCTTGAACTTCAAATAAAAGTAAAAAATAAAAAATAGAGCTTCCAGAACTTCAGCTTTTGGTTTGTGAACTGCAGTTTCCAAGGAGGTGACCAGAGGGGCAAACTCCACGGCCAGTGGAGTCTGGGAGATGAGGGGAGGGACTTCTGCACCGCCAATCCTGCAGGGAATGTGGGGGCTTTCAGGTGCCCCTTGTTTTCAGGGAGGTAGAAAGCCAGTTAACTAGTCAGGGACTCAGAGGTCCTGAGAACTGGGAAAGGAAATCCCAGCACTTGCTGTGAGCTGGAAGCAGGAGCCATGAGCAGACCAGGACCTGAGAGGCAGAAATGCAGACGCCTTCCTGAGCACCTGCCAGACACCAAGACTGTGGCTTCTGTGGCAGAGCCGCACACCCTCCAGGGTGTCTTTTCATGTTTCTCACTCCAGAGCTTCCACAGGGTTTGTATCCTCACTGGGATCTTGCAGAAAGTGATAATGCATTAGAGCCATGGGAGAGGCAAAAAGGCCCTGTCTTTACAAATGCTGGTTTTCATCCTCAGTCTCCCTTTCTCCTCCCACAGACTATCCAGATCTTGTGTGGTGTGATGGTGTTGAGCTTGGGAATCATGTTGGCATCTGCTTCCTTCTCTCCAAATTTTACCCAAGTGACTTCTACACTGTTGAACTCTGCTTACCCATTCATAGGACCCTTTTTTGTGAGTAGAGTTTCTGAGGAGGGCAGGATGGGGCGAAGACGGGAGGAAGATGACAATAGCTTAGACTTTCCACCTGCCACCTTGCTATGTTTGATCTGCCAGGAGCAAGGAGTCAACAGTGAAGCTTGTTCTCCTGTGTGTGTAGTTCAGGGAGGATTGAGTACGGCAGGATGACAGGGGTTGCCTGATTTTAGATCAATTTCTTATCAGACACAAATAAGCATTTCTTTTTAAGATTATCGTATTTTTCACATTATCATCTTGAGCTATGATGAAGCTAGTGACTTCTCTCCAGGTTTAGGCAAAAAAAAAAAAAAAAAAAAAAAAAAAATTCCATGAATTACAATAAAGTTGGGAAGGAACATTTTATACAAAAAAAAATGAGCATCAATGGAAGACATCATACACTCACAGAGAAACCACACTGTGATCCCCCCATGCTTGTGGGGATCATGGAGGAAGGAAACTTACATCTCTGAACATTTTGAAAATACTTTTACTGCATTGACTGATTCCCGCGTAAGGCTGAGCCGATAGCTATGCCCAGTGATTGACAGGAAATTCCTCTGAAATAGCTGCAAGTCTGGAGTTTCAAAAGAACTTAGTCCTTTTCTCAGAGAACTGCTTTCTCTTAGATGGAGGCTTTCTCATAGTTAAGCTTCCCTTTCATAGATGTTTTTTCCTTCAACTTCCTGCAATTCGGTAGCTATTTGTTTTTCTTACATTTGTGTATTTGATGCACCAAGAAGTCCACCTTTTTGTGTATCTTGTCCATTTTTCTTCTCTTATTAACTAAAGTTACACTTGGATTTGGACTTCATTGGTTTTCCCCAAATGACCTTTTTCTGTTCCAAGATCCATGCCAGGCTACTGTATTACACTACATTACATTTTGTCATGATGTCTCCTCAGGCTCCTCTAGGCTCAGATTTTCCTTTTCCTTGAGGACTTTGATAGATTTGGGTAGTGCTGGCTGAGATTTTTATAGAATGTTCCTAATTTTGGGTTTGTCTGATTTTTTTTTGATGTTTAGAGTGTGGTGATGAATTTTTGGGTGATGATGACGAGGTAAAGCACCATTTTCATCAAGTCGTATCAAGGGTCATGCTACCAACATAATGTCACTGACACAATTAACGGTGATCATGTGTTTGGGGTAGTATTTTCCAGGTTTCTCCTCTGTTAAATTACTACTTTGTTTGTTTGTTTGTTTGTTTTTTGTTTGGTTTTGTTTTTACCATTGCATTCATGTCCTTCCCTAGAGAACATCTTACACCAAAACTGTCTCATTTTATTAAAAAAACAAAAATTCTTTCCTGGCTTTTAAGGTATTTTTTTTGTTTAGTGGGATACTTTTTGTTTATTAGGATATATTTCTGTTATCTTTTTTTTCTGATGCTATCTGAATGTTATATGGACAAAGGGACAAATATATGTCTTTAAATGGAATTTACCTCATTGATTGCTGGGTTCTCAAGGCTTTTCCCATGACAGTTTTCTATAAACATTTTGATAGTGACATTGCAGTTACTCTGTACATGGAAAGTGACCTGACCATTTTCTCTTTTATCTTAGTTTATCATTTCTGGCTCTTTATCAATTGCCACAGAGAAGAGGTTAACCAAGCTTTTGGTGAGTATAAGAACTGTAACTCACAACCCAATGGATGAAAATAAAACTTAGACAGAACTCGTTAAGGCCAGTCTTTCTACTTTGAAAAGTTGAAAACTCAGTTCCAGAGCAGACAGTTGTTAGAGTTAGGAGCCGGGCCTGGATCCTCTGTATCCTTGTTCAGAGCACATTTATCCAATTATTGTACCCTACATCAAAGTCTGCATTCAGAGGATTGTAATATTCCCTCTGCCCATGCCGAAGAATCTATCACAGAGAAATTGTGCCTGTTTATGATGTCCTTTTGGTGACAATTGGCCTTCAAATTCAGGTTTTCAGTGGCAAGGAAGCTGACAGTGTTATAAAGAGGTCTATTGGTTGGGGTCCACTCTTTAAGCCCAGGTGTTACAACCCTTGAAAAAAAATGAGTCAAAGTTTTGTTCATGTGAGGTATCCAAAGTAGACACAGAGGCTGCTATAGTATACTACATTACATTTAGGCATGATGTCTCCTCGGGCTCCTTTAGACTGTCTCAGATTTTCCTTCTCCCTGAGGACTTCAGTCGTTTTGGGTAGTGCTGGCTGAGTGTAGTCTTTCATCTATCTCACCAGAAGGATAATACTTTTATTTTGTTTGAGTATAAATTCTTGCACCCTAAAAAGTTGTCCCTAGTCATTTGTGTTGGCTAAGAAAATAAAAAGCTTTACCAGTCTTTAAGCCTTATTCCAGCAAAAACTAGAGTTGGAAGTGGCAAGGAGATAAAGGCTGGATTATAGGGAGAATCTTCTCTTGTCTCTAAAGTTTCATTAAGTCTTCACTCAATCCATTATCCCTCAAGGGGCTGATGTGAGAGAACGTCATATGATGCAATTGCACCAAAACTCAATTTAGAAGCTCTGGCTACAAAAATCTCCCAAAGTCAGCAAGGAAGTGAGAAAGAGTGCCCAGAAAAATGCCAATTCTTTTTCTCATCAGTATTTAGAGATTATTATTTGGACCCCGCAGTTAGACTCTGAACTACTAACTAGATCTGTGCTGTTTAATTTAACTTTCTATGATGATGGAAATGCAATGTAACTTTCTATGATGAGGGAAATGCACTACAGCTGCACTGTACAACATAGCAGTCACATGGGGCTGTCGATGATGTGAAATACAAATGGTGCAACCGAATAAAAATTTCTCTTAATTTTACTTTAAATATAGATAGTCCATGTGGCTATTGGCAACCACACTGAGTAGCCTGGCACAAACTTTTAGTGCTTTCAAACTTTCAGGAGGAAATAGATGGGCCTTTTATTCCAGAGAACAATCCCACAGTGAACATGCAGGAAGCTCAAGGATGCAGGATGTGATCTCAGGGTGGGCTCACACTCACCAGAAACATCGAGGCTTTAGTGAGTTCTGCTCTTGTCACACATTGTACCAGCCCTTTTTGAGACTGAAGAAGAGTGCCATCTCAAGACAAATCTAGCTTATTCTAAGAAATATATACTCTAGGCATCAAGACTACTACTGGCTACCAGGAGGCCCAGGAGTATACCCTTTAGTCATTATGTTGGGAAATTGGGGTCCCAGAGCATCAACTGGTGAGTTTCTAAAAGAAGAAGTGCCCATGTGGGATTAAGTAACCCTCTACTGTACAGCTGTGGGGTGTGCCGTGGAGCCTGCCTACCTGTAACTATAGCTTTCAGAATGCTCTTAGCTCAATTCTCTTTTCTGTGTGAGTTGGAGTAAAGGAAGTCACTTCTGAGGTCAGTTTATTTACTCCCTTCACTTCATAAATGTAGAAATGAGAACCAGAGTGGGAAATAAAACCAAGGAACTGATAACCCAAGGGAATAAGCCAAGGCAAGTCTAGTACTGTGACCTCAATATTCTGACCTCCAGTTCAGACCTTTTTCTTATACCTCCCACTGCCTCCCACACATTACACCATCCTTGGGCTGCACCTAGACCTCTGCCCACAGTCACCCCATGCTGCGCTCAGTGTGGCCAACCGTGTGCCTGCCCAGGTTCCAGGGCCTGCCTGAGACTAAGAACCACCCCCTCACTCATCTCTGAGAGGTGTGCTTTTGAGAGAGGCAATGGGCATGCAAGAGTGAACTATTAGGTTGGTGCAAACATAATTGTGGCTTTACAGCAAAAATAGCAGTTACTTTTGCACCATGCTAATACATGATCTGCCTTTTCCGTGTAGCTGATGCTTCCACCAGGGGTTTTTGAGTTGAGTGAGAGAGAAACTGCATCTGGTACATTGCCACCTTTGCTTTGGGTCACGCTCTCTTGGTAATGTTGCAGGGAAAGCCTCATGAAGGCCCTGCTATCTGTCCTGGGGAAAGAATTTAGGAGAGTAACATTCTCTACCACACCACTGAGATCCTGCTTAAGGGGAACCAGTTCATATGTTCATTCGTTCAGCCAAGATGTACCTCGGAGATTGAGAGATTTTTGCTGTACACTGGAGAGGCATACAGCAATAAATGATTAATCCCAGACCTCCTGAGGGGACAGATAAGGGAATAACTTACAATTTAATGGCAAAGACATATAAGAAATTTATGGGTCATTAGCAATGATCCTTACCCAGCATTTTTCTTTCAGGTGCATAGCAGCCTGGTTGGAAGCATTCTGAGTGCTCTGTCTGCCCTGGTGGGTTTCATTATCCTGTCTGTCGAACTGGCTGCCTTAAATCCTGCTTCCCTGCAGTGTGAGTTGGACAAAAATAATATACCAACCAGAAGTTATGTTTCTTACTATTATCATGATCCACTTTATACCATGGACTGCTATACAGTCAAAGCCAGTCTGGCTGTAAGTATTTTAGATGGGATGTTCTAATTTTATGAGGTATTCAAAAGCCTGGATTTCTTGTTATTCCTTCTTTTGAAAATCTCTCTATTGGTTCTGGTTTGGGCATCTGGGGGAAGGTCAGGATTATGTAAATCAAAGGGGACTACATGGATGAGACTAAGGTGATTACATAGTAATAGGGTGGAATTGAAAATGTTAAATAAGGTTGATGATGAAAAAATAAAACTTATTGTTTGTAGAGGTTCTTAATTATCAAACTAATCCAATTTTGGAAGCATAAATTATGAGTTTATCAAACTGAGAATTTTGGTACATGGAATGGTGAATTAAGAATGGAAACAGCAGAAGGACCCAGGAGATCAGAATATGCCAACAAGGGAACCCAGTATGTGTGTGTGGTAAGGAGTGAATTTGGTTTGAGAAGACATCAGATTCAGTACTAAGAAAAAGAGAATAGGAAATATGGGGATAGAAGATAAGGGCTGCTTCTTCTGATGATCACAATAATGAATACTACTGATCAGGTGAGAATGCAATATTATTGTTGCTTTTTGTTATAGCTGAAAGAAGTATGATATATTAAATCAGGAGATAAGAAATATAGGGAGATGGAGAGTGTAATTGAGAATGATTGCGGGAGAATTCTATCTCTTTGGAAGAAGAAAAACAACGAAGTTTGGCTAACAGAAATAATATGTCTGCAGTTGAAAGATTAAGGGGCATGTGCACAGTCAGCAACACATTGAGAAAAAAACAGACAACATAAGAGTAAAGAGATGGCTGGGCGCAGTGGCTCATGCCTGTAATACCAGCATTTTGGGAGGCCATGGTGCATGGATCACGAGGTCAGGTGTTCAAGACAAGCCTGGCCAAGATGGTGAAACCCTGCCTCTACTAAAAATACAAAAATTAGCCGAGCATGGTGGCGGGCACCTGTAATCCCAGCTACGTGGGAGGCTGAGGCAGAGAATTGCTTGAGCCTGGGAGGTGGAGGTTGCAGTGAACTGAGATCGCGCCACTGCACTCCAGCCTGGGTGACAGAGCGAGAATCCATGTCAAAAAAAAAAAAGAGTAAAGAGATTGCAGTATATTTGTTGTCCTGCAATCATAAAAATGAGATAAGCCAGGAGCTCAACTGGAAGATGGACAGATAGAAAGGTCTGGAGAAAGTCATGTTTGTACAGCACTCACTATAAAGAGGGCCTTGCTCCCAAGGTAACGGTATAATGAGAAAAAGTACAAGTAAATCAGGCTGACACTAAATGGTACAGATTAACACTGGGTGCAGCCAATTCCACTTGGGAAAAATTCTGAAGAGAAATTTCAGAGAAATTTGGTAGTGAAAAAGTATAAATTTATGATACATTGGAAATAAGAGAGATTCTGTTGAGCCTGCTTGCTGGAACAATTTCTAGGTAATGGAAAAAAGTTATATCTTCTCTTTAACTGTGTGTAAATACCACAAACCAAAAGTTCATGTGATCAAATTATCTCCCTTTATTATCAGATGGTCAGTTCTGCACAAAGAATGTCTCAGGACAGAAATGGTAGAACCCCTCCTTGTGAGTTGGTGTTGGTGATTAGCAATTCTGGCAGTTTACTACCTTCATGGATTTTTTCTAAGCCTTCCAGCCACACACAAAAAAAGCAAAAACATAAAAAACAACAAAGAAACCATAAGAAAAATCAAGAAGAAATCCAAAGGAGTTCAGATACATAGACAGGGATGTCAATACTGAATTTTACAAAGGACTTGTACAGTCAAAGCCTCCTTGATCCTTACAAATCTCTGAGAAAGAAATGTTAGTAAGCATGTTTGATACATGAGGAAACAGAGAAAGACAGAGACTTATCCAGGCTTACACAGCTACTAAGCAGTAAAGGTGAGACTGGAACGGAGCTACTGATTCTCAGTCCTGGGAGTTATTACACCACTCTGCTTTCTTGCCGAGTAAACAATGTCATCAGAACTATCGATGTCTCAGAGAAGTAAGAAATAAGTGTATGAAGTAGATTCATTGATTTAGTTACTATTCATCTCCCTTTCTCCTCTCAAGGAAATGAATGAGTTAAGGGGTTGAATTAAGACAATTGTGAGGTGTGGGAGGAGCAGTTTTATTTTCCTGATGGTGTCCTTTCTTTGTTCTCTAATGGTTGAGGAAGTCTTCATCTGTATGGTCACCTCTCAACTAGGCATGAAGGCTTCAGCTGATCTAAGCACCACCAATCTTTTATTTCTTGACTTTCAGGGAACTCTGTCTCTGATGCTGATTTGCACTCTGCTGGAATTCTGCCTAGCTGTGCTCACTGCTGTGCTGTGGTGGA
>NW_012101414.1:353497-374489 GCF_000951045.1 Mandrillus leucophaeus
TTCCCATTTTGTCAATGAAGGGAATGAGACTCTGGGAAGTTAAATGACTCGCCTGGCATTATGCTATGAGTTTGTGCCTGTGCTGAGGACACTAGAACCGGGCTTGCCTCCCTTCTAAGCAGAAACAATTTCTGCCACAACCACTGATCTCTCTAATAGTATTGACTTGGTAAAGGGCATTTACACATGTGACTGGACCCAGTGAATGTCTTATGCTCTGCTTTTCCTTCTGGTGATTTTAAAATTCTTTTTCCTTTCAAAAGATACATTAAAAATGTACTGTCGAATCAAATTCCAAGGGATACCACCCCTATGGACTTATGGCTTTATTTAACTGTATTAAAAAGCCTTGATTTATCCAAAATTGTATTATAGAGTGTAGAATGAATACTAGATTGATAAGTTGCAATTATTTGAAGAACCTAGTGATCTGTTCTACTTATCTTGGATTAGCTAAGAATTCTATGTATACAGTTAGAAAAATGGCATATATACATCTATCTTGAACCTAATTGAAGTCTGAAGACCTAACATACTTTGTTTCTTCTAGAGTGTGCTTTTCCTGCCCCACAGTTACATCGATAATTCTGGTATGTCCTCAAAGATGACTCATGGCCCTGGATATGAAGAACTATTGACTTCTTAGGAAAAAAGGGAGAAATATTAATCAGAAAGTTGGTTCTTATGATAATACGGAAAAGTTAACCGTTATAAAAAAGCAAAGCTTGAGTTTCCTAAATGTAAGCTTTTAAAGTAATGAACATTAAAACCAAACATTATTTCACTGTCATTTAAGATATGTGTTCATTGGGGAATCTCTTGATTTGCCTGACATTGACTTCAGCAAAAGCAAAGAGCTGTAAATTACCATTTACTAGACTAGCCAAATAGTCTGAATTTCCAGAAAACTAGGCAGAAGGATCATTCCCAGAAACATTTCCCAGAAAATGTTTCCCAG
The DNA here is from genome assembly GCF_000951045.1 of Mandrillus leucophaeus. NCBI lineage: Eukaryota > Metazoa > Chordata > Mammalia > Primates > Cercopithecidae > Mandrillus > Mandrillus leucophaeus. Next base: position 354,456 of record NW_012101414.1, read on the forward strand.
AAAACTAGGCAGAATGATCATTCAATGGATCACAGTGAAGCAAAGGGCACAACCTTTTATTGTACCCCTTAATTGTCAACAGTCAACAGGAGTTAACTGACTTCTCGTGGTGCTCAGACTCTTTTATACTGGTGCCAATGTTTTATCCCATGGATTTTACTCATTGGTATGTAAAGGCAAGCCCCATACGATGAAGTCTCAGGGTCCATGAAAGTAGCTGGCTTCAAAATAAAATCTTTGAGTGCATATTTTGTTTTGACACTTATTTTGTTGTTTTTTCCTTTAAACACAGAACAAGTCAACAATGACAGGAATAAACCCAAATTTGAGCTCCATTTTCTCCCCCCCAAATATTCAAGGAAAACTAATGAGCAAACAAAAGCTAACCAGGAATACTTATTTGTTATGAAGCAAAGACCAGTTGATACTTATTTTCTTATTGCAAGAAAGACCAATTGTGTAGAAATGTTAAGTCTCAGCATGTGTGCGCACACATACACACACACACACACGTAGAAAAGTATTTCAATTTTACATGAGCTCCATTTCGTTGAAAGAACTGGTCATGTTTCTCTTGCTTTTACCCACTGTAGCAGGGGTCATACCCGCTGTATCAAATATCCTGATACTCAGACAGCTTTTCTGCTGTTTTTTTCCCAGTCTGAAACTGGACTGTCAGATTCTTTGATTTTAGCTTTATCTTCAAACTCTCGTTCATTATATCTTCTCCTTGTCCATTGCACCCCCCACTGACACACACCATTTCTTTTGTTTATTTACCTATTGTGGACATTCAGCTTTTATTGACACTTATTGGATACAAGACACTATGTCAAATAAGAGAAACAGAGATGACAATGAAATTAGGGATGTATACCGGGCACTAATTATTATTTGAACACAGAATAAAGCAAACTTCTTCTGCCTAAAAGAATGTAGGGGATAAACAGGTGTGTGTGTGTGTGTGTGTGTGTGTGTGTGTGTGTGTGTGTGAGAGAGAGAGAGAGAGAGAGAGAGAGAGAGAGAGAGAGAGAGTCCTTCCTTTGAAAATCCACCTCTCCCATATCAATCACACGGTGCCACCTTCTGCCACAGGAGAGGACTATAACCCAGAGTCCACAATTGGTGTATTCATCTACTGTACTCACACTCCAGCTTTGTTCCTCACCCCCTGCCACCATGTCTTCACCACCACCACAGGACTCTGGATACCAGAAGTCTTACTGATTACCCAGTCAAACTTCTGGTCTTCAAAGTTCCCCCCGGGTCTCTCTTCAACTTTGACTTGTTTATCAGAAAAGGCATCCAGTCCTTTAGGCAACACTCAAAACCACTTTTTATCCTAGGCTCAACCTCACTGCTACGTCAGTCACTGATATCTTTTCTTTCAAGTAGCAATGCCCCTTTAGCCCAAGTCAAGTAAGAATGATGCCTACCTTGAGACAGAAGATGTATTGAGATAACCTTTGTAAAGCAGTTACCATTATAGCAGACACATGAAAGATGCTCAGTGAACTTGAGTTTTATTGTGTGTTTACTTCCCTTTGCTTTTCACTTCCATAGTCCAACTTTCTTTCCCTTTCACTCCCATTCTCTATGTCTAAAATTAACTTCAACCCCAATACATCACTGGGATTTGGAACCTAATTATACTCATCAAATCTTTCATTTCTTCAAGAAAGTCTGGGACAGGCACAGTGGCTCATGCCTGTAACCCCAGTGCTTTGGGAGATTGAGGCGGGCAGATTGCTTGAGTCCAGGAGTTTGAGACGAGCCTGGGGACCATGACCAAACCCTAAATCTACAAAAAGAAAAAAAATCAGCCAGGTGTGGTGACACATGCCTGTAGTCCCAGCTACTCAAGAGGCTGAGGCAGGAAAATCACCTGAAACTGAGAGGTTGAGGCTCATTGAGCCATGATCTTGCCACTGCACTCTAGCCTGGTGGACGGAGCGAGACCTTGAAAAAAAAAAAAAAAAGAAAGGAAAAAAAGAGAGAAAGAAAGTTGTAGAATGCTCTAAATACGGTAACTCAGACTGTGTAGAAAACATGTTTTCTCTTCCCTTTGCAGGAGAAAGATTTTAGAATTATTGGCCTTTCCCAATTTCTGTACAATTGACTCTACTGACACCTTGTGGTGATACTGAGGAACAACTTTCCTCCCAAGAGAAACAGAAAAAGGCAAACCAAGGTATCTAGAATTCACTGGAGGTAGCTAATTTGACCATAGGAAATCACACTTGCCACCTTTGTCCTTTACAGTGTCTCCACATGTCATCAGTGAGGAGAAACTATGCATTTTTCAAAAATTCTTTATTATAAGGAAAGTGGCTGTGCTTAAGTCACGAGTAGGCCAAGGTAGACATCCATTATGGTATGACACAGCAGGTTTGGAGCGCAGGTGCACAACCCCATGCATTATGTAGCTGTTTAATATAACCTGTTTGTGTGAGCTCATACCTAGCTTTGAGCCACTATGTCAGTGACTAATGTAACTGCACTGCTGACCCTGTACGACAGGAGAGAGAATAAAGCCATGTCCCAAATGCCTACAATCCAAGTGTTCTTTCAGCTACCCACCACCTGTCCACCACCTCCCCTCAGAACCCAGCTGAGGTTGGAACCTGTCAATTGGCATACTCAGTAGGATCCCAAGATGCATGAGCCCTCAGCCTCAATGATCCCAGGTCAGCCATGTAGCCCCAGCATGGGTTGTGGTACCTGGTGGCAGTCGTGCTGCTAGGATGGGCCTTGGAGGAAACATTGACAGTGGTGGACAGGTACCCTGTGAGCATGGAGAAGGCACTGAAGTACCTGGAAGCACAGAGCAATCAGAGGACAATGCCTTTGCTGGCAGAGTTCAATGGGTGTTTTTGACTGTACTATGGTAATTGCACACTCAGTCCCTGCAGGGTGCAGCAAAGGTAGGGGACCTCCAGGCACAAACAGAACACCTGGAGGCCCAGATACACAGCTTGGAATGAGAATTAGAGGCTGCCATTACCGTAGGCTTGGACCCACCATCCTGGTCAGAGACCCCTGCTCAGTCTGATACTGAGGAAGAAGATACAGTTGCAGGTTTGCCCAGTGGTCCATCAGAAAATAGAGCAGGAACAGCCATTGAGGTCCCAGGGTTGGGCTCGGGGACCCCCTACCATGACAGAGCAGATGTCATATGGTGCCTATACCCCAATTATGTTGTGGGAATTAGATAAACAGTGTCAGCAGCACTCGGGGGAACCTCTACCTGCCTGGATGCCTCATCTCTGGGATGAGGGAGCCAACAGCATCATCTGCTCTGCCTCTGAAATGGAAAAATTGGCCTCCATTACGACTCATCCCTCCCTCCATCAGTGATTGCAGGTGATCAGGCAGTTAACACAAGGCAAGGCGACCACACCCTAATCGAATGGCTGATGGTGGCCATTTGAATGGTATGGGAAGATGCCAAAGAAATACCAGAAACTCTGAGTAAATGGCAGTCATAGCTAGATTTAGTGTAAGTAATTGAGGAGATGGGTTCAGGAGATGGGTTCAGGGTTCAGAATCTGGGTTCAAGACTCCATGGTGAACTCCAGCTACTCAGGATGCTGAGGCAGGAGAATTGCTTGAACCTGTGAGGTGGAGGTTGCAGTGAGCAAAGATCATGCCATTGCACTCCAGCCCGGGTGACAAGGTGAGACTCCATCTCAAAAAAAAAAAAAAGAAAAAAGAAAAAAAATTAAATATCCATGCTTAACCTCACTCTGATGTGTCTGCCTCCTAGCTTTCCATGTCGTGGGACAACGAACCTTGGAAATTACCCCAGACAATGATGCTACTACATTATGCTGGCCAAAAAGGTTATGGGAGGGGAGAGAAGAGGAATTGTATTGAGGATATTACTAGGAAGAATAAAAGGATCCCTGTGAACAGATTAACTTTTAAATAGTTCTCTTTGACAGTGAAAGGGTCTATTCAGGTGTTGTTACATTTTTGGTCTTACAGAAAGGCAAAGAAAAAAACCAACTGTTCTTCTTGGTGGGTCCGGAATTTAGGCAGATAAAGGCACTTCAACTTCTTTGGGAGAGATGGTGGAAGCCCAGGGAAGGTCGGAAAGACCTTGAGCCTTCTTCAGTTCAGCATGTTAAAGTGCCACAATTTGAATTATTGGCTTCTGAGCTCCAACATTAACCAGAAAATCAGATTTTATTCAGTGAGCTCTAAACACCCTAAGAGCCATTAGAGAGGCAGTTAAGTATTCATGCTTCTGGAATCATACTGTAAAACACAAATCCTGATCTATAGCAAGGTCTTACAGTCTTTGAGGAAGGAAGTGTCAGTGGACAAGTCTTTCAAAATGTTTTATAATTCATTTATATTATATATTTTTCTTGTTGGTACCAGTGTGATAATGGCAAAAACAATGTAGACACTCCATTCAGAGGTGCTAGATTTTAAATTGTAGCTGTAATAATTATTAAAGAAATCATCTTTGGATTTTTTTTTATAGTTTTTAAGAATGAAACTCCCTTTGCAAAGACAGTGACAGTGAGAGAAGTTTAGCATGGCTTATTTCTTCTTGCTTTTAGACTCAAACATTGGCTGTCCTTGGTCAGTTCTGGGTGTAGGCCAAGCTAACCATGGGAGGAATTAGGTCATAGTTTAACTTTGGAGCAAGAATGATAACAGTGCCTCTGCAAAACAAATCTCCTTGCTCAGTGACAAAACTGCCTTTGTAAAACTAATGGAAGATTAGGATTATGGGAGAGGCCTGACTTCTGCTAAAATGTAGGCAGACCTAGATAATAACCAGCCATTGTTCCAGAGGTCACAAGATTTGTAACTTCCCCAATTTCTCCTATAGATAACAGTATTGTAGAACCTAAGATGGGTCTTTTGAGATGTTTTTCAGACTTTTGCGTTCTGATAACCTACTAACTCCACCTGGACTCATGGCTCATGACTCAACTGATCCTGTGGTCCCCACCCAGACGCTGCCTGCACACAGGAACTATTTTCCAAACCCCTATGATTTCATTCCCAGCCAATCAGCATTTCCCATTTCCTAGACCCTTACAAACCAAACTATCCTCAAAAAACTCTAGCCCCCAAGCTTTCAGGGAGGCTGATTTGAGTAATAAACTCCTGTCCTTCCGTTTGGCTAGCTCTGTATTTATTAAAATCTTTACTGTAATATTGCTGTCTATGAATCGGTTCTAGCTGTGCAGTGGGCAAGAAAAACCTGTTGGACAATTACAAAAATAAAAGCGTTGTTAGTATCAAACCTGCTAACATATATAAGTCATTCAATGGGGTTGCCTCATATTGGGCTCTCAGAAATATTATTTTCTTTTTATGTTTATAAGTATTGATGATGTTATGATAGATATAATTTGTTTATGTCCATCCATGACTCCTGGCTTTCAACTAGGAAGATTCCTATAAGCCTTCTCATGCCCCAAGTACTAAAGCAGTAAGAATATCTTTTGTTAAAGTATTTGACCTTTGTCCTTCATTCCTGAAGTCACTCCTAAAAGATAAAGTTGAAAGACAGTCTTTTGTTATTTGCAACAAGTGCTTTAAAATATTCGTAAGCTTATGCTAATAAGACAATTTTTAGAAAGCCCTAGAAAGAACTGGATGGAGGGCTGATTCCCAGGGGAACCATTCATTGTGCCCAGAGGGTTGGAATTTTTAGTCTCAACTCTCAAATTCCAGGAAGGGGAGAGGGGCTGAAAATTAAGTTAATCACCAATGGCCAATGGTTCCATTAGTCATGCCTATATAATAAAGCCTTCAGAAAACCCAGAAGGACAGGTTTTGGAGGGTTTCCAGGCAATGCACAGGCTTACAAGAAGGTGAACAAGAACTCAATGTGCAGGGAGTTTAGCACATTCCATGAGGACAGAAGCTCCTGTGCTTGGGACCCTTCTGGACCTTGCCCTACATACCTCTTCATCTGGTTGTTTGTATTGCAAAAGAAAAAGAAACTTTTTATCTGTGAAATGTGATCTCCCTTTTAAATTATCAATCCCAGAGAGACATTGAAATTAGACCACAGTCATGTCCTACCCTCTCCTCCTTGAGCTAAGTAATCATTTTAAGCCACCTGCTATATGGACTCTAGACTGAGTCACCATCAATAGCTATAAATTAACATAATGACACCATATGCAGATAACATAATTTGAACTCTATAGCCAATCATGAATCAATGTTATCTCTGTAAACCAATGCAAATTTCTGAAAAGAGAACTTTTGTCATCAGCTCCCCTAATTCTGCCTTTTCTCTTTGAAAACGTGAGCCTTTTCTTTGTTCTCAGGAGCACTTCCCAGTGTTTGCTGGGCTTCAGTCCTCAACCTTAGTCAAAATACATTCTCTACCTATATTAATTTTATCTTGGTTTCTTTGTTTAGGTCAACAGTATCCTTTATTCCTTTATAATACACTGATAAACATGTTTCCCTGAGATCTGTGAGGTGCTCTAGCAAATTGGGTAAGTCCAAGATTGGGGGCATGGGATCCCTAATTTATAGTGGGTGAGTCAGAAGTACAGGCAAAATAACCCAGGGCTTCTGGTCAGCATTGGAAATGGGGAAAAGTCTTGTGAAACCGAGCCCTCAAACCATGGAATCTGATGTTATCTCCAGGTTAGATGGTGTCTCAACAGAATTGAAGGACACCCAGCTGGTGTTCACTCCAGAAATGATTGCTTGCTTTTTTGGTGGGGAGAAATCCCCACACATTTGGTTGCAGAAGTCTATGTTGATTATTCTGGTGTGACAGCAGAGGAAAAACAGTTTGAGTTGTTCTTTCTATGTTTTTGGAAGAATTTTGTAAAACAGCAATCTATCTTAAAAATAGTTTCTGTGATTTCCTGCTGGGTCTGACCCTCAGACCTTGGCAGAGCAATGGATGAATGGAGTACACAGACACAGGATTTTTGCCTGGCCACATGGGTAGGGGACTGGGCTGCTCAAAGACACTGAGAAGGGAGCCATAAAGAGTCAGCAGCCACAGCCTCAACAAGCCATCCTTGCAGGCATTTATTCAATACAGATTTAATGACAAAGACCTTGAGTAATTTACATGGTCGGGCACCCCCTCCCCACCCCCAGGGAGAACAGTCCTGCATGCAGATAATTAAAGGCCAGGTTCCAAGGCCTAAGTAAACTAACTTATCTAGATCAATTCCATTGCACTTCCTTGTTATCTACTCTGAGAGAATTCAGCTGCCTTCAGCTACATCCTTTCCCGAAGCTTTTGCAAAACCTCCTGGCCTTCCAAGAAGGTTTGTTTCTTCCTATAATTTTTCCCACCACCCTGACCGATCTTCTATAATTTCCAACTTAATTTTTCTTGAAATCTAAAATTTTTCTATTTATTTAGAGCCAAAGACCAATATTAAGATCAAAGTAATACAGGTTAACCAGCCCAGAGATCAAATGCTTACAGTTAAAACAATAGGTCTCAAAATACAGACATCCAGGATTGATGATTATAAAGACAGGAAAGAAAATTAAACAACATTAAACTGTTTGATGGAGAGGATGGTTCCCCAGCCTGTAACCACAATGTGAACAACATTCAATCCCAAGGTACAATGAACTAAAAGCAAGCAGTTATCAATTGTTAAGTGCACTATTATTCACTGAGATATTTCCATATGTTTAGCCTGCATCAGATCATATTTGGTGTGGAATTTTAGAACATGTACCCTACCTCAAATATTCTCTTAGAAAAAAACTGTCAGTTATCTAGGAAAGTATGTTATTTAGGCTCTAATATAAAATATTGTCCAGTGTTTCACAAACTATGAACTTTAAATCCTTGGATATTTAGAAAGACAGAGGAGAATAGATAACATTTATTGCAAGGATTCTTAAATTCATATATCTCAATGTGTTTTTGAAAAATTAGTAAATAAAAAGACCACTTCCTTGTACTTGTCTCGTAGCTACCTGTTCTGTAAACAACCTTCCTGCCTTTGCTGTGCCCAGACAAGTCCAGATATGCCTTCCTGCCTAGTAACGGACAGTCTCTCTTCCTTCCCACCTAATAGACCCTATTCAATTTTAAACTTTAGCCAATCGAGCTAGCTTAGATTGTGAGGTCCAACCCCAGCCAATAGGGAAAGAACACAGAAGTGTTAGGAACTGCCTTAGGGATAAAAACACCTGCCCTACCCCACTCAGTGTGCTCTTGGGATCATGACTGCGCAAGCTGCACCCTTTTGCAGAAGTAAATTTGCCTTGCTGAGAAATCTTTTGTTTCAGTGCTCATTCTCTTTATGACTCCAAGCTCTGATTTTTAACATAGGCATAGCTTAAACTTCTATTTGCTCTTCACTGCACTTGCAGGTATAATTTCTCATCCACCACACTTCAAATGGTATCCAAGAAAAACAATGTGTGGTACTTATGTGACTGAAAATTCTGATTATGTGGTGACTGTTGAAAGTTCACCTTGAAGATAATTGAGTATAGCAATACAATCAGTCCCCAATAATCATCCTGTTCCTGTCTTAAAAACATTACTCAAAATATCTTTAAACTATCAAGAAAGAAAAATGTCAACACTGGGCTGCTGCAATTGATAAGAACCCTAAAAGGATAAACTAGTGAAAAGAGAAGAAATGTATCAGTATCTGAAAAATCTCCCTCCTTTCCTAATGACATTTCTCAAATCGTGTTAATTTCTTGAACACTCTAAACCCCTTGAATCACTAAGAGGTTGAAGGCTGCAGAAAAGGGTGTCACAGATGCCTGATGGCTGAGCCACATTTTGAAAATTATCTGGGCAGTGAACTTAATTCAAACTAATTGGGACAACCAGTTTGAAGTATACAACTATAATGAAGTATACTGAATGCTCTAAAACCATGTAGGGGACAAAGGAAAAATTTTCCTTTCACCTTCTGAAGGTTCACTGAAAAAACCCACAAAAGAAGATTAATTGGAGAAAAGGCATACAAATTTATTAACATGCACAGGAAAGAACCACAGAGTGATTACTCCTATGCCTTAATGGGGTTTAGAAGCTTATATGCCATCTTGAGGTTACAGAAAGAAAGAGGGCTTGGATTGAAACCACCTTTGCAAAAATTATAACTGAGGAAATTATGACAGTGAAAGAAATCAGACCTAACCGACTCCATCTTGCTTCTAACCTTTAAGCTATCTTTGTTCATTTCTGAATGTAGGCCAAACTAACCTTGGGAAGAAATTTAGTTTATGGCTTGACTCTGAAACAAAATTAATAACAGTCCTTTCCTGAAAGACCACACACATGTGGCCTCAGACAAATACATATTTGACTTCTTCCTCTACTCTATGTCTATTTTTATGTTATGTAAAATGAAGATTTACTAAGCACAAAATGAATGCATAATTGACTGTTCCTCTGTCCTCTCCTTTCACATGTAACATGTGGATTCAGTGAGCACTAATCAAAGCCTCATAAGGATATGAACACTTACCTCACTACCTACCCTCCTTTTTTCCTTTCCTCTTTCCCCTATACCACTCTTTCCCCCTTAAATATTGAAGTCCTCAAAGCCTTTTTGGAAAAAACACAGGTCACATATCCTGCTGTAGCTTGTGTCTTTTTTCCCAGGTGGATCCTCAAACATAGTGAAATAAACCTCTGAATTGACTGACACCTGCCTCAGACACACTTTCTAGTTTATATTCATTCTCCCCTTCTTTTCATTTCCTGCTTCAAGGAGGTTCATGTGTGATGGTGCCCCCATTTTAATCACCAAATTTTCAGAATCCATAATCTGGATCCTATTTGCATCTATAACCCAAGTCAGCCTCCGTTAAGGAATTAATCACAAAGCTCAGAGCAAGCCAAGAGAATGACTAAGAGCAAGAACACTGGTCCCATCTGGATCCTACGTGAAGCTCTCTTTGCCCAATTTGTTTCTTCATTTGTAAAGTAGAGATAATAAGATTCTGGGTTTTGTTGTTGTTGTTGTTGTTGTTGTTCCTAGTGGTAAGGATTAAATCAGCAGTTCCAATCTTTTTGGCACCAGGGACCAGTTTTGTGGAATACAGTTTTTCCATGGACTAGGGCAGGGGGATGGTTTCAGGATTACTCTAGTTCATTAAATTTATTGTGTGCTTTTTTTCTATTATTATTATTATGTTGTAACATATAATGAAATAATTACAGAAGTCACTGTAATGTAGAATCGGTGGGAGCCATGTTTGTTTTCCTGCAACTAAATGGTCCCATCTGGGGGCAATGGGAGTTATTATCAACATTATCATCACTTTGCCATCATTATATCTGAGTTTCATACATAAATTGTGACACCAGTTTTTCCCACAAGATGTGAGACAGATACTGTTACTATCTCCATTTGCAGGTGAGGGAACACAAGTAAAGTAAGATTCAGCAAAAGGCCCAGAGTCACACAGTTACCAGGCTCTCACCCCACCTACTGGTTACTCTCTATTCTATTACTTAAATAGATTTTCTTCACCAGTATTATTCACTTCCTAAGATTATACTTTTGATATGTGTATAACTGTATCTATGCATATGTGTATACATGTATGAATGCATTTAGTTTTCAACACGCTTATTTTCTGATTTGCCTACTTTAAAAGGGCAGAGAACTTCTTGTTCAAGTTTGTGTCTTTCGGAGTGAAAATGAGCCCCAGGAAGTATGGCCCTTCATAAATAATTTGTGAATTGATGAATGAAATCAATACTAATCTCCTCATTGCTCCTGGGCTGTATCCTTGTGGATTTTACTTTACAAGAGAGAGGTGATTATTACCTTTGTCAGGTAATTAGAATAGCAATAAGTGTGTGTGTGTGTGTGTGTGTGTGTGTGTCTCACTATCATCCCCTCCCTGCTACCCATCCAAGACTCTAAAAATCACAATTTTACTCTCTTCTTCTAGGAACTCAATGTTTTTTGGGGGGTACATTATCATCCTTAGGCACTCTTCTAAATAGTTTACATTTATTAACTCAGTGATTTCTCACAGTGACCTTATAAGATAGGTTCTATTATACACATTTTACAGAAGAAATTTACAGGCAGATGGAACACAGGAGAGAAACTTGTTTATCTGGCTCTTTCCTTGAAATTCTACTTTAACCTGGAGTAACTCATTCTATTTGCAACCTAATGTGTTAAATGTTTATCCAACCTTTGGCAGTGTAGTAGTCACAAGTAGACAGGGTCTCTCTAATTTGAATATTTAATCTTGGCTTTTAAATCACTAAGCTTGCTTTGAAAAGCTTTTTTATTGTTCTAAGTGCTTCCCCAAATGCCATAAATAACTAAGCTATTCTAGAATCCTGTCATCTTTCATTTGGGTTTTATAAATCTTCCGAATAACAGGCATATGCGTTAAGTTCTAAGATTCAATAAACAGTGTTTAGAATTACTCCTTTTTTTATCGTGTAACAATATTTCTGCTGGAGGAAAATCTCACAATCCACTTTTTTTTCCTTTATTTTTAGTTGACACATAATCGTGCATATTTTTGGGGAACAGAGTGATATTTTCATACCTGTGTATACTGTACAGTGATCAAATAAAGGCAATTAGCATATCCATCAACTCAAACATTTATCATTTCTTTGTATTGGGAACATTCAAAATTCTCTTTTTAAACATATAAAATAAATGATTGTTAACTATATTCACCCTACAGTGCTAAAGAACACTAGAACTTATTCTTCCTATCTAGCTGCAATTTTGTATTCATTAACCAATCTCTGCCTATCCTCCCCTTCCTACTACCTATCCAACCCCCTAATGACCACAGTTTTACTCTCTTTTTCTAGGAACTCAATGTTTTTTTAGATCCCACATATGAGTAAGAACATGCTCAACATCCTCTTGGACACTACAAATTTTACCTCTCAGGGTCTGTGTTTTCAGAATTTGGTTTTTCATATTGATTTTTTAAATAAATCAGGAGTCAATTTTTTGTGAGTGATGTATTTCCAACTTGAACCAGTTTTACAACCAATAGGACTTGTTAGCTCCTATTTTTGTTAAGACTCCTGAAATAAACCTAGGAGATAACTGGATGAAAAACATTTAGAACAGCCAACAAGAATCTCTTGCCATTTCTTGTCCTTCTGACCTACTTGGCTGTGACCTACTTTTCTCTCACCGTAGGAGAGCTTTGTTGATAAGGCAAGAACAGCAAGTTTCAGGGTTTTATCAAAGACATTCTAACACAGCATCTACAGAATAGCACAGTAGCTCATTTTCACATTACTCCCCTGTCACAAACAATGATAGAAAAATAATGCAATTGACAGCTTACAGAAACATTATTCTTCAATATGATGGTTATCCACTAGAGAAGAGAAAAACGTGAATTTCCAAGGAAAAATAATATGAAGATCTACTCCTCTCTGACTGAGTGAAATGTCCCAGTTTTCTCCTGGTGTCTTAGAAAAGATCAAGAATGCCGAAATTGCATTCCCAGGCCCTCAGTCAGGCTTATTTTCAAATTCAGAACTCAAAATTGAGTTCGAGAAGTACACCAATGTTTCTAAAACTGAACCAGAAGATTGCAAACTGGAAAATTAAGACTGCACTGTTGCACCTGGGGTCAAATCCTTCTTTATGGCTCAATCACCCAGTACCCTTGGCATGCCCTTGTCACATGCCATTTTCAGGATTGATCTTCAGGTGAATATGAAGATGGATTGATCTTCAGGTGAATATGATGATGTGCTGCCCAGGTGCCCCTTCAAGGAAGGCCTTACTTCCCAGGGGTGAGGAATGCAGTGAGCAAACTCTGTATTGGTCTGCCTCAAATTTAGAGAGATGCTTCAACTCATGTCAAAACCTCCCAGGCAGGCCACATCAGATAACTGAGGAAGGCAGGAGTATAAACAAGCTTGGCCATTTCTACATGGTAAGAACAGTATGGGCTGGGCACAGTGGCTAAGGCCTGTAATCCCAGTACTTTGGGAGGCGGAGGCAGACAGATCACGAGGTCAGGAGAGCGAGAGCATCCTGGCTAATACGGTGAAACCCCATCTCTACTAAAAACACAAAAACAAAATTAGCCGGGCGTGGTGGCGGGCACCTGTAGTCTCAGCTACTTGGGAGGCTGAGGCAGGAGAATGGCGTGAACTCAAAAGGCGGAGTTTGCAGTGAGCTGAGCTCGTGCCACTGCACTCTAGCCTGGGCAACAGAGCGAGACTCTGTCTCAAAAAAAAAAAAAAAGAAAGAAAAAGAAAAAAAAAGAACAGTCTGAAGGGTCATCCTCACCCCAGAATCCCTTGCAGATTAGTCAAGTCTTCTCAGGTCTGCATCTCATTTCACACTGCAACAGTTTTGCTTCTTCCACAAGGATTTTCATGACCATTATAGCACCCAGAGGTCCAAATACCAAGGTAACTCTTCCTGAACTCATAGAACTTGCTCTGGATTTGCTCTGATTCATGTCTCTGGGCTCCTTTGGATTGCCAGCTCCTCAAAAGAGATGTTGTCTTATATGTATGAATTGTAATAACTTATAAAAGTTATATGGCTGGCACAGATGAGCATACAATAATTGTCTGAAGAATTAATGGGGTAATTATTTAATTTTAGAAGTAAATGGGAGAGATATGGTGACAGATATGCTCCTCAGAATGAAGAGGCAATATGGCAGCAAACCAAAATCATATTGTCCTCTTTTAAAAATATAATTACATACCCCACAATTCCTAAAAGGAAATATTTAATACCAATCATAGTCTAGAGTACCTAGAGAAAGGGAAAAAAAGTATTTGGAGAAGGAAAGGCTTTTCCAAAATATCAGCACCAGAACATCAGGATCACTTGAGAGTCAGTTTTTCTACTCTATGTTGTCATTAGAGGGGGTTCCTAGTGATAGGCAGATCATTTGTGTATCAAAATTTCAGGCTTCCTGGATTGACATTGACCACACTCGGTATATCTTAAACTAGACAGGTATTCCATGGCGATAGAGTCTATGCAATCCTACCCCCAAACTTCAAGAAATCTGAGAGACCAAAGAAAGAGGCTGACATATCCAGTTTCTCAGAAAGAATCATTTAATAGAGACTTAGGAACAGAAGCCATGACTATGTCACATACAGCAAAGTGACAAAATGATGGATTGCTGTGTCATTACCCCCAGACCCAGAGTTTATATACTATAGGGAATGAATGTGTACAAAGACACAATAGGAATGGGACTCGGCACTCCCAACCCCACTAATGCATTTTTTTCAGACTTGCTGGTCCTGCATGCTGCCCCTGGGGTGCTAGGACACAGCCCAAGAAGAGGGCAGAATGCAGTGCTCATGGCAGAGCAGGTGGCCCCCAGAGCTCCACACTGCTGCTGCTGGCTGGCCTAGCACTGTCAGGCAACAGTGGACAGAGGCTTCAACCTGCAACTTCCCTATTTCAATTTGGCCAGGAGTTCCTGCATCACCTCTTCCATAACCTTCCATAAAGAAGCCCCAGCATGCCCCACCCCACTAAGGCCTGTACTACGGACTGGTAAACGCCCTGTAGCTGCTGGAAATCCCAACTAGACCACCCAGACTGTAAACCAAAAATAAAATCCTAAGTTCCCCAACTGACTTATAGACCTCACTTCTTGGCCAAGGGTATTCCAAACCAAACCTGAAAGTCTAGTTCAGGCCGTAATGGGAAGGGAGGTAGGACATGCCTCATTATAATCTCCTCCCCTTGGAATTCAAGCACAACTGACTGGCATTAACATTAATACCAAGACCTTAAGAATGACAAAACAGACTCTCTGTAGCAATAAGACACGAAATTCCAACCCTCTCTAGTATAGAATCACATGACAGCATAAACCAAAAATAAAATTCTAAGCTTCCCTCTCACCCCCCAAATAACTGAATAGACCACTCCTTTTGGCCAAGGACATTCAAAAGTTAGCCTAAAACACAAATTCAGGCCATGGTTGGAAGGATTGGTTGGATATGCCTCATTATACCTTCCTCCCTTTGGAATTCAGGCACAACTGACGAACATTCACATTCAAACAGTGACCTTAAAACTGACAAAGCAGACTCTTTATAGCAATAGGATGCCAACATGACAGATAGCTGGCCCTGAAAGAAATCAAAGTATTTTACCCCAAAATATATTTCCTTGATGTTTCTTGAAATGGCCTTGCAAATCTGTCTGTTGTGGGGAAAATCTACATTCTGTAGACAATCCCTTTCTTTTTCCAGCTTTTTTTCCTGATCTGAGAATCAAGGAAGATTCTGGCACCTTGCAAAGTCTAATAAGAAACACTTACAGTCTATTCTCTCTGAAGCCTGCCACCTGGAGGCCTCATCTACATAATAAAAACCTTGGTCTCTACAACAGCTTATCTTAACACAGACACTGCCTTCTATTGATTCCAGGTCTTTAAACTCTTTCAATCAACTGGCAATCAGAAAATCATTGAATCCACCTGTGACCTGGAAGCCTCCTAACCAACACCCCACCTTCTCCCTTTTCCATCCCCATGCCTGCTCCAAGTTGTCTTGCCTTTCGGAACCAAACCAATGTACATCTTACATATATTGATTGATGTCTTATGTCTCCCTAAAATGTATAAAACCAAGCTGTAGCCCAACCACTTTGGACCCATGTTCTCAGGAACCCCTGGGGCTGTGTCATGGGCATATCCTTAATTTTGGCAAAATAAACGTCTAAATTGATTGAGACCTGTCTCAGATACCTTTGGTTTACAAAAGCCAATAAGCCCTGAAAGAAATTGAAGTATCTTATCCCAAAATATGTTTCTTTAATATATTTTACATATTTTGACATGGCCCTATAAAGCTGTCTCTTGTGGAGAAAAATCTACATTCTGTAGAGAATCCCCGTCCCTTTCCTGGACTTTTTCCTGGTTCAGAAGAGAATTAACTAAGAGTGTGGCACCTTTTAAAGTCTGATAAACCTTTACAATATATTCTCTCTGAAGCTTGCTACCTGGAGGCTTCATCTGCGTATGAATCTTGATCTCCACAACCCCTTATCTTAACCTAGACACTCCCTTCTATTGATTTCAAGTCTTTAGGTAATAAACTCTTTCAACCAAATTGCCAATCAAAAAATCTTTGAATTCTCTCCTTCAAGTTGTCCCACCTCTTTGGTCTGAACCAATGTACATGTTACATGTATTGCCTGATGTCATATGCCTCCCCAAAAGATATAAAGCCAAGCTGCATCCCAGTCTCCTTGGGCACATGTTCTCAAGACCCCGTGGGAGGCTGTGTCATGGATCATTGCTTCTCATATTTGACTCAGAACAAATTTAAAATATTTTACAGTTTAACTCTTTTTGTTGACAAGACCTTGCACTCCCACTTTCCTCTAGAGCCAGCCCTGTTGATGGAAAAACCTTACAAGCCAAGATAAGCCATGTTCCGACCCTGTCCCATACATTTCATTCAAGGTCCTCTGATTGGAGGACCTTTGAAAAGCTACAGCAAATGGCCTTCCAACATAGATTTCACTCAAAGAAGTTAACCCTATCAGCCTCATGTGCACAACACCAGAAGGATGACTGGTCTTTACCTTTGCCTCCTTCTAATACTAAAATCCCCACCCAGGGAGAGGCTTATTTGCCATTTTCTAATCATGTCATGTAGGTATTAGCATTACTTCTTACTATACCTGTGCACCCTGCACTGCACCCCACACACCTGGTGACACTCACCTATCTCATGAATTATGCATGTCACTCTCCTTAACCCCCTTGTGCCTGAGGTTTCAATTTTTTGAATTTTTGCAATCAGACCTTGGTGATGACCTTGAGCAATAGGATACGAATAAATCCCGCATGCTTAGCATTCCAATAACGGGGCATGAGGCATAAATGTATTAAGGCACCACAATGCACAGCCTTTAGGGAGACAGCATGAGAACTTTAACTCCAGTGCTGGCTCCCTTTTGTTCCAACGCAAGCCCTTAATAAAGGCCTTGACTGGGAAACTTGTTGGGCCTCATGCCACTTTTTATTACATGAGAATGTAAGAACCTGTGATTGGTAACAATAGGACAATTGAAGTCGATTCCCCAGGGAAAGGCAAGAACACTGTGTACATCTCCTTAAAGGCAGGATTTATAGTAACAGTAGATAAAGTAGAAATCTTAGAGGCATTCCCAGAGCAGGGGTCAATCAGAAGCCAGCATGCAGCCAAGCAGCCTAGCAGCCCGGCAACCTAGCCTCAAGCTGCATTTTAAACTTTTTATCTTTTCCCTTCCTCCTTCCCATCCCAGTCTCAAGATACAGCTTTGAGACACACTGCGTATGTGTTACCTCTCGTCTTTAAATCCAGGCTCAGAATGTGTTGTGAACCTCCACTCCCTTGCATTTCCCGTACTATGCTCCCACACCTTATGCACATTTATTTACCTACATACTTGTTAAGCACACACCATGCTCTCTTATCTGGTCCTACCTTTCCTTGGAAGTTTCATGGGTCAGATCCTGATAGGGACCAGGCACTTCTGGAATTCTTTCTCCAGTAAAAGATTACTTCAAGGATGGAATCCACTCCGAGTGACAATAAGACTGACTGCAACTAATTTATAACCTGGCAGGATCCACAAAGGTGCCAACCCTTCACCAAATGAGACAATAATTCAAGATGAGACATCAGAGCAAGTCACGACACCTGGTACCCCCTAGCCCCTTCTCTCTTCTGTATTCCAAACCCTTTCTTTAAAAAACCCTGCGTACCCTCCACAAATCGAAGAGTGGAATTGCTCTGTACTCTTCCCCCTACCTAGAACGGATAATAAAGGAATATCACTCTTTCTTATCATAACGCATTATTATTTTGACCTCATTCTGTAAGAAAGAAGTTCAGCAAGCAGCCAGACCCTTTTTGCTGGTTACAAACGTGGTGAATTAGCATCCAAGAAGGAGCTGCTTTATCCCCCTCAACAGGCTCACTCTTTTGGCAATTCTGATTTAATAGTTTGTTTTAGATATTGTGGTCAGACAAGTTTAGAAGACACTGTCATAACAGAGTCCTATATTTCTCCACACATATCTCTTCAGGTACACCTTTCCCACCCACTGCCCTTCCTTTTCCCATGAATGTACAACCCAAGCCTGCTCAGAGTCTCTACAGATACAATGGCGTGCATTTAGTTTTTATTTTTATTTTATTTATTTATTTATTTATGTATTTTGAGATGGCGTTTCACTCTTGTTGCCCAGGCTGGAGTGCAATGGCGTGATCTTGGCTCACTGCAACATCCTCCTCCCAGGTTCAAGCGATTTGCCTGCCTCAGCTTCCCAAGCAGCTGGGATTACAAGCGTGCTCCATCACACCTGGCTAATTTTGTATTTTTAGTAGAGACGGGGTTTCACCATGTTGGTCAGCCTGGTCTTGAACTCCTGACCTTAGGTGATCCACCCTCCCCAGCCTCCCAAAGTGCTGAGATGGCAGGAGTAAGCCACCACTCCCAGCCCTGCATTTATTTTAAATCTTATGAATTAGTATGGTCAATCTCTTTTCATTATTCTCTGTTTAGATTTATCTGAAGAGGAGAGAGATACCTGTGGGTCTGAGGCTCATTTATCACCTGGGCTTTTAAATTCTCCTTGAGAAATTGCTGCAGTTTGCTTTGAGGAGACAACATAATTCCAAATGTCTTGGTTATCCTTAACTGGGAATTTTGGTGTTTCTCAGACTGCTAATTTTCATCCTATTTATATTAGTTTGCTACAGCTGCAATGACAAAGTACCACAGACTGGGTGGCTTAAACAACAGAAATTTATTTTTTCACAGTTCTGGAGGCTACAGCAAGCCTAAAATCAAGGCTTTAGCAGGGTTGGTTTCTTCTGAGGACTGTAAGGGAAGGATCTGTTCCAAGCCTCTCTTACTGGCTTGTAAATAGCTGTTTTCTTTCTGTCTTCACGTAGTCTTCCTTCTGTACATGTTTGTGTCCTGAACTCCTCTTCTTATAAGAATATTATTCATATTGAGTTAGGGTCCACCCTGAATATCTCATTTTAATTTAACTACTCTTTAAACATGATGTCTCCAAATACGTCACATGCTGAGGTCCTGGCGCTTAGGACTTCAACATATAAACTCTGAGGGGAACATAGTTCAGGCCATGACACCTCTGGAAGCAAGAGTCTTTATTCTGTAATAAAACCTAAGATAATCAAGTGGGCACTCCATATTCAGAGTATCATCCTCCCTTCAGAGAGGAACTCTAAAAGAAATAGACATCTTCCATCTGTTACAAACCCTAGTAGAAGAGAGCCCAAGATATCAGGTGATACCAGAGACCTGGAAATAGGTGATTTCCAGGGACTGGAGTGTGCGGTGTAAAGAAGTTAGTTCTTGTGTCTAGGTTTTTTTAAAAAAAAAAAGGTTATGTAGAGATAACTACATAGAACTGTACCACCAATTAATGCTCCATGTTTTCTATCTCCAGAACAAATGCACAATCATTCTGAGGAGAGTGTTCATTAATTTCACAACTCCCATGGCTAAGACAGGCAGTTAAGCCAAGTAGGAGGAGCACAGACACTAAAGTGAAGCCAGCCTGGGTTTAAATCCCAGCTCCATAATCTCGTGGCTAAGTGGCCTTGGCAAATTGTTTTTATTCTTGTTATGCAAAGACGCTTACAGTTTTAAAAAAGAGGTATTTCCTACCTCAAGAGTTTGTTTCATAGATTAAAATGAAGTAACACAAGTTAGGCTTTCAGCAGAAGGCTGGAGACATCATGGAAATTCAAGTAAGTTTGGCTTCATTCACTTTCTTTTCCTTTATTTGGGTTGGGGGAATGGAGTCTCACTCTGTCACCCAGGCTGGAGTGCAATGGAGCCGTCTCAGCTCACTGCAGCCTCCACCTCCTGGGTTCAAGTGATTCTCCTGCCTCAGCCTCCCTAGCAGCTGGGACTACAGGCGCATGCCACCACACCCAGCTAATTTTTGTATTTTTAGTAGAGGTGGGGTTTCACTATGTTGGCCAGGCTGGTCTTGAACTCCTGACCTTGTGATCCACCCACCTCAGCCTCCCAAAGTGCTGGGATTACAGGCGTGAGC
>NW_012101414.1:375089-380288 GCF_000951045.1 Mandrillus leucophaeus
ATTGAACAATAGCATACCATGTAGGAAACCACTCTTAACAGTCTCATATAGACTACTCACCAGCCTTTCTTCTGCCCTGCCTAAATCTATCCCCAGGACAAGGCCTTACAGCAGCACAAAACAGATTCCAATCCAAAAATGTTATACAGGGCCACCAAATAATGAGAGGAGATGAGCTGTTTTCTCTGGGCACCTTTTATGCACTGTTTACTGTGAGAGCCAAAAATTGATCGTGGCTCTCTCTTTTCCTTCTGTTTTTTACAGATTGAGCCTCTTGTTCTGTTTTTCAACCAGTTCCTTCCCGATAGGCAGACATGGTGGGTTAAGATATTTCTCACTGATGAAGAAAGTTGATATGTTTTTAAAGGTTTCCCAAAACTCATCTGATACCATTTTCCCTAGAGCCTCTTTCCATCTGCTTCTTTGCCTTTTTAGGACAAGATAATATCATTTTGTAACATATGATTTTACAGTTCAATTTATCTGGAAGTAGTCTATGTGAAGGTTACTAATAATTACATTCCCTGATCTTACCCAGGGTCTTAAGCCCACTTTTTCCAACCAGAGTTAAGGGATAGGTGAATATTGCCAAACGTTCCTGAGAAGCTGACAGTGTCTCTTTTCCTAATTTCAAGTTCAGGATTACACATCAATGTCTATAAATAAAAAAATAGGTTCCATTCATCATTCTAGAAACTGGGCTAAATGATTTTTGAACATTCACAATGTATTTAAAGTAGTTATGTTTAATATATTCATTTAAAAAACAAACAAAAAAAAACTAAGGTAAAATACAATGCTGGAACTCCCAGATAGAAGCTATTTGGAGACATAAGTTCAGCTCACTTAACTATTTGTAGAGTGAACAGAGGTTTTCCAGTGGAGGGAAATACTCATGTAACACAGAGAGATACTGACAAGGGACCCTCACACCTCTTGAATATATATATTTACCCTAACACTCTAAATCAAGTTACAATTAAAAATATGGTACCCTGTTTCATTAGTTGTTTATATAAGTAGATCCATGTCTATAGCAAGAATTATTACCTATTATTTACCTATAATGGGAATAATATGGGAAATTTTATTTCTAAGAAAAATTTTTAGGAAAAAAACACACTTTGATTAGCATTTGTCAGAGGGATTTAGAGAAATATTATTGTTCCAGGTGTCTTGCTACACCACATACTTCTTTACCCCAAGTGGAGAGCTGCTCCTTTGAAAATATGTCCACCAAATAGTTCTGATTGCTATTGCTATCTCAGCCACAAACTTGGTAATTGTGATTACCAAAAATTCTAAATATTTAAAAATTACAGAATATAGGAACATAAAGACCAGTTGGAGATCTTTTGTTCCAAATTTCTCATTTTCAGATGTAGAACCTGAGGTTCACAAGGAGAAAAAACTTTCTCAGGTTTACATAGCAAGTAAGTAAAAGTGAGGACTGACTGGTCAAATGTGACTCATGCTCCAGTTTCCTTTCAACTCTATTCCATCAATTATTGACAAAAGATGGTTGGTGATTGTTCCTACATTCTGTTTTCTGGCTATGGGTTGTTTATAGACTGTTCTGTTTGATAAAGGGCTGATGAAAAGGAGGACTTCAGAAACCACTCTCAGTCTTTGGCATCATTTTATTGATGCCTTAGTTCCCCATTATCTTTGATAAGTCCCTCAATCTTGTATGCCAACACAAACAGATAAGAAATCAAGTTACATTATTCCAATTTATTGCACAAATACAGGCAATTGAGAATACATAAGGAGATCACAAGCACACTAATAATTAATGATACAATACTGCATCGTGGGATAGAGTAGTTATGGAGGGAGAAATTAAGGCTGGATGAAAAGGTGTGCGTTCAGTGGTCTTCATGGAGAAGATGACCTTGAAGTTGAAATTTAGAAAGACAATTTGGGGCAGTGATAGTGTGAAGAGAACCCCAGCATTGTGCTCTGTGTCTGCCTGAGGTGGGCATACTATAAAAGGCAAGCAGGGTGGGAAAACTCTCAGAAAGATCTTGAGAAAAAATTCATAAATTGTGTGTTGCATATAAGAAATATGTAGTCAATGATGAAAATATAAATTGGGTGAAATGAAAGAGAAATATTATACAACTGTAAAGATAGATTGGATCCACTCCTAGAGGTTCTGGTAAACCAGGATTAAGTGTCTGTATGTGAACGTCCATGCCATGGAAGGGATGTAATTAATACCCACAGATGATCAAGAGCAGAGATGCAGCTCAGCATGATACACAGTGAAAGGGTAGGGTTTTTTATTCTGCTGTCAAAGTTGGAGAAACAAAATTTTATTTTAGAAAAATGAGAATGGAAAACCTCAGGCCCTACAATTAAATAAAGCATACCAAGTCACTTAATTATCTGTTGTGTGATTGTCGTGCTCACTTACATAATTTAGTGAAATTAACATCTACCTGTCTGTCACCTTTTAATCTTGGCATCCTCAATACATAAAATGTAATTAATTATTTCATTAAT
This sequence comes from Mandrillus leucophaeus, assembly GCF_000951045.1. Taxonomy (NCBI): domain Eukaryota; kingdom Metazoa; phylum Chordata; class Mammalia; order Primates; family Cercopithecidae; genus Mandrillus; species Mandrillus leucophaeus. The sequence continues at coordinate 377,598 of NW_012101414.1, forward strand.
TGTGACTAATACTCTCAGATTGATTTTTTTCAGTCATTCTACAGGACTCTTAGGCTAAAAACACAAACGATCTTTTCCTTCTTTTATAAATAGAATTTTTTCTTCGCTTGCTTTTCTTCACTACCTTCTATTCATAATCAACTATCTTATTTCTCACATATGCCCCCACTCTCTGTTTCTAAAGGTCTTTGCAAATGTTTTATTCATTTACTCATCACGATACTCGTGTGTGGAATTTCTCAGCACCTTCTACATTCATTCACTATTGCTATTTTCTCTGCCCCATATTCATGCCTTAAGTGGATTGCTTATCACTGCGGACTTTTCTCCTGCCCAGGCCTACAGATACTGTCTCTGACGTTTACTTGTTTTCTCTTTATCTAATCTTTCTCTATTTTGGGCTACCTGTTCTCTACGGTTTCACAATGCATGTTTATGACTAATTATTGTATCTTCTTTTTTTTTTTGAGACGGAGTCTGGCTCTGTCGCCCAGGCTAGAGTGCGGTGGCGCGATCTCGGCTCACTGCAAGCTCCGCCTCCCGGGTTCACGCCATTCTCCTGCCTCAGCCTCCCGAGTAGCTGAGACTACAGGTGCCCGCCACCACACACGGCTAACTTTTTTGTATTTTTAGTAGAGACAGGGTCTCACTGTGTTAGCCAGGATGGTCTCAATCTCCTGACCTCGTGATCCACCCACCTCCGCCTCCCAAAGCACTGGGATTACAGGCGTGAGCCACCACGCCCGGCCTATTGTATCTTCTATTGTAGATTTTTATCCTTAGTTTTTCCCTCCATTTATAGGCATGTGAAGTTTAACTTAGCTTTACCTCTATCTTAAAATAATTCTCTTACAGTGTTAACTTGCTTCATTTAATAATGATTTCTCCTATAAGGACACTAAATCTCTGTCAAATTTTATCTTTACCAGAACTCTGTATTGAATGTCATCAGGCCCTCTATGGCTGCATTTCCCTTTGTCTCCCCAAAATGAAAGTCTAAAAATGAGCTTAATTTAGGTCTAGTTGTACTCTTCCTCCACTTTTCATATTTCTGACTTTTTATCTTTATCTTTATCTTTTTCTTTTTTTGAGATGGAGTCTCCCATTGTCACCCAGGCTGGAGTGCACTGGCACAATTTAGGCTCACTGCAGCCTCTGTCTCCTGGGTTCAAGCAATTCTCCTGCCTCAGCCTCCCAAGTGGCTGGGACTACAGATGCCCGCCACCCCACCCAGCTAATATTTTTTTTTTTGTATTTTTAGTAGAGATGGGGTTTCACTATGTTGGCCAGGCTGGTCTCAAACTCCTGACTTTGTGATCTGCCTGCCTCGGCCTCCTGAAGTGCTGGAATTACAGGCGTGAGCATCCGTGCCTGGTCCTTTTTATCATTTTTTTCGACATAACCAGTGTTCTCCTTTCATCTTAGACTCAAACACTTAATGTATTAGTCAACCAGTTGCTTGTCTAACTTTATTCTTTAATTTGTTAACAAAGTCTACCAGTTCCTCTTTTTCTACACGTTTTAGATATAACCATTATTTCCATTTCCACTCACTTTATTTCAGCTCAGCTCTTAATTTATTCTTTTTTTCACAAATGTCTCACTAAATGATCTCCCCACTTAAAATTTCCCTGTTTTTACCTATCTACCTCCCCAGACAATGGGTAACTTAATAAAATTCCCCACTTCCTACTTATCAATCTGCAAACATTATCTAATAATACCATGTCAGTGAATGTGCTGGTGATTTAGGCAATTATACAGATTTTTATAAAACTTCATGCAATACATTGCAAGAATGTATTATTGACTGGTGGTAAAATATTTGCATAGAAAGTTATATATAGTGTAAGTTATATATATGTGTGTGTGACTATATGGGTATGGGTGGGTGGTACAAACCATGCCCAACTGTAACTATTAGGAATGCTAAAAAAAAATAAAATAAAATAAAAAAACCCTAAGAACCAAATATTATGAAACTGTCAAAGTTTAACTCAACTTTCAGCCAGCCTTCTTGTGTTCTGTATTTGCACAGTTATAATCAAACAGTTAAATCTTGCTTATTACATGTTGGCTTTCCAGCAGAGAGGTGTGTGAAGTCATAATATAAAACAAGAAAAATAGGAGTCTATCATATCTACAAATGGAAGGAGAATATTAAGGGGAACAGAAGCAACAAAAACAAAATATTCTCATCTGGCGAATAAATCTAATGTAAAATTGGCAGGCTGTGGAGAGAATAGAAATTTTTCCAGTAGCCCCTTAACAAGACCTTGGCCTTCTGGATTCTTGGCTGTGAATCAGAGTGTTCTGGACATGTGATTCTTATAAATCAGTGGGAGGAGACATTTCCCCTCGATCTTCTAACTCACTGTAAATAGCTGAATATATGTTTAATTCTTCATAAACACGATCATCTGGAACCTGATAAGGGAAAAATCATTTCATATCAATCACCACAAATTTCCCATTCCTAGAAGTCTTGCTCAAGAGACTTATCTCATCTACTTTCGTCTTTCTGACTCTCATACTCTCTGTCATTACACTCTAATTATTTCTTTCAGTTCCAGAAAACCAAACCAGACTGGCTGGCTAAGTGGGCCCAAAAGACATCATGTCAGTCGATGACAAGTTGGTGAGGTTATTCCTTAGTATATCTGCTGTCTTATTTATCTATCTTTGGAAAAG
>NW_012101414.1:381818-416706 GCF_000951045.1 Mandrillus leucophaeus
GGATTTTATATCAGGCTTCTACCTACCTTATTTCCTTTGAGTTCTTCCCCAGCTCCATAGATGGTGAGTGACAGAGCACTACCAAGTCCCAGAATGGTGAGAAACAGCATCATCACTACCATTTCCTATTGAACAGCAACAAACGATAAACAAAAAGAGTCACGTGGTAGGTGCCCCAAAAGTTTATTTTCTTATAGCATCTCCTGCTTTCATCTCCCCATCATCTGATCAGTCCTTCTAAAGTCACACACACACACACACACACACACACACACACACACACACACACAGGAAAACCCATGGTTACTCGTAGTAGGTAACTTTAACCCCAAGGAATTTGCCTGGGTTGAGGGGAGCGGGCAGCCAGCATCTCCCTGGACTGTGTGAACTTACAGAACACTATACGATGTAATGGAGGTTACAGAGAAGGATGGTGTTTATGGAACAGGAAAAGAGGGCTTCTTACTTACATTAGGACCCAGAATCTTAGTCTTCCCACACAAAATAATACATACAGCGGAAAAGGAAGCCATAAAGCACTTTTCGGTCCCAAAATATTTCTGGCAACTGTGGATGTGGATATAAGCCGAGCTCTTCTTCAGGTTGACGATCAGGATGGTAATTCCTGTTGCCCCAGCTATGCTGCTGGCAGTGTTTGCTCCCAGGCTTCCTCTCGCCTGATGATAATAAGGAACACTCAGACCTGGGCCTGCACTTGCTGGCACATTCAATAAACCTATCTTCATCTCAGGGCTGGATGCATTCAGTAAATTCCACATTGCTTCCAAATTTTGGTTAAAAAGGGAAGCCCTGAAAATGGCCGCATTGTTTAATGAGCATATATTTCTTTCTCGCTGGACTGCATTCAGGAACCACATGGACACCTACGGTCTTTCCTCAAATCTTCTTCTTAATTGAAAACTAATTATTTATTTGATCATGTGAATATAACTACAAGGACAATGCCATTGTGGCGACACTTTTTTTTAGCACGAGCATCAAGGTAAACATAAATTTCATTGTATGTTAAATGGTGCAATTTATGTTTCTACTGATTACATCCAACTTCTGTTGCAAAAAGCCCCAGGACACAAAATAGATTGAAACAAAGTCATATATCCACATTCACTGGTAATTTAGGAGACAAAGACATGTTTCCCTTAAGACTCCTCAAACTCCATTCTTCGTACCTTTTCAAAGAGGAACAAAGACAGAAACAGGCAACTCACCAGATATGTGGCATTTCTCCTTTCAGATAAAATTGACAACATTCCAGAAATAGAAAACTGTTCAAAAAGGAGGAAAAAAAGAGCCACAATGAGTTTCTCATTTTCAATGTGTCCTTTTTAACCCCATCTTCCAAACATAGGTACAATTTGGGGTACTTGATAAAGTTACTTAGTAATGTCACCTGTGAGCCCAGTATTTCCTTATTCTTATTTTCTATAGAGTGCTCCTCAAAAGTAAATGTGTATACGAATAAGGCTGGGTGTGGTGGCTCATGTCTGTAATCCCTGCACTTTGGGAGGCCGAGGCGGGGGGATCACCTGAGATCAGGATTTCGAGACCAGCCTGACGAATATGGCAAAACCCCGTCTCTACTAAAAATACAAAAATTAGCCAGGCATGGTGGCGTGTGCCTGTAGTCCCAGCTATTAGGAAGGCTGAGACAGGAGAATGCTTGGACCTGGGAGGTGGAGGTTGCAGTGAGCCAAGATCATGCCACTGCACTCCAGCCTGGGCGAAAAGAGTGAGACTCCGTCTAAAAGAAAAAAAAAGTGTATATGAATCATGTGAGGGTCTTGCTAAAATGCAGATTCTTATTCATTAGGTCCTGGATGGAGCATGAAATTCTTCATTTACATGAGACTCCCAGGAGATGCTAACCCTGACAATGCAGGGGTTACTCTTGGAGTAGCAACGTCCAGCAACATCAGGGGCATGAATCTGTTAGACCACCACTCTCGTTCTATTGCAATTGTCTATTTGTATGAACATCTTCCATCAGCTCCTCTAGGCAAGAAACATGTGTTTGTGGCATGCATATTTCCAGAGTTTGACATATATCATGTGAATATAGAGTAATTATGAAAATGTACATGATGATATTTTTACCAAACATTTACATATTTGATATAAATATAAGTCAATAGCACAAATTCAAAGCAATCTCCTAAAGACTCAGATTGTGAGTTTGATGGGTTGAGAGACACTTAATAAGCTGTGTTTGAAATAAAAAGACAGTAGATACAAGTTTCAGTTATAACAGAGGTAGAGGTTCAAGGAGAGTCCTGAGCAAGTCATCTGAGCACTAAGGATTTAGCAGAACGCAAAGTGAATGTGATATAGTTTAGAATTAAAATATATTCTCATGAATGAAGTATCGATATAGTGAAAAAACATGAATAATCTCAAAATAACTGTGCAGCAAAGGAAGACAAACAGTAAAGAGAACGTACTTATATAAAAAATGTAAGTTAATTTATATTCACAGAAAGCAGATCAATGGTTTCTTGGGGATGAGAGGAGGAGGAGTGGAGGGAGGAAGAAATAATTACAAGATACACAGGGAAGCTTTTGGAAATGATGGATACATACATTGTATTAATGTGGTGATGTTCTCATGTGTGTCTATGTGTGTCGAAGGTTAGCAAATTGTACACCTGAAATACTTGCAATTTATTATATGTCAATTAGACCTTTAAAAAGTTATATACCTTATTATCTCACCCATCCACCTGTTTTTCCACATAGAACAATGAGTAAAAGAGATGCCACGAGAAAATACCTAAAAGTTTCTAGGGCATAGAAGGTCACCATATGCCCATTGATCTTAATTTTTCTCAGCCCAGCAATCTCTTTCCTCATTTTTCATGAAGATAACTTTATTTTCTATTATTATTATTTTGAGACAGAGTTTTGCTCTTATTGCCCAGGCTGGAGTGCAACGGCTCAATCTCAGCTCACTGCAACCTCTGCCTCCCAGGTTCAAACAAGTCTCCTGCCTCAGCCTCTCAAGTAGCTGGGATTACAGTCATGCGCTAACATACTCAGCTAATTTTTTATATTTAGTAGAGACAAGGTTTCACCATGTTGGCCAGGCTGGTCTCGAACTCCTAACCTCAGGTGATCCACCCACCTCAGCCTCCCAAAGTGCTGGGATTACAGGCATGAGCCACCGTGCTCAGCCTCTGTTATTATTTTTAGTTGACAGATAAAGCTGTATGTAGTTATCATATAACTTTATTGATGAATAGTGCTAGAGGTATGTTCTTGGAGTTGGATTCTGAAAGTTTAGGTTCAGTTACTATCAGCCAAGTGTCCCTTAGGCAAGTCATTTAACTTGAATTAGATTCAGGTTTCTCATCGGATAAAACTGTGGGCTAAATGTTTAACCCACCGTTAATTATAAAAAGAATGTTTTGTTGTTGTTAATGAGCATATCTATGTTAGGAATTATAAATATCATCTTAATACTGGAAATAACTGGTTAGTTCTTAGCAAGAGAGAGACCTATGTTCAGTGTTATTTCAGAAACTATTATAGATATATACTCACAAATATGGCTCCCCAGAATGGATAACCTGCTTTAAATGATGAAAAAATGTCTCCCTCAATGTGTGAAATATCAAGTACAGAGCAGACAACTGTTCCAAAACACAGGCATATCATACCGATCAGAATTTGTGTTACCTATAGAAAAACACATGACCTTCATGAAAATCAAAATATTTTCCCAAGATTGTATCATTTTTTAATAATAGAGGCTGACCATGAGAAACTGCTTTAGTGTCCTAGACTGTCCTGAGAAGGTGATCCACACGTAAGATTTTCCAGGATACCCTGGCCACTATAGGAATTGATACAAGCACTACCTAATGCATGGATGGCCAATACTTTCTCCATGCGCTTTTATGTACGTAGTCATGTTGAACATCAGTAATTGTTCTTTACATCTAAGTAATGATAAAGATGATGAATCCTTCACTCCTATTGGCCATTCTCATCCTAGCAATTTAATGTCTTTTTGAGGAAATGCTTCTCTGTTCCCAAAAGGGCCCAGTTAGTATCAACTCTTTATCTACCATGTTTTTTAGAGGACCTGCCACCTCTCATGAATCCAAGTGGGAAAACAGTTGATGCAACTCAGTATTCTTTTCTAGACCCAACCCTTACTAGAGTCAAAGTTGGAGGAGGCTCACTCACCCCCAGGAACTCCTGCTCTTTTTTCAAAACTGTCAGCCATGTATGCTGTGGTGGGGATGAGGCCGACTTCGATAGTCTGCCTGAAGATTCTTCCTGGGGAGGTACTGCCAAGACTTCCAATGCAGGCACACTGTGAAATTTAAAAGCAATTCAGTCATAAGAACATTCTCTAACTCCCTGTGCAACATCCTTGACTGACAGAAAGGGGAGTTTTGTTTATTTTTTCAAAGCCATCCTGTAACTCAAATCTTCGTTGTAATTACTAAGAAACTAAAACTCAGAGCATCCAAGTAACTGACCAAGAACACCTGAACACTATCCAAGTGATTAGATGGGACAAAATGGAACAAAATCCATGCCAAATTTTCCTATTCTTAATCCAGTGTTACTTTCAAGTTCTTTCTCATTCATCTATGTTGATAAGTAAAACTGAAAATAAACACAGTTACCTATGCGTCTCACAATCCTTTTAACATAGAAATGTATCTGAATATATTATGTCAGTAACAAACCCCAACTTCATGTACACAGAATGCAATGAAGGGATGACTTTGAATGGCTCGATGGGGCTCTTACTATTTTCATCTTCAAAGAAGCATCCCACAGCTTATGGATTATAAAGACCAACCAAGAAGCAGGTTATTTTATAAAGTATTTACAAAAGCATGTGTGAAGGATATGTGTCCCGCAGCACATATCAGACACAGAAGCAAGAGATCTACATACCTAGTATGAACTCTCCTGTCTCATACTCAGAAAATGAGCTTCTAATGTGAGAAAAATCTGTTACTTCCCCTTTACAAGCTGAGTAAAAATGTTCCTCTTCAGGGAGAGAGAATCTCTTGGAAAGTACGGCAAGTAGCTTCCTCATACCCAATATATTAATTAAACTAGATGAATCCATGCCTAAATCAATAAAGTTTCATCTCCTAAGCACTGTGACTATGACTTCCCCTGCTGCTAAGTGACTGAGAGTAGAAAAAATAATACCCTGTACCTACCTGGACGGCTCTTGGGGGAGAGAAAGATTTGCTCTCCTACCATGTTCCGTGTCCATTTTTTCATTAACTGAGCTATCCAGGAGTAAAGAATATTGTTATATTGCGACTTGGTGGATTTCCTCTTGCTGCATGCTCTGAATAGGCAGTTGAAATGGGTTACCTCATGACATTGATGATTATCTTTGTACATATGTCATTTGCCAGACAGATAAGTTTCCTGGCTGATTAAGATCAACAGGCTTTTACTTGTAATGAATAGAAAAATTGAGAAGTCTACTAAATAAAGACTCAAATGAAATAAGAAAATTTGAGACTCCTGAGCATAATTTTGCCTGAGACTAGCAGGATTTACAGAACCTGAAAACGAGACGTTTTACTAGGAGCTGAGAAGGTGAGAACGAACTGCAGAAAAGAAAGAGATGTGCCCTTCTTCTGGAATTTTCCCCCCTTGTGTCCTCATTCAGCCATTTCTATGGCAGAAGTTATCCAACTGCACTTCTGAAAAGCTTGTCTTCCTTGTTTAAGGCATACTTGGTTTCACACATAGACCCAAAACTGAAGTGCTGTTTTTGTATGTGAGTGTGTGTGTGTTAGTCTCTGAATCTCCAGATCCGTCTATGATGTTAATATCTATCATCTCTCTCTCTCTTTCTGTCTTTTGGAAACTGTTTAAATGATTCTCTGCAGTAGATGGTCTTGGAAATACAACCCGCTGCATTGTAACTGCTGTGAACCATACCTGATAGTGTGTAAAAGCTAAGAAGACTCCCTTGTCTGCTAAATTATTAGACTGATGGTGCTTAGATCTTTACAGTGGCAAGAATGGGACAGTGAAAACACTGAGAGGCATGAACTTTATAACAAATCCCACGAGCAAATCTAAACAGCATTGGACTGAATAGTATGCCTAAGTTAGAATCAGGGCTAAACCATGTGATCATTGTAATACCATAACTAGCTAGACCGTAGCACAATCAGTACAGATAAGATTCAGAGAAGGTTTTAATCTATTTTATTTCAGTTTATTTATAAACATAACCTTGAATGGCTCTTCAATAATATTTAAGATACTAAAAATCACACCTCTAATCATGTGTGGTTTTTTTGGGGGGAATGTGAAAAAGAAAATTTTTTTGTTGAAAGCTAAGATATTTACATAAACAGAGGATACTAAAAGACATATTTGTATAGCTTTTGTAGCCAAGTTTATTAACTCAGGTGTCATCTTCCCATGGTGTCTTCAGGAATTGGTGGACATAACCAAGGTGCTATTGGAATTAAGGAATAGACATTACTCACTTACACGTTCATCCAAAAAGAACTTAATGTTCCATGCCAGGCACTGCCCTTATCACTGTGCATGCACAGATGAATGCCAAAATCCCAGGTCCTTCTAGTCCACAATCAAGCAGAACAGAACAAAGATAAATGATATATTATTACCCAATATGTTGGAGGCTAGAGGATGTTGGAACACATAGAAGGGTATAATAATTCTACCTGATAGGGGATATGTAGAGTTCAGGGAAGGAATTCCCAGAGAAGGTAACATTTGAGTCCAGACTTAAAATTGAAATGATAGCGTCAACATTTTTCTATTTGCTTGTTTTTCTTTTTTTTGAGACAGAGTCTCACTGTCACCCAGGCTGGAGTGCAATGGCACGATCTCAGCTCACTGCAGCCTCCGCCTCCCAGATTCAAGCAATTCTCCTGCTTCAGCCTCCCGAGTAGCTGGGACTACAGGAGTGTGCAGCTACACGCGGCTAAATTTTTTGAATTTTTAGTAGAGACGGGTTTTCACCATGTTGGCCAGGCTGGTCTGGAACTCCTAGCCTCAGGTGACTCATTCACCTCGGCCTCCCAAAGCGGGAGTGAGCCACTGCACCCGGCCACGAATTTTTATTTTATCTTTCTTTCTTTTTCTTTTTCTTTCTTTTCTTTTTTTTTTTTAATGGAGTTTCGCTCTTATTGCCCAAGCTGGAGTGTAGTGGCGCGATCTCGGCTCACCGCAACCTCCACCTTCTGAATTCAAGTGATTCGCCTGCCTCAGCCTCCGGAGTAGCTGGAATTACAGGCATGCGCCACCACGCCCGGATAATATTCTGTTTTTAGTAGAGACAGGGTTTCTCCATGTTGGTCAGGCTGGATGGAACTGCCAACCTCAGGTGGTCCACCGGCCTCGGCCTCCCAAAGTGCTGGGATTACAGGCGTGAGCCACCACACCCAGCCTTATTGCCTCTTTCTTAGTGAAATTACCCCACACCTGCTGGGCAAAGTCCTGAAGTCATGGTTCTGTGTGGCGTTTCCTAGTAGTTTATAGTAGTTCATTATTTGTGCAGCAAATAATCAGGAATTGAAGTTGAGATTTAGACTGGAAACAAACTGAAGATGGTCTTTGGTGTTTGCACACGATGCTATTTTGTGAGAATTGTCAACAGAACCTTGCAAAATGCAAATCAGAACCTATCATACCTTATGGACTCCAAATTGTTTCCTATTCCAATTTTCACAACCACCTCCTTGCCCCTTCGTAAGTTACTTATTATCTTCTATGCCTACACTTTGGTTCCCTACAGTCATGTTTTGTCATCTTTCACAATAATAACATTGAAACATATGACAAAATGACTGTTTTTTTTGCTGAGGCAAAATTATCAAGATGAGTTTTAACCATGCTGCTACCTGAAAGGAAGAGATAACAGAGTTAACACCCCTTCCCTACCATGTATCTTTCCTCCTCTAGCACGGTCTTTGCACACGCATTTCACCCACCCCACATCTCTGGCTTCCTCTTTGACAAGCAAGGTTTCCTCTTTCAGTTACATACTAGATTTATTTCTTGAAACTTACAAAAAATTTGCTTTCGTATCCCACATCAGCAATTGTTTTCTCAAAGTGAATGCTCTACATTGAGCATTGAAATAAAATAAATATGTATGAATTTGCATGTTACAAGTTGAAATTTATACTATCTCAGATTAAAGCCTTAAAAGTAATACCTAAAACCATAGAAACCCTAGAAGAAAACCTAGGCAATACCATTCAGGACATAGGCATGGGCAAAGACTTCATGACTAGACACCAAAAGCAAATGCAACAAAAGGCAAAATTGACAAATGGGATCTAATTAAACTAAAGAGCTTCTGTTCAGCAAAAGAAACTATCATGTGAGTGAACTGGCAACATACAGAATGGGAGAAAATTTTTGCAATCTATCCATCTGACAAAGGTCTACTATCCAGAATCTACAAGGAACTTAAACAAATTTACAAGAAAAAAATAAACAACCCCATCAAAAAGTGGGCAAAGGATATGAACGGACACTTCTCAAAATAAGACATTTATGTGACCAACAAACATATGTAAAAAAGCTCATCATCACTGGTCATTAGAGAAATGCAAATCAAAACCACAATGAGATACCATCTTGCACGCGTTAGAATGGTGATGATTAAAAAGTCTGGAAACTGAACAGATGCTGGCAAGGATGCAGAGAAAGAGGAACACCTTTAGACTGTTGGTGGGAGTGTAAATTAGTTCAACCATTGTGGAAAACGGTGTGGCGATTCCTCAAGCTTCTCCTTGGTGAAGGAATGAAAACACTGGGCCATAAGTCCAGCATTCTAATTTTTCTGGGGACTGCTGTGGCATTTGCTTCTGTCTTGCCTATCTCAGGCAAGGGCAGACAGGACCTGGCATACCCTAGACACATGGGCATCATTAAGAACAAAGGCTGCAGTTTGAATAGCAAGCTAGTACATGCCACATTCCCCCCTTCCATCTCAGGGCAAAGCAAGTAAGCAAAACAAACAGAACAACACTGAACCACAACTGCCCCCTTTCCAAAAAAAACCCAGCTCCCTGAGAAGGGAAAGAAAAAGAGAACCATATGTTCTGATTTTTCTGAGGGCTGCCCAAGGCACTGGCTCTGCCTCAACTGTCTTCCATGACTGGATGCTCTGTGTCCGGAGTAGGTGGAAGTAGGGCGGACAGGGGTTCAGCTGTCTCTAGGCAGCAGCAGCGCAGCGGGAAGCTGAGACTCTGTCCCTGGATCTCGCTGCTCAAAAGCTGCTGTTTATCTTGTAACTGAAGTTTTGTACCCTTTGGCCTAACTTCCCTCCTGTCCCCTGCTCCCTAGTCTCTGATAATCATCATTCTACTCTCTGCATTTATTAGTTCAACTTTTCTGGGGTTCACTGAGCTCATACAGTATTTGTTTTTCTGCGCCTAGCTTATTTCACTTAGCATAATGACTTCCAGTTCCATTCGTGTTGTCACAAATGGAAGGATTTCCTTCCTTTTTATCACTAAAAAATAGATTCCACTATATATGTATTCCACATTTTCTTTATCTATTTATCTGTCCACGGGTAGTTAGGATGTTTTCATATCTTGGCCATTGTAAATATTGCTGCAATGAACATGGCAGTGCAGGTATCTCTTGAGCACACTGATTTCAGTTCCTTTGGATATATACCAGAAGCGGGATTGCTGGACCTATTTTTAACTTTTGAGAAAGCCCCATACTGTTTTCCCTATGGCTGTACCAATTTATGTTCCTACCAACAGTGTACAAGGGTTTGCTTTTCTCTATACCCTGGTCAACACTTGCTATCTTTGGCCTTTTTGATAATAGCTGTTCTAACAGCTGTGAGGTGATAGCTCATTATAGTTTTGATTTGTATTTCTCTAGTAATTAGTAATGTTCAGCATGTTTTATATAGCTGTTGGCCCTGTGTATGTCTTCTTTAGAAAAATGCCTGTTCAGGTCATTTGCCCATTTTTAAAAATAAGGTTATGTGGTTTTTTTTCTTCTGAATTGTAGCAATTCCTTACATATTTTGCATATTTACCTTTTATCGGATAAATGGCTTGCAAATATTTTCTCCCATTCTATATATTGACTTTTCATTTGTTAGTTTCCTTTGCTATGCAGAAACTTTTTAGTTTGATGTGACTCCACTTATTTATTTTTGCTTTTGTCATCTGTGCTTTTGGTGTCTTATCAAAAAAATTATTGCCAAGACCAATGTCAAGGAGATTTCCCTAGGTTTTCTTTTAGAATTTTCATCGTCTCAGATCTTACATTTAAGTCTCTAATTCATTTTGAGTTAATTTATGTAAATGGTATAAGGGTCCAATATCACTTTTTTCCATGTAGATATCTAGCTTTCCTAACACCATCATTTTAGTCTCAAATTTTCCCAATTCTAAAACTGTCTTGATTTTGTATACTTGTTGGATTCCAAGCTGATATTATTGTCCAACTTTACACTGTTAATACCATTCTTACTGGGTTTCTTTTTTACATATTCACTTATGTATCAGCCCTCTCAAAACTGTGATTCATAATGCAGTCATAGTGACCTTTCAAATTGGCATTATTAGTAGTATCACCATTCTCTGAAATCCATTCAATAACACCCATTGCTTTATGAAAGATTCAGTCTTAATTGGCCCACTATACCCTTCATGACTGGATTTCTGCCTTCACTTCTTCTCACCCTAATGCCTCCATATGAATAGATATATAGACATAGTCTTTTCCAGAATATCATATGAAAAGACTGTATCTGTATATCTATTCATATGGAAAATAGTTTGGTTGTTACCAGAGTTTGGGGTGGGGAGAGAAGTTTATTTTCCACAGATTACAGAAGGGAACTCTTAGGGTGATGAAACGGCTTTGTATGGTACTGTGAATACATAACTCTATGTTTTGTTAAAACTGATAAAATGGTGTTTTGCAAATAATGAACTTTACTGTATGCTACTTTAAAATAAAAATTAACCAAGATACCCATGGAATGCAGGATGAAATTTAAGCTGTGAAAAATAAATTAAACAACTTTAGAAATGCATGCTAACCTCATTGAAAGAGGTAGAGATTAAAAGGAGCTGGCCTAAGTATTTATAAAAAACAACTACTTTGACTGCATACCTTAAAGCTAAGGATAAAAAGAACTATACACAAACAGTGTACTGTAGGTAGCAAATTTATTTCTCACAAAAATACTGGTTAGCAATTCTGAAATGAATTTACATGTGTACTAACGTTAAACAGGTAAGGAAATAAATTGTGGAAATTGTTGCCAGATTTACATATTCAGAAAATAGGTTATAAATAAGCAAGGTTGGGAGGTTGCTAGAATGGACCCTGTGTGACCATATTTGAGTAGAATTTATCAGTAGGAATTCATGATAGAGAGAAAGAGAGAGTGATGGATAGATACATACATACATATGGTAATAAATATAGATATGTGCGTGCATGGGTAGTGTACTTGCATATATTTCTTAGCTTTGTCCCCTAAGAGGGCCTTGTCATGCACATCCATGTGAAGAGACCACCAAACAAGCTCTGTGTGAGCAATAAAGCTGTTTAATCACCTGGGTGCAGGCGGGCTGAGTCCGAAAAGAGAGTCAGCGAAGGGAGATAAGGGTGGGGCCGTTTTATAGGATTTGGGTAGGTAAAGGAAAATTACAGTCAAAGGGGGATTCCTCTCTGGCGGGCAGGAGCGGGGGTGGGGGGTGGGGGGGGTCACAAGGTGCTCAGTGGGGGAGTTTTTTGAGCCAGGATGAGCCAGGAAAAGGACTTTCACAAGGTCATGTCATCACTTAAGGCAAGGACCGGCCATTTTCACTTCTTTTGTGGTGGAATGTCATCGGTTAAGGCGGGGCAGGGCATTTTCACTTCTTTTGTGATTCTTCAGTTACTTCAGGCCATCTGGGCATATACGTGCACAGGGGACGCGATGGCTTGGCTTGGGCTCAGAGACCTGACAGGCCTAAAAGCAGTGACATACAGTAGCAATGAGCATATCTTGCCCCCAGGTCAGGTTTTCTAAACATAGTTCTCTAAATAAAGAAACCAGGGCTCCCTGAAGAAATGAAAATTCTAGGTCTGTAGCAGGTGAAATAACATGAAGAATCTTGTAGTTCCAGAAAATATGAAAGTGCTAAAAAGGGGAGGGTGGTGTGGAGCATGTCAAAACTACACAGGAGCCAACTCAGCTCCCAAAGGCCAAAGCTGGAAAACTTTGAGAAACAAAATAAATATTGCTCATAACCAAAAGAATAATATAAATATTCATGAGTACATAACGATATAAATGCTTTAATAAACAAATGAGAGAAGACACAAATCTTCCTTACTGAAACATTTAAATGATAAATAAAGGAGAAATGAGGGAAACAAAATCAGCTTTTGAACAACACAGTAGTATTTGCTGCAGGCAAAATCTACACAGGAATGCTGAAACTTGTGGTTTTTCCCATCTCTGTGGTGTAAATCCTCCCATCAGAGCTAACTTCAAGCTACCCAAATTATGTTGACCTGTGCACCCTGAAAATTTAAAACTGACTTCCACAAACCAATAGAAGCCAGTCTCAGGACATTCCTGTGTAAATTTTTTTTTTTGAAATGGAGTCTTACTCTTGCCCAGGCTGGATGGAGTGCAGTGGCGCAATATCAGTTCACTGCAAACTCTGCCTCCCAGGTTCAAGCAATTCTCCTGCCTCAGCCTCCTGAGTAGCTGGGATTACAGGCGTGTTTCACCACACCCAGCTAATTTGTGTATTTTTAGTAGAGATGGGTTTTCACCATGTTGGCCAAGCTGGTCTCAAACTCCTGATCCCATCTCGACCTCCCAAATTGCTGAGATCACAGGCATGAGCCACTGCACGTGGAACCTGCATACATTTTCAATTGCTTCTTAAAACTCACAGAGTTGTCATTTTATAATCTCTTGTGATGTACACCTCTCTCCAAACTTTTATTTTTCCATCTGCCCATTATACACTGAAGTTAGACCCAGTAAAGTCTCTAGTTTATTCTTTGAATATTCAAAATTTTTTCTAACCTAAAGGCCTTTGAATGTATCCTCTTTTCTTCCATCCTGTTAACTCTCAGTTATCTTTAAGATCTCAGTAAAGAAGAAAAGTGTTCTGAAAAGTTATCACTGACATGTCTTCTAACCTGGTTTAGAAGCTCGTCCTACGTGCTTCTCAAGATTCCTATACTCTTCCTATCAGAGCCGTTGTGTGTTTCTAGGGGTCTGTATCTCCCACTACAAACAATTTAAGAGCAGAGATTATGCATCATTCTCTATTGTATGCCAAGCTCTTAGCACAATACATGATGCATAGTAGGCACTCCCTAAATGATTGTTGAATTGGAACAGGAATTAAAATAAATTAAAGAATGTGTAAGCAAAAACTCAGTTGTATGTAAGAAAACCCAGTTCCCCCTGAAGAAGAGAAAGAGCTGGAGTCCTTTAAAATCAACTGCCTGTTTTTCTGTGACTAGTGAGCCTTATCTCTCCCTTTCCCAGGCATTGTGAAAACTGTTTCTCTAGCTGTGCAGTTGCAAGGTCACTAGGCAGATAAGTCATAAAACATGTTTTTCCTTGAAAAGTAAGAAATAATGTAATACATGTCTTAATTGAATAACTGTCTTTGTTTCTCGCTTCTGTAATATGCTTCCCCCTGCACAGATCTCCCCCGGCCCCACAAAATGCTTAAAAGGTAACCGGACTCTTTGTTTGGGGCTCAGTCCTTTGGATGTAAACCAGACTGGGTGGGTGCACCTAAATAATTAAATAATTCCTCCTCAACCCCTCGGTCTCTCTGATTCCTTAATTATCCCGCTGCAGAATGGATTAAAAAATAAAGAAATATTTATTATATAAGTAGCCAAGAAGTAGAGAAGAACCTTTGCACATATGATATACAAGTAGCTAAGAGTAAATTACGGGTATAAATTTATGCACACAATAAGTGCTTATATTTCTTATTCATACATTTTTTTATCTTGACTACGTATGAATAAGAAATATAAGTGCTTTAGCAGATTTATAAACGAGGAACTGAGGGAAGTTTTCATGCCACATTGCCACCTTGAAAAGATGGCTATTGGAGTTGTTGGAGGTTATACCAGGAGCCACAATGGAAGTGTAAGTAAGGTTTCCACTGTTCTCTCTCCAGCACATCTGACCATGAAACTAGGCCTCATAAAACTTAGAAACTAGGCCTCATATAGAAAAAAATTAACACCAGGTGGCTCTGGATAGGGTCCCACCCTGCCTCGATAGGGACCCACCCTGATAGGGTCCCACCCTGCCAATTCCGGGAAACAACCTCATGGGGTCCCACCCTGCCAATTCCGGGGGTCCCACCCTGCCTCGAAGTTCCTGGAATCAACAACTCCAGGAAAAAACCTCATAAGGTCCTGCTCTAACCAATTAGCATAAGACACCTTGCTCAGGCCATAGCTAGACCCAATCATTTTGCGCCTAAAGCTTTGTTTGAATTTTGCGCCTTAAGCTGTGTTTGAACTTGTGTTTGCCTATATAAACAACCTGTAACAAGCACTCGGGGTCCCAGGGCCAACTTAGAGCTTGGGACCCTAGCGCGCTAGTAATAAATAACTCTCTGCTGTGAATCTCGTGTCGGTGATCCTTCGCGGCGACCCCTGCCCAGGAGGGAATCGACAGTTCGGTTCCAACAACCGCAATCCCACCTTAGCTTTTACCAGCAACAGCAAGACTAACCACAACAGCAACATTATTAGCAAGTACCTGTGGTGCTGTATCACATTTTCTTTTTATTTTCATTTAACCCTCATAGCAACTCACCAAGTAGTTGTTACTATTACATCTATTTTACAGATGAGGAAAACTAGGTCAAAGAGATTAGGTAACTTGCCCATGTTCATACAGGTAATAAGTGATGGTTTCAGAATTTGAACCCAGATGTGGCAGATTCTAAAGGCCTTGTTCTTTACTTCTCTACTTTACAGTTTCCCATTGTCCTTTGAAGAACACATTTGGGCTTGCTGTCAGACTCACCAACATAAATCATCATTTACATGTCAGGGCATGTGTGAGTTCCAGCAGTTCACTGAAATAAAATAAAATCCCGAAATAAAATAAAATAAAATACATTTTCAATTGCTTCTTAAAACTCACAGAGTTGTCATTTTATAATCTCTTGTGATGTACACCTCTCTCCAAACTTTTATTTTTCCATCTGCCCATTATACACTGAAGTTAGACCCAGTAAAGTCTCATCTCAAATTTATTTTAATGAAAATTTTTTCAAATCAATTTTTAAATTTATTTAATTAATTTCAAATAAATTTCATTCATCAAATAAAAAGTGAAAATATTTTAATGATAATGATGGTAATTTTTTATTTGACACTTTTTGTAATGCTGATGTTAAAGTCAAAAAGCATTTCTCTGTAATGGAAAAAACGTCTCCTTTTTCTTCTGACTGGGTGGTCAGAAGTTGGATTTTAGAAAAAATATATTAAATAGGGATTATACTGCCTTCCTTCCTTAAACCTCATAAAGCAATGGAGCAGGTGGGTAAGAAGAAATAGAAGCAATTTCTGGAAACAACTTTGGAGTAATGATCATAGAAGTTACAAATATCCAAGAATGCCTAAAGAAATGTATCTGTCCTTCCATACCCACAACACACAAATAGGATTTATAGTTAGGAGAGAAAGGATAGAGTCATCCAAGGTTCTTGTGATTGGTGCCGTGATAGAAGGATTGAGCTTTAGAGACAGGCTCACGTTCTCTCGAGTTTGTGGGTGAAGCTCTGAGTCCCTGGAGATTTAAGGTCAAATATTCATGCTCTCAGAATTATTTTCATAAGGAGGTATTCTTGATTCCACAGAATTGGGAGGTGAGGAAATGTCCTAGAAAATAAAACAACATTAATGTCCAAGAACAGGATCATTATCTCCTTCTTCTCCCATCCTTTCCTGTTATCATCATAATCATCAACAATAAAAAATTCATTCATTGATGATTACTGTGCCAGATGCTGTAAAGATTATATACACAGTCCTCACAACAAACATTAGAAGAGAATGAAAATATTATTTTCATCTTACAGTTAATATATCTAAAATTTAGAAAGAATTATTAATTTTCCCTAGGTCCTACAAGTAGAAAGTCACAAGTTATAAGAAAATAATTTCACTTAATTCCAACTGTATAAGAAAGTATGCTCATATATTAAGTACAGTATTTCCTCTTGCATTTTCACATCTAAATTCTTTTCTACCCTTCATTCCACCTCTAAAATTCATAAATCTCTAATTCCAGGAACTCCACAAGTCATTACCACATAAAAGTTTATTTCTAAGAGTCAGAAACAGCTTCAAACCCTACAGGGAGGCTTTGAGACCATGTGGATGATTACTCATTTGAAAAATCTCACCTCTCTTGAATTACAGCAGTTTGCTTTGCACAACATGGCGAAGGTAGAGGTGGTTACGCACAATTCCAGCGAGGTGAGAATCAGCAGTAGAGACACCATGCCCTAGGGGATATGATGCCTTATATCAAACCCAGTGGCAACATCCAGAGGAAAAAAAAATGTCAGCAGGAAACCAGACTACAACATCTCCCTCCCATAAAGTGGAACAAAGTGAACCATAAATTAAAGACACAAACACACATAATACTGTAGAAGAGATAGTATCTCAATCTAAAAGCATGAAAACATTTTCTCTGAAGAGAAAGATGTGTCACATTTCTATGTCAACCCATGTGAAGTAGCTACAGGGGGAAGAAGCTGTAGAAACAAAATTCTGACACTATCACTAACATCTTCCAATTTGAATAGTAGTAAACTAAGGAGAGGAGTAGGCAGTTTAGGAAAATGAACAAAAATGACTCTTCCACGATTTCATTAATAGCACTTCTTAGGGGTTTAGGCATTTACATTATCCCTAGAAACTAAAACACTATGCTGATATAAACACAAAATAAAATTATTGGGCTAGTGATTCTACCATTATTCCTGAGGCACCCAGAAGCAACCAAACAATATATCCCTGGAGGAAAAATACCACCAAATTCACAGAAAAATCAGACTCTGACAAATATAAATTTAGATCATTAAAAATATAATAAAGAAAATGAGAACACAAACTTCCATAAGTAGTATCTCACTCATAGGTGGGAATTGAACAATAAGAACACTTGTACACAAGGCGGTGAACATCATACACTGGGCCTGTCTTGGGGTGTGGGGATGGGGGAGGGATAGCATTAAGAGAAATACCCAATGTAAATGACGAGTTAATGGGTGCAGCACACCAACATGGCACATGTATACACATGTAAAAAACCTGCACGTTGGGCACATGTACCCTAGAACTTAGAGTATAATAATAATTAAAAAAAGAAAACAGGAAGCTTAGCAGTGGGTCTGTAATTAACGGTTCATAGATCATTGGGATGAAATGGATAATTCCAAAGGAAAATATTAACTTCTAAGTAGACCTCGGAAGAGGAAGAATTCTGAAACACAAATTTTTAAAAAATTGGTAAGATTAATAAAAAGCTTTCCTTTGAAAACACCATGTTCATTTCATTCTAAAGTGCAGTCCTTCAAAACTTCAAGTCATTATTTGAACATTCCAGATTGCAGAGAAAGTTGTAAATCTCTCAAGTTTGTTTTATTAAGCAAGGAGCTATGAAATGAAACTTAAAAAAAATCTCTCTGGGGAGTGTAATAGTAGTAGTCACAGTAATATTAATAATTGTGTAACATGATACGCTAAGCCTTGTTTTAATTGCTTATCATATGTTAACTTATTAAATACTCACATCAATCCTATGAGATGGGTACTATTGTTATCTCATTTCAAAAGTGAGAAAACTCAAGGGATTATCTAATTTGACCTTCATTATAAAGCAAACAGGCGGCAGACCTAAGATTCAAATTATGGGCCGGGCGCGGTGGCTCACGCCCGTAATCCCAGCATTTTGGGAGGCTGAGGCGGGCAGATCCTGAGGTCAGGAGATCAAGACCATCCTGGCTAACACAGTGAAACCCCGTTTCTACTAAAAAAACACAAAAAATTAGCCGGGCGAGGTGGCAGGTGCCTCTAGCCCCAGCTACAGGGGAGGCTGAGGCAGGAGAATGGTGTGAACCCGGGAGGCGAAGCTTGCAGTGAGCTGAGATCTGGCCACTGCACTCCAGCCTGGGCGACAGAGCAAGACTCCATCTCAAACAAACAAACAAAAAAAATTCAAATTATGGCAGCACGGTACCTGATATATTATTTTTCTGTACATTCTGGATTGTTTGAAATGTTTATAATTATACACATTTTTCAAAAACATACATTTGATATGGAGCCCATGTAATTGCATAGATCCGGTGACATTGAAGACTGACAACTCTTTAATAACTGGATATTAACTGCTAAATTTATTGAGAGATAAACAATCCCCACTAGTGCAATTGTAGCACTGGCAATGTTCATTCCAAAACTGCTTTGTATCTAAAAAAGAATAAGAATTTTCAATTAATATATGCAGCACATACTTCATTCCTTTGGCAACAAGTCATTGAAACAAACATTAACTGAATATCGTTTACACACACCCATTGATATCCTAGATGCCAGGCAAACATCAATGACCAAAGAAAGATTTTTGTCCCCCACCCTCCATGGAGCTTATATTCTAGCAATAAAAACAAAGAGAAAAGTAAACATACTAATAGGTAAATTACATAATATTTTTGAAAATGATTAAGTACTAGGGGCTAACAGAATGGGATAAGGAGAATCTGGGAATCCAAACAGAGGAGCGGGGGTTCTTGATATTAAACAGAAATGACACTAGGGAGAGGCATGAAAGAGCTGTGGGTGCCAGCCAAGAGTCTATCTGGGGGAATATCCTTGCAATTAGGGAAACACTCAAAGTCCTGAGGCCAGAATCTTCTAGGGAAGCAAGGGGGCCAAGGGTGTTGGAGGCACGAAGGCAATATTAGGAAATGAAGAAGAAGGAAAGTTAACCGAGAGCCAAAACATGTAGGGCTCTGCAGATCATGAAAAGAACCTTGTTTCTAACTCTAAGAAAAATACAAAGCCAATGAAGGATTTGGAGCAAATGAATGATATACTTGGCTTTATGGTTTCAAGGGATCACTGTTTCCAGCAAGGCAAAGAGAAGTTCAATGATAAAAGCTAGAAGCCCGATTAGGAGAGACAAGGTGGATTGGATGAAATGTCATCAATAGAAAGATGAGAAAAGGTCAAAATCGGATATATTAATAGCTTGAAAGTAGAGCCAGCATTATTTGCTGAAAAGTAGGATTCAGGATTGTGAAAGAAAGAAGACTCAGGGTTATTCTAAGGTGTTTGGTCTGGGAATCTAGAAGGATGATGTTCCCATCAACTGACATGAGGAGAAGGTTTGAGGAAGAAGACTGGGAGTTGAGTTTTGGATATTTACATGCCAGTCTGATGATCAGGAGAGACATCTGGGCTGGAAATACTTATTTCAGAGTTGTGGGCATATAGATGTTATATGAAGTCATAAGGATGTGTAAGATCACAGAAGAAGTACATATAGATTGAGAAGAGTAGGTGGCAAAGAATTCAGCTCTGGGGACCAGAACATTAAAAGGTCAGAGAGGAGGAGAGGAACCAGGAAAGGAGACTGAGATGGAAAAACCAAAAGATGGGAGGAAAACCAGCAAAGCAATGTATGCTGGAAGCCAAGTGAGGAAATTCCTGGAAAGAGGAGTGGGAGACTAACTATGCTAAATGCTACTCATAGGTTAAGTTAGATGAGGATCAAGAGTTGACCATTGTTTTAGCAGGGTGGAAGTTTTCAGTGGTCTTAAAGACAGCAGTTACAGAAGATAGTAGGGAATAAAATGAAGCCTTACTGAAGTGGGTTTCATTGAAACCGGTAGATAGAAATTAGAGAAAGAACATGATGATTCCTTTGAAGGAGTTTAACTACAGAAAGAAATATGAATGGTGCCTGTCCCTAACAGAGAGAAATAATGTCAAGGTTTTCTTGTTTTGTTTTGTTTTTATGTTGAGAACAGTAACTGGATGTTTACATGCTGATTAAAGACTGGGCAAGGTAACTCGTGCCTGTAACCCCAGCCTTTTGGGAGGCTGAGGCAGGAGGACTGCTTGAGCCCAGGATTTTGAGACCAGCCTGGGCAACATGGCAAGATCCTGTCTCTACCAAAAAAAAAAAAAAGATAAAAATTAGCCAGGCATGGTGGCAAACACCTGTAGTCCCAGCTATGCAAGAGGCTGAGGTGGGAGGATCACATGAGTCCCAGAAGGTGGAGGCTGTAGTGAGCTATGACCACACCACTGCACTCCCACCTGGGTGACAGAGTGAGACGCTGTCAAAATGTATATATATAGCGAGAGACACAAATTAAATTGATGCACTTGTATGGGGAAAAAAAGAATGGAATCTTATACTCAAGTAGGGAGATCAGCTTTAAAGAAAATCACAAAATTTTCCTATGGTAAGAGGCTAAAAGAAAAAATATATTGGTATAGATCTAGTCCATTAAGTAGTGGAGGTCTGAAAATTATCTTCTAATGGCTTCAGTTTTCTCAGAAGAGACAGAAAAATCATCAGCAGAGAGTACGGATGAGAGAAGCAGGATTGGTGTTTGAGGACAGAATAAAATGGTAAAATAGCTATCCATGCAGGAGGGAAAGTGAATGAATGGAGTAGGAAAGTGGAGTATCAGTGGCTACATGACTCACTAAGAACACATCATAGAGACTTAGCAGTTGTTTAGGAATAGAAGTTTGGACTTTCAGTTGTGAAACTAGTTAGTGGTGGGAGTTCTTACTTCCAAATAAGTAGAATTGGTCAAACGTGACAACACATAAAAATCAATAAGACTTTTTCTAAACTTCAGGTTCACCAATATTCAGAGCAAGCATCCTAGGAATGCATCCTCACAATGTATGTGATCTTCTGTTTACCTGCCATCTGAATACGTTAAGAAAACTAATTTTTCGTGCAGTAAATGATACTCAGTGTCTCAGTTGTATTCATGGACCCCTACTCTCCTACCATTTATGCATAACATATTTCCACTCCTCTGATCATAGAGAAAGCGGAAGTGCTACTTACCCATGTTCTTGTGCGTTTTCTCCCTGCTACAACAGACAAGGTTCCTGAACTACAAAACTGTTTGAAAATAGGAAGTAAAACAGATAAAGGAATATTAAGTCTCAACCATTTTCTTCTTGGCCCTCCCTCAATTAGCAGATATCCAGCAACAGTCATACAAACCTCCTTTTTAAAATTCACATCCTAGGACGCAAAATTGTACTTGATGTTGCTCATTTTATTTATTTATTCATTTATTTTGTCTTTCCATGCAATGAGTTTTATTCATCTTATTTTTTTTTATTTTTTTTTATTTCCATACGTTATTGGGGAACAGGTGGTGTTTGGTTACATGGATAAGTTCTTTAGTGGTAATTTGTGAGATTTTGGTGTAGCCACGACCCAGACAGTATACACTGCACACAATTTGTAGCCTTTTATCCCTTACCTCCTTCCCACCTTTTCCCCCTGAGTCCCCAAAGTCCATTGTGTCATTCTTATGCCTTTGCATCCTCATAGCTTAGCTCCCACTTATAAGTGAGAACATAAGATGTTTGATTTTCCACTCCTGAGTTACTTCACTTAGGATAATGGCTTACACAAGGATTTCATGACCAAGAACCCAAAAACAAACGAAATAAAATCAAAGATGAATAGCTGGGACCTAATTAAACTAAGGAGCTTTTGCACAGCAAAAGGAACAGTCAGCAGAGTAAACAGACAATCCACAGACTAGGAGACTATCTTCACAATCTATACATATGACAAAGGACTAATATCCAGAATCTGCAGTGAACCCAAACAAATCACCAAAACATAAACAAACAATTCCATCAAAAAATGGGTTAAGGACATGAATAGACAATTCTCAAAAGAAGATATACAAATGACCAACAAACATATCATTCACCTTTAAAAAACTGAACTATCAGGGAAGTAATAATCAAATCATCAAAGCTGAATGAATACATTTTAAAATCACCCCTATTTTTTCTGATTACATGTTGACCCAGATAGTGGAAATGATTCTACCGATTTTCAGACAGTAATCAGCAGACAAATTTCTTAACTCTCAAGCCAGGACTCTCTGCTGCACCACAAGGCAATTCATCAATACCCATTTTTCATTCAATTTTTAAAGTATCTATAAATGTAGCACATAGATATAAGATAATTTTTAGAACTTCATTTGTACTTGGTAAATGTGATTTCTCTTAATCAGAAAGAGGTTTCGGCTGGGCATCAGGGCTCACGCCTCGCAAATCCAGCATTTTGGAAAGCCAAGCCTGGAGGACCACTTGTGGTCAGGAGTTCCAGACCATCCTGGGAAACATGGTGAAACCCCATATCTACTAAAAATACAAAAACAAAAATTAGCTGGGCATGGTGGTGCATGCCTGTAATCCCAGCCACTCGGGAGACTGAGGCAAGAGAATCACTTGAACTGGGGAGGCAGAGGTTGCAGTGGGCAGAGATCATGCCACTGCACTCCAGCCTGGACAACAGATCAAGACACTGTCTCAAAAAATAAATTAATAAATTAATTTAATTAAAAAATAAAAAAAAAAAGAGTTCCTTGTTTCTAATTGGTTGTTCAAGAATTGCAAATCAAAACCACAGCCTGCAACCTTCCAATAACCTACAAACAATACTTTTGTCATCAAACACATCTCCAGCAGTGGTATCGAAGAAATAACACACAGCCAGGGGAGTATGAATACTCACAAACAGAGCACCCCAAAATGGGTAGCCTGTGTAGAAGGTGAATAAAAAGAAGTGCCTTTGGAGGTGGAACAGGTATTGCAAGGAACCCAGAAAGACACCGAAAGCCAGAATCATTGCTGCATTCAGGATCTGGATGGCCTGAAAGAAGAAGGGGAAAAAGGCATAACAGTCATATACTAAAGTGGACAGTGAAAATAGACCATTTTAATTTTTCTCACCAAGGAGATGTCGGTGCTTGAAATGGTTAAAGTGTCAAGCCTAAATTAACAGAACAAGAGCTTATCTGAAAGAGTTTTTTGTCCCACACTATCCGCACCAATTCCAGTGGCAGCCTTTCATCTTCACCTCTCCCCCACATTTCTGTTCATTCTCATGAACTCCTCTCGGAAAGTGGCAGGAGAGTAAAGGAGACATGGCAGGTAAGGTAGACGGAGTCAAAGTCTCTTCCCGGCATGCTTTCGGGCCATAACATGATGAAGGCAGACAGAGGATAAACCATATCATACTCAGCCTTTCTCTCAACCCAATTTTTTTTTTCTTTTTAAAACAGAGTCTCGCTCTGTTGCCAGGCTGGACTGCAGTGGCGCGATATTGGCTCACTGCAAACTTCGACTCCTGGGTTCAAGTAATTCTCGTGCCTCAGCCTCCCGAGTAGCTGGGATTACAGGCACCTGCCACCACACCCAGCTAATTTTTGTATTTTTAGTAAAGAAGCAGTTTCACCGTGTTGGCCAAGATGGTCTCCATCTCCTGACCTCGTCCTGACCCTCCCACCTTGGCCTCCCAAAGTGCTGGGATTACAGGTATGAGCCACTGTGCCTGGCCTCTCAACCCAATTTTTAAATTTAAAATATAAAATATAAGCCTCATAGAGCTCAGGCTCCTAAAATGACTGGTCAAAAGGCAGAAAACCAAAAATGAAGGGTCTTGGAATGCTCTCCAAGGCTTGATGTTTTCTACCATTAAAGAATGCCTCTGCATTTCTGCTCCCCAGACCTGTAATAAGTCCCTGTCTTTTCTCCAATTCTTCATTAACTCAGTTATAAATAACTCAGAATTTCCTCCTTCTCAGCATAAGCAAGGTTTTCCTCATGATACAGTTGGCTCTTGAACAACATTGGGGTTTGGAATGCCCACACCCTTCATGGTTGAAAATCCACATATAACTTTTGACTTCCCAAAAACTTAACTACTAATAGCCTACTGTTGACCAGAAGCCTTACTATTAACATAAACAGTCGATTATCACCTATTTTGCATGTGACATGTTATATACAATAAGCTAGAGAAACTAAAAACGTTATTAAGGAAATCATAAGAAAGAGAAAATGTATTTACTATTCATTAAGTGGAAGTAGATTATTATAAAAGTCTTCATCCTCATCCTCTTCATGTTGAATAGACTGAGGAAGGAGAGGGAGAGCAGGGGTTGTTCTTGCTGTCTCGGGATGGCAAACAGAGGTGGAAGAAATCCACGTGTAAGGGAATCCTCACAGTTCAAACACACATTGTTCACAGGTCAACTGTATTTATTTTCTTCCCTCTTAAATCAATGTTTAAACTAAGGCTGACTTACCCCAAGAACTTGTAATTTTTCTTTCTGATAATCTTGTGATCCATCAATGGGCCGGTAGACAGAATTATTCAGCTGGTCTCGTCCCGCCTCACTGCCTGGGGTACCGTGGGCAGAGGCTGACCCCAGTTCTGCATTATCGACTACGTGGGAGGCCATTGGGGGTTGTTTATCGCTGTAATAGAAAAGAAATCCAAAGGCTTCATGCTTTCCCTTTTTCCACTAGCTACTAAAATTTCGAGTGTTCCAGAAGGGTTCAATTCTGTCCATACATTAAGATGACTCCCCACAAATGGGACACCAGGGCAGTGTAACAGAGTTTGTACAATATTCAATGCTGTCTTGCCTTGGAGTAGTAGACCTCATCGGGTCATTGTAGCAGGCCTTGGTACTTCACTCAACTTTGGAATGGTAAAGAGCAATTTCTTTCTCATTTTGCATGCACTGATATATAGTCCCTGCCTTTCTTCAAATCAGTCGAGGGCAACCAGACATATGGTTCCTCTGAGCAGTGGTCTCTTTATAAGAATAATGGCTTTAGCCAGATTCCAGTAATAATAGTAGGTGTCATTTATTTAGTACTTATTACTATATGCCAGGCACTGTCTAGATGCTGTGAATGTATTAATATATTTAATCCTGTTATAATATTATTATTATTATTCCCATTTCACAGATGAAAAAAAATTGAGGTATAGAGAGATTGAGAAACTTACCCAAACTCATATAGCTTATAAATCATTCAGATTCTACTAAAAACATTCTACTCTGAGGTCCAATATTTTTCAAATCATTACATTATATAGCACTATATAGAAGATGTCTTTCTGAGTATCAACATAGCATGAGAGAGTTTAAGCACTATGGAAGATCCAAATTCAAATCCAGATTTCATCATTTACTAGTTGCATGGCCTTATAGTGGGAACCTCAGTTTTCACTTCTGTAAAAATGGGAGTAATTTTAATTTGATATTAACATTGGAAGAGTTGACTTTGATAATGTACGGGATTCTTAACCTACGAACAGATGGTATCAACTTTTAACTTATACGCTGCCTTCTGACAAAAAGGACTTCAAGTTTGTATATAAGAGTCACAAAACAACCACCTCAATCATTACAGCTAAAAAATATGTATCACTAAAGTATACACATAATGCTTACTTTGGGCTTCTGAATGTTGGGCAGTGTAACTTCCTAATTCATAGTACCCTCCAACATGAAATAGTTGCAAAATGCTTATATGCTTTTGTAAGTGATGAGGGACATGGCATGAGATGAACCATAAACACATGAAATGATGCTGTATTCTGCCAAAACTATTGATTGGGTTAAGAATAAGATAGTAATATAAATCATTCTACCATGAAGAGACATGCACGTGAATGTTCATTGCAGCACTATTCACAATAGCAAAGACATGGAATCAACCTAAATGTCCATCAGTTGTAGACTGGATGAAGAAAGCGTGGTACATACACACCATGGAATACTATGCAGCCATAAAAAGGAATGAGATCATGTCTTTTGCAGGAACATGGATGAAGGTGGAAGCCATTATCCTTAGAAAGCTAATGCAGGAACAGAAAACCAAATACCACATATACTCACTTATAAGTGGGAGCTAAATGATAAGAACAAATGGACACATAGAGGGGAACACACACTGGAGATTATCAGAGACAGGAGGGAGGAGATCAGGAAAAATAACTATTGGGTACTAGGCTTAGTACCTGGGTGACAATCTGCACAACACAGCTCTGTGACACGAACTTACCTATATAATGAACGTGCACATGTATCCCTAACCTAAAATAAAAGCTTTCAATTAAAAAAAGAAAGTAAAGAATTGTATCTTAATTTCTACTTTTTGTTATAAACTATATACCAGATTCATTTTTCTAGTAACTTAATTTTTTTGTTAAACTAAGTACATGCCACTTTCAGGATGTTTACCTTTCTGATACTCTGTTCTGGGGGCATGTATGACCCTCATTTAAGTGTGATGACAGATTTACTAAGCACTGACTTAAAGTGAGAGTCAGGTCATGTTTTATTATTACACTGGGAATTGCTATAAAAGTTCATAAAAGTTCTCTACCAATACTGATAAAACATTTATTATAAATGTCATAAAATTTTCCTACCAATACTCCTCATCAAAGTTTCCTACCAATATTGATTTTCATGCTAAGATTAAATTACATTCTCTATGTATTTAAATATGGATAAATGTGAAATGACAAGGAGCCCTTAACCTCCCATGTTCAACACTGCACAGAACCCAAGAGCGAGGGAAGATCAATCAAGTTTAAAGCAAACTCTATATGAATGAGTTTCTAATGTAATTATCTGCAAGAAGTATAAATAAGAACAGCCAAAAAGCCAAGACTTCAAATTTATCCACCTGGAAATTTGTATGTATTTTGGATTAAATATCTAATGAACTAAGATGCATGCAATATGGAGAGTGTTGCTGCCTTATGACCAGATAATCTCTCTCCTGTGTCTCCTGCCTCACCCCTCACCGCTCCCTATCTCAAAATTCCATCCAGCCTTGTTTTATTGATTTGTCTTCCTTCAGAAGTTCCAAGTCCACAAATGTCTTCAATCCTCTGTGCTATCCCACTATTCCTGAAAGACAAGTCCCCTCAAGCTTCACCTGGATAATTTCTGCTCTCCTTCCAGACTGATTTTTCTTTTTTGCGATGGAGTCTTGCTCTGTCTCCCAGGCTGGAGTGCAGCGGCCCAATCTTGGCTCACTGCAGCCTCTGCCTCCCAGGTTCAAGCTATTATCCTGCCTCAGCCTCCCAAGTAGCTGGGATTACAGGTGTGCACCACCACACCCAGCTAATTTTTGTACTTTTGGTAGAGATGGGGTTTTACCATGTTGGCCAGGCTGGTCTTGAACTCCTCACCTCAGGTGATCCTCCCACCTCGGCCTCCCAAAGTGCTGGGATTACAGGCATGAGTCACTGCGCTCGGCCCTTCCAGACTGATTTTCAGCCCACATGTCATACTTTCAGGACATTGTTTTTAGTCCTGGCCAAGTCTGGAAGAAGCATGCACCCCTTTTGTTTGCTCTCAGAATTTCCTCAACTTTCCTTCTCATACCACTTAATCAGCCTGAGCGTTAATTGCCTGGATACTTACCTGTTACCTCGTTGTCTACTCATCACTGCAACTCCAGTGCCTAGCTCAGAATCATCAGATGGCAAGCAGTTAACACATGTTCAATCAGTAACCAGACTTTCGGTCCAGTCCCAGGTAGCCATCCTCATAAATGATAATGGAAAATATCTCTGCAAGCACTGGAGCCTCTCATTCCAAGAAACTCCAAGAGCATTTCTGAAGGGACCAAATATCTAACCAAATTATTTAACTTGATTTGTTTCAAATAATCAAAATAATCAGGGAGAATTTTCAGCCTTCAGGTGAAACAAACTATGTTTTCTAAAATTTGGTGAAATCAGTTATCTATTTGTTTTAAAAAAAAAAAAAAAATCAGAGAAATGGTCCAGGTGCAGTGGCTCACGCCTGTAATCCCAGCGCTTTTGGGAGGCCGAGGCTGGAGGATCACGCAGTCAGGAGGATCATGAGGTCGGGAGATTGAGATCATCCTGGCTAACATGGTGAAACCCTGTCTCTACTAAAAACACAAAAAATTAGCCAGTTGTGACAGCACGTGCCTGTAATCCAGCTACTCAGGAGGCTGAGGCAGGAGAATTGTTTAAACAAGTGAGGCAGAGGTTGCAGTGAGCTGAGATGGCACCACTGCACTCCAGCCTGGGCAACAGATCAAGATTCCGTCACAAAAAAAAAAAAAAAATCAGAGAAATGTAGATTTTCTAGGAAACTACCAGTTAAGTTCAGCTCTCCAGCTCTTAGTATATGGCAGGCATTTGTTCTAGGGCTTTACTCATGTTTACTAATTTAGTTCTCACAACAGCAGATGAATGGGTACTACTGTTATGATCCTTTCCATCTAACAGACGAAGAAGCTGAGGAACAAAGAAGTTAAGTAGCTTTCCCAAGCCCACACAGCCAGCAATTTGAGAAGCTAAAAATCAGAACCTGGCAATCCATCTCGAGTTATCATTACACTCTACTGTCCCCTGAGCTATGCTAAAATGCACTTTGCAGACCCCATACTTCAGGCATATCCAGACCACCCCTCATTGTCAGAGCTGGCAGACAAGCTCAGGTGCAGCCAGTGGGATTAATGTATCTAAGAGGTGTGTGTGCCTGTGTGTGTATCCCTACCCACATTTTCCCAAAGAAATTGCTGTATTATTATGTCTAACACTTTCTATCATGGCTCCAAAGGAATCATCACATCCTAAAGAGAAGCCATGCTCACAGTTAAATGTTCCAAACCTCTGCACAGCAACCAACCAGAGACCTTTGCAGACATCCCCAGTAGTCCACTGGGAGGCATTTTAACAAAAGATGCAAAAGAAAGGGGAATGTCTATGGAGAGGGAATCTATACCTTGGAGGCTTCAGGCTTTGGCAGACTGCTTTCCTCCCAAGTCCAGCTTGTCGCAAGTAGAAGATGCTCAGAAAAGATCGCTACAGCATCTTTTCCCGATAATGGAAGCCTCCACAGACTTAACGTTACCTTTACCTTATGCAACACTTTAGAGGACTCGGTGAAAATGTTTTGCGAGCTGACTGACCAGTGTGCTAATCACATCTGCATCCGGGGCCTCGCTGATCCATTGTGTTTCCCAAGGGCTTAGTGATGATTAGGAAACTGGCGTGAGGGGTAACTGTCTTCCGGCTTTCAGATGTTGCTTAACACATTGTTGGAACAGGAAATACAAGCAACAAATATGGGTAGACAAGTGGGAAGAGGTTGTGGGATGGAGGTAGAACAGAGCTAGTTGCATAGCAAGAAGAGATAAAGTCACACCGTCAGAGAAGCATCTGGAGGAGGGAGGTGGACACTCAGGTACTTCTTTTACATGATGTGCCAGCAACAGTGCTATGTACCTTATATGCATGATGACATTCAATTCTCACATGCTTAGAGAGGTTACTTTGCCAATATCACAGATATAATAATAATGCTAATTATTGTTTAAATGTATTAAATGATTACTACGTACAGGTCATTGTTCTAAAGGCTTTACATATGTTAATTCATTTCATCCTCACAATAACCCAGGACCCAGGTATTACTATTAACCCAATGTTATGGTAGAGAAAACTATGGTAGAGAAAACTATGGTATAGAAATGTTACCCAGCTTTCCTAAAATTTAACTGGAAAAGTCCTGTGCAAAATCTCTCTTTTGTACAATGGTGAAGCCCGAAGTGTGCCAGTTATCCTAGTATGATTGTTAAAACCCCTCCTTTCAGTTTCTTTTTGGTTTTTTGTTGTTTGTTTGTTTGTTGAGATGGTGTCTCTCTCTATCGTGCAGGCTGGAGTGCAATGGTGCGATTTTGGCTTACTGCAACCTCCGCCTCCTGCAAGCAATTCTACTGTTCCCACCTCCCGAATAGCTGTAACTACAGGCATGCGCCACCACACACCCAGCTAATTTTTGTATTTTTAGTAGAGACAGGGTTTCACCATATTGGTCAGGCTGGTCTCGAACTCCTGACCTCAGGTGATCCACCCACCTCAGCCTCCCAAAGTGCTGGGATTACAGGCATGAGCCATCGCGCCCGGCCTCCTTTGAGCTTCAGAAGTGGCCAAATTATACACTTATCCTAAATAAATGTTCTAAAATAGGTGATAGAAAGATCAGAGCCAAGTGACAGGGAGTAAGGAAGTGGGTAACATGAAGATTCAAACCACAATCCTTATGAAGGTCACAGGGCCAGGCCTGAGAGAAAGGCCCAGAATGAGGGCACAGCCCGTGATCCATGCCCCAGGGGAGGCTGGGAGACAGAGAGGAATGTTCACAGCAAGGAAAGAGAGGTCCTAGTCCTACAAACAGGAGCATTAGTGGGGACCTGATCACAGGAAAGAGAAAGAGGGCCAGACACCAAGACCAAAGCATAGTGTGTGGGGCAGAGATTGTGAATATGAAATGAGCGGGGGCCCAGCTGGCAGAAAATGTCTGCACAGGCGCTCTGCTGGGAGAGCTGGCACCTGAGCCCTAGGGCAGCGGCTCTCCAGCATCTACGTTTAGGAGCGAAGGAAGGAACTGAGGAAAGAGAAGACGGAGGCAGAAGTCAGAAGGAAATAGCCAAAAGGAAGGTGGTAAAAATAAGATCCTTCCCTCCCCGTTTTAGCCAGAACCATTGCAAATGGAATACTGAAGAAGAAAGAGATAACAAGAAAATGCCTTCAGTGAAGAAGAGAAAGAAATCTGAAGAAGGAAAGAGTGGATGCTTTCAACATGCTCGTTTTGAATTTAGAGCTGTAGAAAAAGCCATGAAAGGAAGTCACTTAAACTCTAAGACTGCAGTTCTCCCATTTGTAAATTGAAGACCATAGTTTCCACTTTGGGGTAGAAAGTTCGAATGACAGAATCCATGTAAAGGTCTCAGTAACTAAGATCTTCACATGAGTTCAAAATAAGCAATAAAAATGATTGGGGTCTTTCTTCAATTCCTTAGAGAGAGGATGATTGTTGAGAAACCACTTACAAAGGAAGAGTCACAAATAAAAATTTAATATACTTACCATGGGCAACATGATGTTTTGACATGTGTATATTTGTGAAGTCATTACCACAAAGCAGATAATTAATCTACCCATCAGATCACATAATCATCTTTTTTTTTTCCTTTGGTGGTGGAGAGAACATTTAAGGTCTCCTAACAAACTTCAAGTACACAAAAAGATCCCCAGAATGTATTTATCTGATTGTACCTCATTAAAGTGGACAGGGGAAAAAAGTAAAATAAATATATAAAAACTATTTTTTTATTTTTATTATTATTTTTTGAGACAGAGTCTCACTCTGTCACCAGGCTGGAGCGCAGTAGCATAATCTCAGCTCACTGCAACCTCCACCCCTGGGTTCAAGCAATTCTCCTGCCTCAGCCTCCCAAGTAGCTGGGACTACCGGCGCACACCACAACGCCTGGCTAATTTTTGTGTTTTCAGTAGAGATGGGGTTTCACCAGGTTGGCCAGGATGGTCTTGATCTCCTGACCTCATGATCCGCCTGCCTCGGCCTCCCAAAGTGCTGGGATTACAGGCATGAGCCACTGCGCCCGGCCTGGCTTAATTCTTAAATGTTTATGTGAATTTAAGACAAATTACTTCCTCTTTCTGAGCATCACCTACAAAATGAAATGGCAGGATTTTATCCTTTTTAAAGGCTGAATAGTATTCCTTGTGTATGTACACCACATTTTGTTCGTTGATGGATGCTGGGGCTGACTCCATATCTTGGCCATTGTGAGGAGTGCTGCAGCGGACATGGGAGTACAGATAGTTCTTTGACATACTGATTTCATTTCCTTTAGATATATACCCAATAATGGGATTGCCGGAGCATACTGTAGTTCTATTTTTAATTTTTTGAGAAACCTCCATAAAGTTTTCCATAGCAGTTGTACTAACTTACATTCCCACCAGTAGTATGTAAGGATGCCTTTTTTTCTACATCCTTGCCAACACTTATCTTTTGATTTTTTGATAGTAGCCATTCTGACTAGAGTGAAGTACCACATGATCTCACCCATAGGTGGAAATAAGTAGAATAGTGGTTACCAGAAGATGAGGAGGGGCGGGAATGGGAGGGGAGGATGAGGGATGCTGAGGGATGCTGAGGGATGCTGAGGGATGCTGAGGGATGCTGAGGGATGGGTCAACAAAGCTAGAGTTAGGAGGAATAAGTTCTGGTGTTTTATTGCATAGTAGGATGATGAAAATTAAAAATAATTGTATTATATATTTCAAAATGGCTAGAAGAGAGGTTTTTGAATATTCTCACTAAAAGAAATAATGTTTAAGGCGACAGATATGCTAAGTACTCATTACGTGATTTATACATGTATTGAAACATCACATTGTAGCGGATAGATACAAGTATGTGTAAATCATAATTTGTTAAAAAAAAAAAAAAAGAGAAGAAAACAAAGAGAAGAGGTTTTAGAGCCACCCTTCTAAAATCCAGCCACATCATCACTCTTTATCTTGCACATATGTATTACCTCACACTCAATAATTTACTTTGTTTTTAGCAAACATTCACCTGCCCAATATTCTCTCAAATCGGTTTATATAAAATAATTTGACATCCATGTTCAAGAGAAACACTATTGCTCAATTTTAAGTTTTATTGAGAGTTGTGTAACTGCTTGAATAGCAATTGTTTCCTAGAGAACTAAAGTTCAGCAACTTAGGAAGATTCCAAGCAGTAGAGTATAGTGGCTAATGTACAAAGAGAGAGTATAGAGACAGATCTAGAGGCAGATTGCCCGATTTTAAATCTTGAACCAACACCGACAAGTTGTATGATTCAGGCAAATGATTTAACCTCTGTTTGTTTGCTTATCTGTAAAACTGGGGTAATAGTGATATCTTTCTCTCTTTAAGAAGATTAAATAATTTATCGCAATGTACTTGTACCATATTCTGACACTTAGGAAGTCCCATAGAAGTATTACCTCTTAGCTGCATATTAACTGCCAAAGACAGATGTTCACTATGACAGGTTCAAATTCTTTATTTGACAAGTAAACAGCTATAGGCAGCATTTTATTCAAAATGGAATAGTATCACTTTAAGTAAAAATAATAATAACCAATATCTTGGTAAAATGTGCTTCCAGGAGGATGTAGCATCCAAAACATACATTCAACAAACTATTGAATAGCCAATGGCACAGTTCAGTTTTCACCCTTGATATAAGAAATCTACCAAAATTAGAAGTATTTTTGGATATATTACACATATAGACTCCCTGTTTAAAGAAAGGAAGCTGTATAAAGTAAGTGTTAATAAATAATCATTTAATGAATGCTTTTAGGTGGCAGAATAACTCTTTGCTTAACCAACTCAACCAATCATTTTGAGTGTGGAAAAAACATTCTGAGGAAAAAGGAAAACCTAACATCAAATTTCAGTTAAGGGAGTGGTTATTTGAGCTCTAGAAAATAAATTGAATTTACTTCTGGAATAATCTAAATAGGTAGTCACATTGCATTATTGTTAGGATTCAACTTTACTGATTAATAGGAAAGTCTACATGAATTAAAATATCTGCACATAAAAGGGTTTTGCCTTTCATGAGAGTTAATATGTTAAATTTTACACTATGCTCAAAGTTTTGCCTCCTACACATTTAAATGTCTCTCTCTATTCTTTATTCTTCCTGAAAAATATTAGAACATATTTATTGGAGGTTCACATCAATTAGATCAAGTCATTGTCATTGAAGACATATTTCTGAATCTTCTACACAGAACAGAAAAAAACTTAAATGTATAATATGAATTACCTAATAATGTTAAATTAATAAGCCATACCCCTACTGAATACAAATATTTAGAAATACACATTCAGTAATCAACTAATCAGGACCTTTACTGAAGTAGGGTTTTTAGAAACCAGAGACTTCAGGAGAGATATACACTAACTATATTTTTGCCATGAAAAAACAAAACTGTTTTCCTGCAAAATACATAATACCAGCTTCAAGTTTCCATTTCTCCTTTAGTTCAGAGCAAGTTTGACTAGAAGATAATAATCCTAACTCTTCTGCTGTTGTCTGAAAGTCAGCAATAAAAGGACTAGGATCCAATTTTATTTCATTCTCAGTAGAAACTGGTGTAAGCCACACTGATTTCCTAAAGAAAAGGGAAACAGAAAGCAGATAGTGTTGGCACACTTGGGATCAAGTCAGTTTTACCGCTGTTTAATATCATGATCATTTTCAGAATAGTCATTCAGGAGTGTGGCATAGAGCCAGCATACTACGCCTTCTAGATCCTCGTGAACTCTTGGTATAGGATTTGAGCAGATAGGCTTACAAAAGAGCTAATTCCACATAGTCTCCCCATGATTTCTGCATCAAACATGGAGTGGAAAGATGAATGGTCTTAGATAACTTGTAATGCTTGCATTAGAAGAGTACCAATGTACCCAAAAAAACAGACTCAGCCAAATGGATCCTAAGAACAGTAAGTAAAAGCCACCAAAGGCTTAATCTGACCCACTCTGATGGTGGCAAAGTTCTATATGTCAAAGTGAGTAAGTGAATATGAGAGAGAGAGAGAGACGACAACATCAAAATTCACGCACCCAAAACCTAAACAGACAACTTTGTTGGCCAAGTCTTCATTTTTTTAAGGAAAGTAGGTTTCAAGCAACATAGTATTTTACTATCAAAATAGGAATATCTATTTATCATTATTACTCTGGTAGCCTACAGAGGCAGTAGTTCTAGGGCATTAGATCAGAACTCTGTGTTGCTCCAAGCATTGGGTAGTTACAGAATTGAAAACATATGTATGTGTGTGAAAGATAGACAGAGACAAAGAGATGGAGACGGAGAGA
>NW_012101414.1:417116-446278 GCF_000951045.1 Mandrillus leucophaeus
AGAGAGAGACAGAGGCAGAGCAAGAGAGAGAGAGGCAGAGCGAGAGAGAGAGAGAGAGAGGCAGAGTGAGAGAGAGAGAGAGAGGCAGAGCAAGAGAGACAGAGAGAGAGGCAGAGTGAGAGAGACAGAGGCAGAGCGAGAGAGAGAGCAAGAGAGAGGCAGAGCGAGAGAGAGAGCGAGAGACAGAGAGACAGACCAGAGAGACAGGAACAGACCAGAGAGACAGAGACAGACAGGGACAGAGACAGAGAGAGAGAGAGAGAGAGACAGAGAATCAAGGGGTGGTTTCTATTTAGAGTTCAACTACTTTCTAGAATATCACTAAACCCCTCAGCCTTTATGAAAATAAGTTAAAGGGACGAGTAAAAGTATTAACAATGTGAACGGACTTAATGCCATTTACATCCTATTCACGTGTATGTATTCTTCCCCTGTTACTCCAAATATCTTCTGAACTGAATAGGACTGAACTGTACACTTAAAATGTATTTTATATTATGTATGTTTTACCAAACTTAAAAAAAAATTCTGCCTCCCCCTGAAAAAAAGTACTATAATCACATTAAAAGACATTGCACATTGGCTAAGCTCTAAATTCTTACTGTGATGTCAACTATTTCCATATATTAAGCAAGGATAAAATTTGTCCTGTGGTTTGAGATAGTTTCCAAGATTCATCACTTAGATTTATAAAACATAAATATTTCAATGGCATGGTGAAAAAACAAAAGTGTATCAGGATACCTTTTCACTTAGTCTTAAAGTTCACACGAAGCTCTTAGGATTCAATATCTCAGTTCCACAAAATTGCAAGCAAAGTACATTTAATGATTAGGCTGATAAGCCCTTCCTTCATGAATTCTCCATGAGTTAGCATCAAATGAAGGATTGGTTTTCTTACATTTTTAGCCACTTACTCTTACAAGATGAAATTGAGCAATAAAATATATCAGAAAAAAATATTATAAAGGACAAAACATTGAAAGATAGTCTCAATGCTTAATTGTATCACTTACTAAAGGTGACTGAGTATTTAATGACTCTGCTTTGTAGTTATTATAAAATGACCTAGTTACACTAGATTGTCTGTTAGGACCATTATAAATCTCTATGTTTTTATTCTAAAATAAACATTGCATTTAAAATGTGAAAACATTTTAAAGTATTCATTAAAATATTTGTGTAAATACTAATTTGGGCTTTGTTTACAATTATGGGTGAATCGTGTTATATTCTCTAAAATCTATGCTTCTGCAGAAGCTTCTCATAAGCAAAGGTAAAGCTAAAACATTCTAAAGGAATCAGATCTGCTGGACTTACCTAGAGGCAGAACACTCCAGATGGATTTCCTCGGGGTTGTGATCTATATTCCTTGGGGTAAAGTATAGCTCGGTTTGAAAAAGGAGAGTTTCCTCAGAAATGACCTAGGAGAGCACAAAATTTCAGTGGAAGATATTTGGAGTAACAGAGGAGGAATACACACACATGAATAGGATGTAAAAAACATTCACAATCTCAAAAATGGCTAGTGTCATTCTTAGGTATAAATGAAGATCTGACCACTCACTGGGACAGAAGAGGACCGTTATCCTGAAGAGTGAATTTAAAATGCCTGGGGACAAAACAGTCTTAATTCATTGCAGCAAATTTAAACTGCCACTTACAGCCATTTTTATGATTCATTAATGAAAAGGTGTCCAACAGTTCTTTTGAGAAAGGTGATTTGTAAGTCAAATAACAGAGTGGTTTAAAGCACAAGCTTTGGAGAGTATTCATCCTGGTTTGGCATCTAAACTACCACCAACAAGGAAAACTTGGTAAAGCACCTTCTGAAGCTCCGAGTTCCTAATTTCTAAAATAAAATACCTTATTCAAAAATGATCATTATCATTGGTCACTGGCCCAAAATATTTGTGTAGTGTGAATATAAATTGTTTAAATTTGGGAATCTATGAGAAGATAATATCCCAGGATAACAACGCAGTTTAGGATTTGTGCCTAGCTGAAGAACAAACAAGAGATTTCATTTCAATGAAAATCCACATATATGTTGACACAAATCCTCATGGAACATGGAGAGATTTCAAATTACCTAACATTGGACATGATAGAGCTTCCCAAGATTGGTGACCTCCTACATTAGAAGAATTAAATAAAATTTAAAGCAGTCTGCTAATATTTAGTAAAATATAGTAGTAGCCTAAAGGCAGCTTAGAATCAGTTCACTAGCCAGTCTATAAATCTGTGATCTAAGGTCCTGTGCACACAGAATGACCCAATATTTAGTGAGAAATAATGAGAAATTCCGTTGTCCTCTGCTCATAAATTACTACAACGAGAAGCAAGGATTAGATTTTTAAAAGACAATTTTAATATTAGGCATGAAAGTCTGACAAAACATTTAGTATTTTTACAAACAATCACTGTTCTCACCCTTGTCCTGATGCCACAATCATGAACAAGATATATAAACTCATATACATATGTATGTATCCAATTTGCAGGGCAGCCCATTCCCAGATGTAATTCATCCGCAAATATATACAGATTTCTGCTTTCTGCAAGTGGGATAACTGACACCATCAACCAGTCCAGAGAGCAATTTATTTTCACTGTGGAAAGAACCATATGAAAAGCATCAGAAGTATGTCTATCTTAAGAAAGTGTTCAAAGAATAGTCAATTCTGTCCTTTGTGATAAATAAAAGGCATTTATTTCTCTGGCAAGGGTAACCATGGCTTAAAGGTTTTCTTATAAACATTATTAAGATTATTTTCCAAAATATCTAATTATGTCCCCAAGTAACTAGATTTCAGTAATTTCATGGGGGAGGTGGGAAGATGAACATTCAAGAGTAAGAAAAAGCATAACTGGGCCGGGCACAGTGGCTCATGCCTGTAATCCCAGCACTTTGGGAGGCGGAGGTGGGCAGATCACGAGATCCATTCTGGCTAACACGGTAAAACCCCGTCTCTACTAAAAATACAAAAAAATTAGTCGGGTGTGGTGGCGGGCACCTGTAGTCCCAGCTACTCGGGAGGCTGAGGCAGGAGAATGGTGTGAACCCGGGAGGCGGAGCTTGCAGTGAGCTGAGATCTCGCCATTGCACTCCAGGCCTGGGTGACAGAGCGAGATTCCAAAGGAAAAAAAAAAAAAAGCATAACTGTATAGCCCCTTAATTTCTCCTAAATAAGTTATATTCCATGGAGGGTGATCTATTTAGGACAAAACATAGGGGGCAGAAGTGAATTGCAGTGTATTAGAATAAAAGTGATAGCATCCCAGTGTACTTTTTGGAAAGAGAAAGAGGAGAAAGGGTGGTTCTAGAACAGTAGAATTCATGTCTAGAGCAGCCAGTACCAGAAACAATCTCAGCCATAAAAGGAAAAAGAGAGAGAAAGCCCTTTATCTGGGATGTTAGCTCCATGCAAGTTTTGTTGTAAAAGCCATCTTTATCCTCTTTATTTAAATCGTAAGTCAATAATAATCATTATTTGCAATAGATTCATTTGGAGGAACTGAGTCTTTTCAGCATTAAGAAGTACATATTTATATTATTAATGAGCAAGTGGCCACAGAGGACTCCACCACCACTGGAGCTTGGAAGTCCCGCCTTTAGAGAGAAATCAACAAGGTAAGACAATGCACATTTCAGAAAAGGAGTAGAGGAGGCAAGTGTTCTTGCCTCATAACCTTTAAATCACGATTCTCTATGTGTTTGAAATACTGTTCTCACATCACCTAGGAAAGATGGTCAGGAAGGTCCTTCCTAAAGGAAAATAAATTCCAGCAGCTAAGATTAAAGATGGATGGAAAGGATAAGTGGACATGGACACACAGAAAGCCCATACTTATGATTTCACTGCATTTTTTTCACACTAACCTTAGAAAGTCGAGTTTTGGGGGTTGTTTTTTTTTATTTTTTATTTTTTTTAGACAGAGTCTCACTCTGTCGCCCAGGCTGGAGTGCAGTGGTGTAATCTCGGCTCACTGCAAACTCCGCCTCCTGGGTTCACGCCGTTCTCCTGCCTCAGCCTCTGAGTAGCTGGGACTCCTGCCGCCAAGCCAGTTTTTGTTTTTGTTTTTGTTTTTGTTTGTATTTTTAGTAGAGACGGGTTTTCACCGTGTTAGCCAGGATGGTCTCGATCTCCTGACCTCGTGATTCACCCACCTCGGCCTCCCAAAGTGCTGGGATTACAGGCGTGAGCCACCGCGCCTGGCCTGTTTGTTTTTGAGACGGAGTTTTGCTTTTTTTTTTTTTTTTTGAGACCAGAGTCTCACTGTGTCACCCAGGCTGGAGGGCAGTGGTGTGATATTGGTTCACTGCAAGCTCTGCCTCTTGGGTTCAAGTGATTCTCTTGCCTGAGCCTCCCAAGTAGCTGGGATTACAGATGCCCACCACCACACCAGGCTACTTTTTGTATTTTTAGTAGAGACGGGGTTTCACTATGTTGGCCAGGCTGGTCTCAAACTCCTGACTTCTGGTGATGCTCCCGTCCGGGCTTCCCAAAGTGCTAGGATTCCAGGTGTGAGCCACCGTGCCTGGCCAGAAACTCGAGTTTTAGTTTGACATTCTCTCAAATAGCTGAGAAAAGCCTGAGAAACACACATAGATACTTTCACTGCAGCACAATCTTCCTTTG
Organism: Mandrillus leucophaeus; assembly: GCF_000951045.1. Lineage (NCBI taxonomy): Eukaryota > Metazoa > Chordata > Mammalia > Primates > Cercopithecidae > Mandrillus > Mandrillus leucophaeus. The sequence goes on from NW_012101414.1 coordinate 421,760, forward strand.
CTCGGGCTTCATGAAAGACAGGGACTCAACACCCTACCCACCCTAGATAGCCAGAATTCATGGTCGCTCTTTCTCTCCATGTGCTGTTCATTTCAGTAATTAACTGTTAGGTGGGGAGCTGCACTGATCTAGGCATTCTTAAAACTCATCTTAGGTAAAATGGAAAAACATCAGAAGCGATATGTGGTCTTCGCTTCCAAAGGTGTTACAGGCCAAATGGGTAAGAAATTGACATATCAGTTTCAAAGAAAAACTCCATTTCAAATTTTAAAAACAGAGAGATGTCTGCAAAAAGAAACGGTAAAGAACATAAAAAGTAATATTGAAATGCTACTTTACAGATTACATTTAGTCAGGCCTTGGAGCTGGCAAGCATTTGGATTCCAGGCAAAACAGAAAAGATACATTGGAATCAACTTGTAGACAGCAACTCGCTGACTTAGCTTTCTTCTATTAACTTTGCAGAACAGTTGATGAGTTTAACATGAGTGAAGTTCAGAGCAGTCTTTTTAAGGGAACAAAACAGCAATAATATCAGCATCAAGCAAAAACATGAGTCTGGAAGTAGGAAGATCAGCCAAGAGGCAACTGAGTACCTTACAATATGATACAATCAAGCACCAGTAATTCGCAGTGGGTTTGAAACGTTAGACTGAAAGAGAGCAAAGGACTATTCCTGAAGAACCTCTGCAAATGAGTCTCAAGATAGAAGACCAAAACAGAGAGAGACAAATAAAAGTCTGAGAACCGGGACATTGAGGCAGAAAGAGAAAAGGTATCCTCCGTATATTGACACAAGTCTACCTGGCCTGAAAGCATTTCTTCTTCTAGCCAGTTAGAATAAGATCGGATTTCTTCAGGGAGTAAAACGCCTGCATGGAAAGCGATCATTATGATTAACTCCTTCAAGGAAGCATTCTCTAAAACTTGTTATTTACCATGGAGGTTCTCAGCACCAGTCCAGATCAAGAGAGCAAGGAGCATCAAGACTTCTAAAGCCATGGAGACCATCTGGGCAGACCTCCAGCACAGGACGACTCGGGAAACAAGAAGTGGCGACTGGTTTAAGTGATTTTTATATGGCATCCCATGGCTCAGCTGCCTTCGTTTTCCTCCTTATTTGGGTAGTTCACAGGATGTACTTATCACAGGGTCAACTACCTAAAGGCTGAGACTCTCTTGATTATCCAAACACTGAAGCTCAAAGAGACATATCAAGAAAAAAGTGTTATTTGATAACAGTCTGTACAAGGCCTGCTACAAACATCAGGAGGATGGCATGGCACACAATGCTTCCAGTAAATACTAAATTACAGGAAACTGTTCTTACTAGCTAACGTTCAGGTGTTGTAAGTTTCCATCTAATATGAGAACAGCCTAGATCTTTCATACTTGAAATCAAAAGACTATTTCCTTCATTTCTATGGGTTTGGCTGGAAGAAGCAAAGCAGAAATGAGAAAGTGACTTGACCAGGAACATAAATCCCTAGGAAGAGACAGGCACCCAAAGGAAAGCCAGGTCTATTGGTGTTAGGAAAGTTGACAAATCCATCTGTGTTCTTTCTAAATTAATGTGTTAGTAACTTTAGTCATTTCAAACCTGAGACAAGAGAATATTTTATATGCATATATATACATACATAACTTTATCGGTATAAGAAGTTTATATGTATAATTCATTCCAATACTCAAGGAGAATAAAAGTTCCAGCCATAGATTTTTATTGTATTTTTTTTAAAATGTTAGTCATGGCGTGAACGTGACTGTGTGGTTTTAAGGATACTTGAAAATCAAAGGCTAACGGTAAATAAAATTCAAAGAGGCTGAATTAAATGCCTTTGTTTTTAGTCATCTCTGAATTATATTTTCAATGTTACAATCTGCTGTCAAATTACTACATACACAGAGCTTCCCTATGTATTTAAGAAGGATTTCCATTTCTGACATGACATTCTCTTGTGGACAGTGAGATTCCCAGAGCTGTGACCCACACAGTGCTCTGCCTCAGGAAAGCCTGGAGTACCCAGTCGCCAACCACCAATGAGGAAAGAGTATTAGAGAAAGAGAAGGGTAAGTCTACATATTATTTTTTCATCTTTTGTTTTTTTAAACATTTTTCTGATGTTGTGAACATTTTCAGGGTCTAAAATTTATTAACTTCATATGCAGCCTTTAAGTCTTGCCTATGTAAAACATCTAATATTGTTTCAAAAGGAATCATTGGCCAGTTTCTTGTATTTACGTTTGAGAAAGTTAGTTAAACAAGTTAAGGCTCCTATTCATACTCTGTAAAAAGGAGATATATTCTCTGTAAATTTATTGTGAATAAGACATAGCAAATGTAAACAGTCTCACTCAAGTTAATAGTGTACAAAAAAATATCGAATATGTAACTATTTCCTCTGTCTTGAAGCACAGTTAGTAACAGGATTTTATGCAATGTTTCAAGGATTACTCAAAGCCGCAGAATGAACAAAGTTCATTTTCCAGAAATTCCAATTTTAATACAGAATTTTACCGTGAAAGAGTAATGGAATTTAAATATAACTTTAATGTAAAATAGATGGAGATAAAGCAGAGATAAAACAAATATTTTAAAACAGTTGATAACTTAGGGAAATGTTGCAACTATAGTACAAAAAACTTTATTTTTCCTGAACCTTTTGAGAGTAGGTTACTGATAAGATGTTCCCTTGACCCTAAATATTTTGAAGTATATTATCCAATAAATAAGGACATTCTTCTACTACAGTGGTTCTCAATAATTGGACCTGAGATGATGGAGGGGTCCATGGGGTCAAATCTATTTTCACAATAACAATAACACATTTTCTTTTTCGCAATGTTGACATTCGCACAGGTGTGCAAAAAAAAGTGGTGGGAGACGCTGCTGCCTCTTGAGCAGCAATCAAGGTAGTGGCACAATGTGTTGGTTTGTTAGTCATCATTGTAGTCTTCACACACTCACAGTAAAGGGGAAAAGCCAGTTTCACTTAAGTCTTGGAGCAGTAAAAAGTATTTGTTTTATTAAACGCCAACCCTTGAATGCATACCTTTTTAGTATTCAGAGTGATAAAATAGAAAGTATGCATAATACACTTCTGCTGCATATCAAAGTATGAAGAGTGTCTCAAGGAAACTCTGCAGTTATTGGAGCTGTGAGCTGAACTAGCCGCTTGTAACCCAGAACACCATCTTTACTTAAAGACTGACTATCAAACAAACAACGATTATTTGCCTGTGGGTATTTGACATTTTTTGAAATGGAATGATGTAAGCTTGTCACTTCAAAGAAAACAACTAACAACAATTAAACCCAGTGATGAAATTCAAGCTTAAAGGAAAAATTTGAATTTTGAAAAAGTTGTGTTCTCTACTGTGAGCTTGGAAGCCCAGTGGTGATATCTTAACTATGATTTCTTGTATTGCATAATAAAATGTCATCGTTTAAAACATCTGCATAACTCTGAACTAAAACTTTCCAAATTATCTGCACATGATGTTACAGAAACATTCAGGGCAAAGCACAACAGGGACCAGTGGATTTTAATGGGAATAAGTATGAAGAGTTTATTGATATATTTTCAGATCCCATGTTGCAACAAACCTTGAAGATACTGCCCCTTGGCAAGTTTTGGCGCAGTATCAAAAAAAAAAAAAAAATAGCCACAATTATCTGAAAAGGCTTTTAAAATACTCTTCTTTCTTCCAACCACGTATCTGTGTGAGGCAGGGTTTTCTTTATGTACATTAACCAAAGTGACGTATTACAAAGACTGAATGCAGAAGCAGATATGATAATTCAATTGTCTTCTAGTTAGCCAGACAAGAGACTTGCAAAAATGCGAATATAAAACAATGTCACTCTTTTTTTTGGAAAACAGCAATTTTTCACTAAATGTTCACTATTTTATGTTAACACCTGTTGGGTTTATTACTTATTTTTAATTACTTAATAAATATTTTTAACTCACTTTTAATTTTTTTTTTTATACTTTAGGTTCTAGGGTACATGTGCACAATGTGCAGGTTTGTTACATATGTATACATGTGCCATGTTGGTGTGCTGCGCCCATTAACTCGTCATTTACATTAGGTATATCTCCTAATGCTATCCCTCCCCCATCCCCCCACCCCACAATAGGCCCCAGTGTGTGATGTTCCCCTTCCTGTGTCCAAGTGATCTCATCTCACTTTTAATTTCTAATGTGGTAATATGGAAGGATAAAAGCCATATAAATAAAAGCTCTTCATAATTCAATATTTTTAATAGTCTAAAGGAAGTCCTGACATCAAAAATTCTGAGCAGCATATATACCCAAAAAAAAGGAAATCAGTATATTGAAGAGATATCTAGACTGGCATGTTTGTTGCAGAACTGTTAACAATAGCTAAGATTTGGAAGCAACCTAAGTGTCCATCATCAGATGAATGGATAAAGAAAATGTGGTACTTATACACACGGAGTACTATTCAGCCATAAAACGTAATGAGATCCTGTCATTTGCAGCAACGGGGATGGAGCTAGAGGCCATTATGCGAAGTGAAATAAGCCATGCATAGAAAGACAAACATCACATGGTCTCACTTATTTGTGGGATCTAAAAATCAAAACAATTGAACTCATGGACACAGAGAGTAGAAGGATGGTTACCAGAAGCTGGGAAAGGTAGTAGGGGGGCGATGGGGATGGTTATCAGGTACAAAAAAAATAGAATGAATAAGACTTACTATTTAATAGCACAACAGGGTGTCTATAGTCAGTCATAACTTAATTGTACATTTTAAAATAATGAAGAGTATAATCAGATTCTTCATACTGCAAAGGATACATGCTTGAGGAGATGGATATCCCATTCTCCATGGTGCGACTATTATTGCGACTATTATGCACTGCATGCCTGTATCAAAATATCTCAGGGACCCCATAAATATATACACCCACTATGTACTCACAAAAATTTAAAAAAATTGAAAGTCTGAGCAGCCAGCATTATCACATTGTGGCTGCAAAGTTGTTTAACAGCTATAGAGTTACAGTTTTACAACTGTAAAGAGTTGTAAATGAAGAGTTCTGTTCACAATGTACAGATGAAGAGTTCTGTTACATGCCAATGTAAATGTACTAAACACTACTGAATTGTACACTTAAAATGGTTAAGATGGTAACTTTTATGTTACATAGATCTATTATTATGTTACATAGATCTTATTTAGATATGTAAAAGGCAAGACTGTAACTTTTTAAGAGAAATACGTAGGACAGAATATCTTTGTGACATTCCCATAGGGAAGGACAGAATATCTTTGTGACATTCCCATAGGGAAGGCTAAAGGTGGAGGTTTGGAGTGGGAAAGGAATATAGGAGTGTCCATGTTATACATACTTTGGTTAAACACTGTTTTGAACAGCCACGTTAATATGTTGTAGAGGAAAATGAATAACTGAGTCTACCTTTCAGGGGTAAAGTCCAGGACAGAGATATAACTTGAAGCCATCAGCATACAGATGTTAATTAAAACAATGAGATTGAATAAACTCTCCAAGGGAGTGATATGTATAGATGGGGTGAGCAGTTCAATGTTCGATCCCTAGAAACCCCAATAAACTGGAAAAGAGAAATTTCAACCAGGGAGGATCTCCTAAAGACAAACAGTGATCACTGAGAAAGGATGCTGTTGCAGAAGCAAGATTTTTTAAAATTTGGCCAGAAGAATTAATATATCAAGAATATACCCAGAGATACATCATACGGAAAATAATTCTTTCCATTAAAACTAGGCACAAAACAAGGCCTATAACTTTGCTATTGCAGAAAAAAAAAATTTATTGCATTCCAACAAGAGACAAAAAGTTTATATATTTGAAATAGTTACTTTTTGTTTGTTTGAGACAGGATCTCACTCTGTCACCCAGGCTGGAGTGCGGTAGCACGATCACGGCTCACTGCAGTCTCGACTTCCTGGGCTCAGATGATCCTCCTACCTCAGCCTCCTGAGTAGCTGGGACTACAGGCACCCACTACCATGCCTGGCTAATTTTTGTAGAGATGTGGTTTTGCCATGTGGCCCAGGCTGGTCTCAAACTCCTGGGTTCAAGCAATCCACCTGCCGTGGCCTCCCAAAGTGCTAGAATTACAGGTGTGAGCCACTGTGCCTGGCCTGAAATAGTTAATATCAATATTAGTTTCAGCTGATATAATCAACTTATTTTTAAAAAAGAGAATCAACTAACAAATTATTAAACTGTTTAAAAATTCAACAAGCATGATGGATATTACTACTAAAAAAAAAACTTAAAGCAGTTATATGTGCTAATTTGGATTCATTGATCCAATTAAAAAAATAAGAATAAAAGAATCCCATTAGCAATTATTCCCGAGCTTGCATGAAACCTTGTAGAGGGCCTCATATTGGCAGTTGGTTGGTTCCATTCATTGTGTTCTACAATTTTTAGGGATACCTGATCACTAAGTTCTAAAGATAACAGTCTGTGCGCTTTCTTTCAATATATTAGTTGCACTGTGTGTTTGTGTAAGATTTGGGGCAACTCAAACTACACCACCATTGTGACCTTATCCCAATATAAAACAACCTTTCTATAACACACATGCAGAATAAAGCAAGTGCATACAGAAATTTTAAAGCCGTTATGTACTTTGTTCAAAGTATTCTTGGCAGAGACCACATGTGTAATTATTTGTATTACCCAAAGTATATCTTAGCATAATGAACTCATATGTGGAAATAATGGATTAGCTTTATCAAAATTAAACAATACATATGACAGCAGTTTTCTCTGTAGCTATCTGGGTTACACTCTATATGCTAGAAGCAAAGGAATGGGAGGACTGCATTACTTAAATGCCTTTGTTAGGATTATTCGGGTGGCAGCAGTCGTAGAGGCCATCTCTGATCACACCCATCTGACACCTACCTGTGCCCCACTTTGTCCCATTCTCTGACCAGGGCGCTGACTTTCAGTTTGCCTTGATTCTACGTTTTGTCACAACTACTAAGGAGGACAAAACCTGCTAACTCCCCTAAGCACATTAAGGCTGAGCCCAACCTTTTTTGGTGTGATTAGCAAAAATCCCATCTGAGTACTGATGAAGAATGCAAGGTAGAAAGAGAGAAAACCAGCAAAACTGCTAAGCTTAAAAGATGCTGAATTTTTAAGCCTGTACAAACATTAAGTGTTGACACCCAAAGAAATCTTTCCCATCTAAGTAGCACCACAAGTCACCCACTTATAGCCCCCAATCACAGGAGAAATGTTTGATTCCAGTGTGTTTCTCACACTCTATGTCCAAACCATTTGTATGTTTTAATATCCTGCAAAATATATCGTCAATTATACCACTTCTCTTGACCCTTGACTCTAACCTTTCAAGTCAAAAACAATTTTCACCAACTTTCGGACTGGCCAGCCTCTTGCTGCTATGCCTCCAGGAAATTGTAAGATTCTTTAACCCAGAGACATTGTTTCTTCAGCTTCACAGCTGTACAAATCCTTATCAAAAATAAGAATTATCCATCGTATCTCCCTTTGATACACTGTATATTCCTGAAATCATTATGCTTGGAATTAGTGAATACTTACATTAAAAGTTAAATTTAAAAACTTAAGATTTTTTCTAAGTATCAGACATTAAATGTCAAAAATTAAGGTCTAAAACCAAAAGCATCTGGATCAAAACCTCATTCTAACATGTAGAGATTTTGGTCAATTGAATTCACTACTGAGACTTTTCAGGTAGAGTTAATGAGTTACCTGCCTCATTACTGTAGTGATTGTTAAATAAATGCATGGCTCCTATTGCAATGAGGGCAGCAGATGGCTCTTGTTAAATCTTAGGTTCAGGGGTACATGGACAGGTTTGTTATATAGGTGAACTGCGTGTCATGGGGCTTAGTGTACAGATTAGTCACCCAGGTAATTAGCATAGTAACTGATGGGCGGTTTTCTACCCTCTCCCTCCTCCCACCCTCCATCCTTCAAGTAGGCCCTGGTGTCTGTCGTTCCCTTATTTGTGTCCACGTGTACTCAAGGTTTGGCTCCTACTTATAGGTGAGAATACACGGTATTAGGTTTTTTGTTCCTGCATTACTTCACATAAGATTATGGCCTCCAGCTCCATTCATGTTGTTGCAAAGGACATGTCTCATTCTTTTCTATGGCTGTATAGAATTCCATAGTGTCTATGTACCATATTATCTGTGCCCAGTCTACCATTGATGGGTATTTAGGTTGATTCCATGGTTTTACTATTGTGAATAGTGCTGGGACAAACACGTGTCTTTATGGTAGAATGACATATTCCTTTGGGCATATAACCAATAACGGGATTTCTGGGTTGAATGACAGCTCTAAGTTCTTGGAGGAATTGCCACCCTGCTTTCCACAATGACTGAGCTAATTTACATTCCCACCAGCAGTATGTAATTGTTCCCTTTTCTCTGCAACCTGGCAAGCATCAGAATTTTTTTAACTTTTTTATAAGAGCCCAAAAATATCTTTTAACTAGGATTTATATTTCCAGGAGTAGTCAAAAATCTACTAGGGTTTATTGAAATGAAAGATTAGGCCAAGTGGCCAGACATGGTGGCTTGCCCCTATAATCCCAGTACTTTGGGAGGCTGAGGCAGGTGGATCAGCTGAGGTCAGGAGTTCAAGACCAGCCTGGCCAACATGGTGAAACCCCATCTCTACAAAAATACAAAAATTAGCCGGGCATGATCGTGGGTGCCTGTAATCCCAGCTACTGAGGAGGCTGAAATGGAAGAATCATTTGAACCCAGGAGGTGGAGGTTACAGTGAGTCAAGATTGTGCCCATTGAATCCCAGCCTGGGTGACAGAGCGAGACTCCATCTCCAAAATAAAAGAGAAAGGTCAGGCCTAGTCATGCTGCATCTTTAATTTTACTCAAGGTGGAAAGAAATAAAAATAGTAAAAGAATCACACATATTCAAGATGACATTTGTACTGTCATTTTCATTTCAAAAACAAAAGTATTCAGTCCCTTCAACAGATCCTAGCTCTTTTCTGGCTTCAGCTGTCTTGGGAAGGATTGAAGGTCAGGAAATTGACATAGTTAGGTACCTGTTAGTCAACCAAGCCCAGCAGCTCAGCTAAGTTATTCAGCAGTTCTAGACAACTCAAATTTGTATTCTCTTGGAACAAAAATCCCCATTTCTAGAGGGGAAAGAGAGGTACTTTCAGATCTAGCAAAAATAAATTTTATCTAAAGAGGTGGCCGGGCGCGGTGGCTCACTCCTGTAATCCCAGCACTTTGGGAGGCCGAGACGGGCGGATCACGAGGTCAGGAGATCGAGACCATCCTGGCTAACACGGTGAAACCCCGTCTCTACTAAAAAATACAAAAAACTAGCCGGGCGAGGTGGCGGGCTCCTGTAGTCCCAGCTACTCGGGAGGCTGAGGCAGGAGAATGGCGTAAACCCGGGAGGCGGAGCTTGCAGTGAGCTGAGATCCGGCCACTGCACTCCAGCCTGGGCGACAGAGCGAGACTCCGTCTCAAAAATAAATAAATAAATAAATAAATAAATAAATAAATAAAGAGGTGGAGAGAGACCTTTTTCACGTTTTCTTGTGTCCATGAGTTTTCCTCCCTCCCAGGAGCGAGAAATCTAGCCATAAGCATGTTCCGCCGCGACTACCAGTTTTCCCTATGGAAGAAGACTGACCTTGCTTTGAGTAAAGATCGTTTGTGTGCACGCATCCCTGCTCATGTAGGTGGTACTTTCTGGTTCAGGCTCCCTGGAATGAGTCTGGCACCTCTACTCTTGCACAGTATACTACCCAAAGGCACAAGAGTTCACTTCCAGAGATATACTAGGCAATTTAAATTAGACATCTTTCCACCTGGGATCCAAACTGTGATCAGCATAATCTGAGTTGTGAGCACTTGTGTGTTGGGAAAAGCAGCTATTGTGGAACCTGCCGTCCCTCTGAGGGATTTCGCTAGGCCTGGGACACTGTGCTATATGGAAACTGGGAGCCAAGTTGTCACTGGTTCCAAGTTGTTTATTAGAAGGAATCATTTCCCTGCTCTGGGCACACAAGGCACATTCCCTGTATTGCTTAAGGTGTGGGTGTCATATGGCACTTGGCTGGTATAGGTAGAGGTATACCTACCCCCTGTGGTAAGGTAAGAGGGTCTTTGCCTACAGCTCCAGAGGGGTGCATGATCCCCCACTTTGCATTGGCTATCAGGAGGGACCTACATGGGAGACTAGTACACACAACAAATGCTGATTTTGCTTCATCTTTTCTCCTTGCTGCACCTTTTCTTCTTTCCCAACACAAAAAGAGACACTGGTTCCAACCAGTGCCTTGTGTGTGCTGAGTCTTCCTTGGCAACTCCAAGATTCAGTGGGCCTAGTTATGTGAGCTCCCACTCCTGGTGCTTGGCACTGTTATCTTTGCCACCCTCCATGCAATGGGAATTCTTACTTGGGATTCATAGCTGGATCTCCCTGCTCGACATTTTGCCAATCAGTTCAGGAGCCTCAGAAGGCAGAGCAGGTGATCTTGTTCACTAAGAAAATCTCCACCGAAGCACTAATGGTGGGAAGGGTAGTGTGATGGTGTAGTTGTGACCCTATATGGTTTCAACACTTTCAGAATTAGGCCAAAAAGCAATTGGAATCTTATTTTCTTCTAGATTCTTGCTTTATCAAGGTAATAGGAAAGAAATGCACAATGTCAAATATAAGTTTACAATGTTTCCTCATGAGACATTACCAGGAAACAGAAAACAAAAAAGCAGTATAGAAAGCCAAAGATGAAGGACTGATGGGAAAATCCTCCTTTTGAGTGCATTATAAAAGAGGGAGATTTAAATCTATTTCACTGAGACGTAGTTGCTAAGCATAATGGGTAAAACTAAAGTGAGCAACTAAATCATAAAAATGCTGAATGTTAATTCAGAAAAGTACGCAGTGGGTATAGGCAAGTTTTATTACGTATGAATATGATTTCAGAGTTAGAATGGCAATTTCATAAAATTAACTCATTAAACGATGTAAATATCATGGTATAGATATGTTATCCCAAACTCCAAAATGTAGTGAAACTGGTAACAGATATTGCTACTCATCTTTGTACAGACACATCAACAGTATTGATGAAACTGGTTCTCAGCAAGTAGGTACCACTTGCTGCGGTGCTTTGGGGAGGAGAGGGTGTTATCACACAGGCATTATTGATGCAGTGACTTCTTGTAGAGTCGCTCCTGTAGGATTGGGGGAAAAAGCAGTTAAGAGCTGCTTAAATATAAACTTACCTAAAAAGAAAACATGTTCAGAGAACTCATGGGTGCTCAATTAGAAGTAATGTGAAAAAAAAATCACATTTCTACCCTGAAATGTAATCTATGGAATTACCCAACTATATCAAATATAACCATTAGATATTATGCTATTAGAAGGGATTAGCATCTATGTGTTGGCTAGATCACCGCCTTTCCGAAACTATCAAGTAATTATATTATACATTTCAACTTTGATTTTAGTGGTTTTCAGATCTCCAGAACAAAGCTTATTTCTTCATGAAATGTCAACTTCAAGGCTATTGTCAATATGCACAAGTTTTCTGGCCTCCTTTTAAAATAAGCTCAGTAGAAAAATCGTACGAAGAGTGTCTTCTACAGGTATTAATCTTAGGAAAAGTGCTAATTAGATGTAGCGACTTCCTCTGAATTTAAGCCTAGTTTATCTATCTGCCTACTTATTTTATACACATATATGTATACAGACATGTTTTTCTGCAAATATTAGTGTGAAATTAGAGATCTGGTATGGGCCTTCTATGACAACAATTTCATTTTGTCACAGACTATATTGAAAATGAACAATTTAGTACCTGAGAGAACAGGTAAGGAAACTGACCAGTATGGAACCTATTCATGTTTATGTGCAACAAGAAATTTATAACTGTATCCAAGTACAGACGATGATACCTAATTCTACAGGGTTCCCATTAAAACCAGAGCAATTTCAGCATGCAGTATTCAAATAGGAATTTACATTATTGCCTTCCTCGAAGTTATATTTAACAAATAGTGGTTAACTATAAAATAAACAACCTTAATATTCTCACCTTATTAACACTTTTAAAATTAGGTGCCCATGTTTTACTTTGTGTGGGAGCTGGTGACTCTTGTTTTTGATTTTTGAGGGATTTCTTTCAAGGTGTTGGCATCAAACCCACTCATTCCAAAATGCATCGCAGATGGGAATTTAAGCCTAAATGCAGAGCAAACAAACAAAAAAAAAAAAACAAAAGAAAAGCACAGGATTCATAGCTGTACAGATTTTTTGTGGGAAAAATATATATTAGATAGGTTCGTTTTAAGTGATAACCCAAAATAACTGACTTGTGGAGGAAAGGCAAAATAGCTCAATAAATCTAAATAAACTAGCTCAACAAATAAAATAGCTCAATAAATCTAAATTGTAACAGAATCTTGAATAGGATGTTACTTATTGACCCAGAATTGATCCTAGACTTGACTTTGAGGCTCTGGGGTCAATAAAAGTTTTGAAAAGCAGAATGATTGTTAGATGTGACAAACGTTCTCTCTATGCTGAATGGACTATGGCTCAACCAAGCCAGGCCACACACACATCCCAAGATTATAAATTGAAAACAGAGACCCATATGTATGCAAAAAGATTCTACCACCAAAATCTTAGGCAGGAAATAGAGACATAGACACACCCCATTCCAAGGTTAAAAAACAGATTTCACCACCTTTAACCACCATCTCAACCCTTCCCCATCCTATCTTAGAAGCTGCAGTGTTTATTCCCACTGCTGGTCTTTTCTTCCCTGCATGTAAGAAAAAGGAATGTAGTTTGCTCGTCTCCCAAAGCCAGCATGTATGTAGTTGCAGGAGAATGATTCAGATTCGGAGTGCATGTGTAAAGGAAGGCTAAAATCTCATTCAAATTTTCTATATCTCTTGTTGAATTTAGAAGGGCTAATATGTCCTGGCCTATTTGATCTGGGAGAAAAATGGACTGCAAATAGATAAGGCATAATAGCCTTTACTTTTATAATCTGCTATTGAAACCATTTTTTTGAGAGCTTAGTGGATGCCTATATAGATAGCAGATGGGATTGAACTATATTGCCAAGATTCCCCTTAAGACAATCAGCACCGGGTGAGAAATCCAAGGATCAAATCTGATGTTCATGATAGACCCATTCAAAAAGTCGTTAAGTGAGGAAGACCAGCATTTGGACCCACCACTGAGAAGGCACCTATGCTCAGTGTTGGCCAAAAGACCCCTACAACCATTTCAGCAAAGAGACATTTTCTCTTTTCATGTCTTAATACCATTACCCTATCCCAGCCAACACAGGAAAGGTAGGGGAAGAGAACAGATGTCAAAACCACAAAAAGATCACATTTAAGAATCTACTCCAAAACCTCAAACCCCAGCATAGCTGGAACTGGAAAGAAGGGAAGGAAGAAAACTAAGTTAAGTATGAAATTCTAGTATTAAGTTGTATTCCACTAGACTTCACCAGTCTAACAACCAGAAAATGACCTTCAAGATGCTGTCAAGCATCGAGGAAAAATTTACATTGCATAAAAGCAGTGATTACACGCCAGGTGCAGTGGCTCATGCCTGTAATCCCAGCACTTTGGGAGGTGAGGCAGGCAGATCACCTGAGGTCAGGAGTTCGAGACCAGCCTGGCCAACATGATGATACCTCATCTCTATTAAAAATATAAAAATTAGTCTGGCATGGTGATGGATGCCTGTAATCCCAGCTACTTGAGAGGCTGAGGCAGGGGAGGCTGAGGCAGGGGAGGCTGAGGCAGGAGAATGGCTTGAACCCAGGAAGCAGAGGTTGCAGTGATCTGAGATCACGCCACTGCTCTCCAGCCTGGACAAGAGTGAGACTCTGTCTCAAAACAAACAAACAAACAGAAAACAGTGACTACAAAACTACTTTCTGCAAGTTTAGACTATCCAATAATTAATTAAAAGGTGAATATGATGATATCAGCTGCAAAAAGGCATCTAGATCTCAAGAATCAGAAGGAGGAGTTTAAATGACATGTAACTTATCACCACATTTACATGTTCATTGCCTTGACTCCATTGCCATAAGTACCACTTCTTTCCTTGATCCAAAAGGAGGAGACTAATGGCTTTTTTTTTTTTTTTTAAAGACAATCTCACTCTGTCACCCAGGCCGGAGTGCAGTGGTGCTATCTCAGCTCACTGCAACCTCTACCTCCCAGGTTCAAGCGATTCTCCTGCCTCAGCCTCCCGAGCAACTGGGATTATGGGCATGTGCCACCATGCCCAGCTAATTTTTCTATTTTTAGTAGAGACAGAGTTTCACCACATTGGTTAGGCTGGTTTCGAACTCCTGGCCTCAAGTGATCTGCCTGCCTTGGCCTCCCAAAGTGCTGGGATCATATATATATACATATATATCTCATATATGTATATATGTATATATATCATATATCAGCTGCATATGTATACAGCTGTATATATATGCCATATACATATACACATATATGTATAGATATATATACATATATATCATGTACATCATATATCATCCTATATACAAATATGTGTATATATATCATTGTATATAGGATGATATATATCCTATATACACATATGTGTATATAGGATATATATCATAACCTTTACCTGCTCAGAGGCTGACAAGTTTACAAAGGCTGTTTGATAAACTAATTGGCATTGTCCAAGTCAGGTGCTAACCTCTAGATCAATGAAGAAGAAGAGGATATGAGGTGCCTATAACAGTATAGCAGCTAATATTATAGCCCGAGAGGTTGAAAAGATATTGGGGGCTGGAAGAACAAACATACCTTCTCAGATTAAAAGAGGGTACAACAGAGGTACATTTTCTACCCCTGTTCCAGGGAGTATGGGGGACTCATACCAATTTGTAAAAACTCCTTGCGGTCAGGGAAGCATGTTCTTTAAAAAGCCAAAGACTACCACCAGAATCTTAGCCAGGCAAGAGAGGGAAACCCCCCATTCCAAGGCTAAAAAGCAGTTAGATCCCACCACCTTTAGCTATCATCTCAACCAGTCACCATCCTACTTTAGGAGTTGTAGTGTTCATTCCCACTGTTAAATCTTTCCTTCCCTGACAGTGAAGAACAGGAATGTGGGGGTGGAAGTAGGGAAAATGAGAAAATTACTTATCGGGGACTATGCCCAGCACCCAGATAGCATGGTCAATTCTACCTCAAACCTCAGAATCATGCAATGTGCTTACGTAACAAACCTTTATATGTACTCCCTGGATCTAAAATAAGAGTTAAAATTTAGAAAATTAAAAATAAAGGTTAGAATCACTTCAAGATCAACGTGAATGTTTATGATATTTAGCTACTGTCTGGTTAACAATTGTGTTTATTCTGATGTAGCAACACTGTCCATTAGTAAATCTTTATTACAGAAAATTCTAAGTCCACACTGTGCAAACATTACCACTAGCCACATGAGCACTCAAAAAAATAGCTCAAATAGCTCGTGCAACTCAATTTTTTGTTGTTTTAATTTTAGTTAATTTAAATGTAATGTTACCAGTGGCTACTGGTTAGTATGTTAGACAGCAAAGGTTTAGAGATGACTAGTGAAGTTTGAAGAACAGAGATTCCTTTTAAAAGCTGATTTCAAGTCATTCCTTGCAGGGGGCCTTAATTTTGTCTGACTTTTTCCACCCTTCAAGAAGTATAAGGATATAGTGAGAATTTGTTTGAAATCATCCTGAACAGCTGAAAATGGCATTGCTAAGTTGCAAATGAACTAAGTAGTCAAGATAGCATGAACTTAAGTAGCTAAAGATCAAATAGATCATTAAGACATAAATAAGAGCTCAGAGAAATCCAAACTTATAAGGTCATTGATATAACAAAAGAGTCAGAGCAATTCAAGAATGAAAGGAAATTTCATTTCAGTTAATGGTACTGTATCAATGGGATGTCCCTATGGAGAGGGAAGAAACTTGACCTTCCTTACACTACATGCAAAAATTAAGTTCAGATGGATTCTAAACCCAAACATATTCAAAACCATAAAACTTCTGGAAGAAAATAAGACTTGGCAGTAAGCAAAGAATTTTAAGACAGAACAGAAAGCAGTAACTAGAAGGAAGAGTCTATAAGTTAAACTCCAAAATTAAAGATGTCTGCTCATCAAAAAACACATTAAGAAAATGAATACGCAATGTGGGGCCTGGGGCAAAACACGTCTGACAAAGTCCTGGTCTTTAAGATATAAGACTACTTACAACACAAGACAGAGTAAAAATGAACAAAAGACGTGGCTCACAAGAGTATACAAATGGCCAATGAGCACTAATTAGTTATCGGAAAATGCAAATTAAATACTACTATGCACCTATTCAGATGGTTAGAATAAAAAACTGACATCAGAGGGTGAAACCACTGGACTCTCATACATTCCTCGTATTAGTGCCAAAAAGGACATCTTATTTGGGAAAATATTCATCATTTCTTACAAAACTAAACATACTCTCCCTATGATCAAGCAATCCTATTCTTAGGTATTTAAAGGAAACACATTCACCCAAAGACATGCAAACATATGGTGATAGCACATTTATTCATAATAGCCAGAGACTGAAGACAGCACAAGTCTTCATCAACTAATATGAAATAATATGTATCTAATGAAATATACCACCCAGCAATATAAAGCAAACAAGCTACTAGAATATACAACATAAATGAGTTTCAAACATTCTGCTGAATTAAATAAGCTAGACACAAAAGCATACATACTGCAATTCTATTTCTACAAAGTTATAGAAGAGACAAGAACAGTGAGGTGTGGTCAGCAGGAACCAACTAGGAAGATCCAGTTTCTGCAACAACCAGTGTTACGCATGTCAGTAAGGTCTTATGTTAAACATAAAGCTCAGTTGACAAATGTATTTGCTTGTGTAACTTTTACATATTAATTACATGTGAGTTTTTCTTCAAATAAATTATTGATCCTTAATTCATGATATGCATGCTGAAGTACTTAGGGAAAAGTGTACTCATGTCTTCAATTGGAAGTGCATCAAAATTGATAGGGAAATGGATGTGTAACAAAGTTTAGCAAAATGGTAGAATCTAGGTATTATATATAAATTATTTCATATGTATATTTGAACATTTTCTTTAGAATTAGAGAAACTTTAGAAATTGTAATTGTGCCATATACATCCCTCTAGGGCATTTTGATAGCTGCATTCTTAACAGAAACATCTATCAACCAAATAATAAATTGAAGAATGTGTAAGGGAAGTAGCTACACATACCTCTTCACAAAGCAAACCACTGGAAATTCATAAGTAGTATGCGACCTTGGTCTGTAACTGATCTCTGATAATATGGCATCATCATTTCTTTGGAACATCTGAAACAACTGAGAGTTTTAATACTAGAAGGCATTAAATTATTTTGGTGGCTTAATGATCTTAATAGAATCTGTTTTAGGAAAATCTGGAAATGGCATTTTACATTAATTTAACAGAAATAAAATAGACCTCATGAGAAATACTTTATTCTCGTTTTTCTTCTGGTCCTTCAACTTCTTTGCCCCCATCTCTAATACCAGATGGGGGATAGGAGAAAATAATTGCCTCTTGGTCTGTTTTAAAGAATATGTGCTGTTTCCAAAATAGTCCCCCAATTACATATATTCATACACAATGTTCCCAGCTATTAAAAGCTGACAGCCGATGGAGGTAGTAAAACTGAGAAGGCACAGGCTGTACCTTATGACTTTGAGACGGAGTTTTGCTCTTGTCACCTAGGCTGGAGTGCAACTCACTGCAACCTCTGCCTCCCAGGTTCAAGCAATTCTCCTGCCTCAGTCTCCCAAGTAGCTGCGATTACAGGTACCGGCCACCACACCCAGCTAAATTTGGTATTTTTAGCAGAGACTGGGTTTCACCATGTCGACCAGGTTGTTCTCACCTGACTTCAGGTGATCCACCCACCTCAGCCTCCCAAAGTGATGGGATTACAGGTGTGAACCACCACGCCCAGCCCATTATGAACTTTTTAAAACCCCTTATCTGAAATGTCCTAATTAAATAGATAAGCACCTGGTCCTATCTAACAATTGATCGCTGCAAGAGATAGGAAGCTGCTTGAAAATTTTAATTAGGAAGGAACTTTTGATACTATGTAGCCCTGAAAAAAAAATTCAGAATATATTTTAGGGAAAAGCATCATGGCACTTACAATTTTCTTGATCCCACAAGAAGTGACAGGATAAGAAAACTCGTAGTTAAATGACAACAGTCTTGTTACAGGACAGTTATCTCCCAGGTGTATGTCGCCAATTCTAACTTCTGTGTTGTTATCAAAGGGCCTTATTTTCATTCTGACTAACAACCAATCATCAGAGCATGTTGCAGTTATTGCTAAAAAAAGAAAAAAAAATCCAAAAAGTAACATGATAGCATACTTCATCTCAAGACATTACACTGTCAGTGCTGACAGACGAATATAACACAAGCTACTTGGGTAGCATTCAGTCTCCTATTAGCCCTGTTCAAACATAAGCAAGTATAGGCCAGGCATGGTGGCTCATGCCTGTAATCCCAGCATTTTGAGAGGCCAAGGTGGGTAGATCACCTGAGGCCAGGAGTTCGAGACCAGCCTGGCCAACATGGTAAAACCCCGTCTCTACTAAAACTGCAAAAATTAGCCAAGCGTGGTGGTGCACCCCTGTAATCCCAGCTACTCGGGAGGCTGAGGTGGGAGAATTGCTTGAACCCAGGAGGCAGAGGCTGCAATGAGTCGAGACCACACCACTGCACTCCAGCCTGGGCAACAGAGTAAGACCCCTATCTCAAAAAAAGACATTAAAATTAAAATTTTAAAAAGCAGGTATAGTTTAAATTTCATCTAAGCTAATATATCCCAAATATGATCATTAATATATAACGAAACAAACATTGAGATTACATTTCTTATACTAATTTTCTGGAGCTGATGTGTGTTTTATATTTGTAGCACAATTCAGATTGGCCACACTTCACGTGCTCAAAAGCCATTTGAGGGCGGTGGCTGCTGTGCTACTCTGTATTTTACACAGCTGCAAAAATCCATAGAGAGGTTAGTTGGTTATTTAATTTCTTTGCAACCATTTATTCATATTTAGAGTGAATGCAGTCATTATTACCTACCTTTTAGGGTTCCGTGATGATTAAATGAAATAAGGCATATGAAAGATCTTGGAACACTGCCTAGAACTTAAATGCTCCATTAATGTTTATTAAGGTAAAAACAATGTAAAGGTCTTTATATAAGACACTACCACCACTAATTCCTTCCATAGAGATAGATCTCCATCCATCCATCCTCAGTACCAATTAAACTAAACCTGGGTCAGAATTTAATACTATATAAAAGATTAGGTTACACAGTCCAACCTTCTCATATTAACCTGAAGAAGCTGTGGCTATACCCTAGGAACACTTTTACAATACCAGGCACACAGGGACATTTCACATTTTACCATTAGCTCTCCGCACCCCTAGGGAAAAAAAAAAATCACATCTTCATCTCTTTATCTCCAGCTACATATGGCATGTATTTAGTCTTCAATATGAATTTTAACTGAATAAGTGACCAGTCCAACCACATAAGACACTGACCCAGGTTTTAATCTCAGGGCAGTTGGCAGTATCCAAGGATCTACAGAGCTCTGTCTTCCGTAAAATGTTTGGCCTAGAATGAGCCTTATTTGACCTATCAACCTGAGATTACCAGCTTGACACATGCTTATTGGGACAGCTAGAAGAACAGAGACACAAGTACAACATGGAACTCAGCATTTAGAATTTTGAGAAATCATTTTCCTAGAGAGATTAATAGCATAAGTTATTCACTTAAGAAAGTTGATAGATACTGATAGTAAATACAGTGATGACAGCTGCAGAAATGAAGTTTAGGGTGAGGATGATAAAAATCTGCAATCCACTTACCTCGCAGCAGCAGGACTACGGTACAATGTCCTTGGTCCATGTCAAAATGGGAATTGTAATTACTATCAAGTCCCTCCTTTTATT
This sequence comes from Mandrillus leucophaeus, assembly GCF_000951045.1. Taxonomy (NCBI): domain Eukaryota; kingdom Metazoa; phylum Chordata; class Mammalia; order Primates; family Cercopithecidae; genus Mandrillus; species Mandrillus leucophaeus. The sequence continues at coordinate 441,889 of NW_012101414.1, forward strand.
CAGACTAAGAAAGGAGCTGTAGCCTATGTATTTTGTGTTTGTATCCCAAGGATGGCTATATTTATCTTAAAAAGCAAAGTTTTCAGGGCCAGGCTGTCATTGAGGGGTTAATATGTTAGACCACAAGCCTGTTCCCATGGGGATTCCCACATTTTATTGTCACCACATTAAATAAGAAGTTCTGCTGTTTATGTACCAATTCCTAGGTCAAATGTCACCACATCCTTTTTTTTTTTTTTTTTTTTTAAGATAAGAGTCTTGCTTTGCTGCCCGGGCTGGAGTACAGTGGGAGGATCTTAGCTCACTGCAACCTCCACATCCTGGGTTCGAGTGATTCTCCTGTCTCAGCCTCCTGAGTAGCTGGGATTACAGGCATGCACCACCACACCCAGCTAATTTTTGTACTTTTAGCAGAGACAGGGTTTTGCCAGGTTGGCCAGGCTTTTCTCCAACTCGTGACCTCAGGTGATCCACCCACCTCAGCCTCCCAAACTGCTAGGATTACAGGTGTGAGCCATGGTACCCGGCCTATGTTCTTGTTATTGAGTCTAACAAAGAAAACCTGAGATAGGACAGATAATCTCTTCATTTTCCAGATAAGAATTAAGAGATTCTTAAATTACTTGAAGAATCTTAAATCTGGTACATAACGTGCCTGGCCCTAATACCAAGACAGACAGTGATCTAGACCATCAGTGGTCAACTGAGTCATTGCTGCAGTCTAAACAGTGTCTTCTTTATCCACTGACCATCTGTGTCTTAGGAGAGGTAGCAATGAAAAAGTTAGAATTAGAACAACACTAAGTGCCTGACTCAGGTTTCAATTATTCTCTATTCACAGGGAATTCTGTATTCTCTATTAATAATGCTAGCCAGTGAGTAATTTGTCTAAAGCCTTACTAATCAAAGTCTGGTCCACAAATCGGTAACATCAACATCACCTGAGAACTCATTAGAAATAATGAATTCCAGATCTCATCTCTAACCTATTGACTCAGTTTGCATTTTAATAATAAGATGACTTACATATGCAAAGTTTGAGAACTGGTCTAAGAGGTACCAACATTCAGAGCTGTAACAAGACCACTGAATATAATAAAAGCAGATAAAAACATGTGAAGAGGATAGATGAGAGGCCAGATTTCTTTCACATAGCCATTCATTCAATTTTTATATAACTAATGCTTTCCAGTGCAAGGATGGAAGACCCTGTGTGTGTCAAGCATTATGGCTAGACCATGGTTACAAAAATGCCATCAAAAAATAGATTGGTAGTACTCTCAGAGCAGGAGTTAGGTTTTGTTTTGAAAGATGGAGTCTCCCTCTGTCGTCCAGGCTGGAGCGCAGGGGTGAGATCTCAGCTCACTGCAACCTCTGCCTCCTGGGTTCAAGTGACTCTTCTGCCTCAGCCTCTGGAGTAGCTGGAACATGTACCACCACACCTGGCTAATTTTTGTAAAAAGTAGAGATGGGGTTTCACCACGTTGCCTAGACTGGTCTTGAACTCCTGAGCTCAAGCAATCTTCTCGCCTAGGCCCCCCAAAGTGCTGGGATTGCGGGTGCTAAGTTTTTTGTTTGTTTGTTTTTTCTGAGAGTCTCGCTCTGTCACCCAGGCTTGAGTGTAACGGCATGATCTCAGCTCACTGCAACCTCTGCCTCCTGGGTTCAAGTGATTCTCCTGCTTCAGCCTCCTGAGTAGTTGGGATTACAGGTACCCACCACCATGCCCAGTTAATTTTTGTATTTCTTTTGTTTAGTAGAGATGGGGTTTTGCCATGTTGGTCAGGCTGGTCTCGAACTCCTGACCTCAAGTGATCTGCCTGCCTCGGCCTCCCAAAGTGCTGGGATTACAGGTGTGAGCCACCACACCCATCCTACAGGTGCTAGGTTTTTAACTCATTTTACTCCCTAAGTTTCCCTAGACTCGTCTAATGTGACTAAAGTACACTTATGTCTCAATCCCACCCTTAACTATGTACCCTAATTTTGGTCTCATGGAATGGTAATAGAGGAAGTTAGACCCACATACAAAAAAAAAAAAAAAGAGACATTAAGGCACTGAAATCTCAAAGAAAGATCAAACAAACTCAGGTGTAACAGAGAAGCCAAGTCTGATTATGAGAAAAGTAATCACAGGTTTGAGATTTGATATTGGGTAGCCTCCCACAAATCTTATTCACTCTGAGACCCCTGCAAGGAGGTGGTCATTAGCTTCGGTTATTAGAAATCAAGATTATATGAAACGTAGCAGTGGTTTCAGCTGGTTTCAAGTCTGGCATTAGTATTGCTTAGAAAAGGGGTCTCACAAATACATGCCTTAAAGTACTTCTAAGCTGAAGTAAAACACAAGGCTGCGTTTCTCAACTCAGCCCTATTGAGATCTATAACCAAAGAGATTTTGTTGTTGTTGGCTCTACATTGCAGAATGTGTAGTGGCATTCTTGACCACCTCCCACTAGATACCAGTGGCAAACGCTGTTGTGACAGCCAAAAATCCCTCTAAACGTTGCCAAATGTCCCCTGGGGGGCAAAACCACCCGTTGAGAGCCAGTATTCTAATGTAAAGGCGGAAGTGAACTAGTGTATGGTTACAGATATAGGAGAAAGTCCATAGGCTGCTTTATTTGGCAAACCTCTCAGACTGACCTTAGACACAACTGACATCACTCTGGCGCACTGACCCAAACAGATTTGAGTGTTTTCATTTCACTGGCACTCTCATCATCTTATTTTAAGGCACGATACATTCCTAGTAATTTTTCCCCGGCAGCCAAAATTACATAGACTTAGAGTAACTTGCCCAAGTTCATGCAGCTAAGTACAAAGCTGGGGGGAGGGGGGGCGGTGCTCTACTGTTCCCCAAACTTCAGTATATAGAGGAAGCAATTAGAACTCATCCAAATTTGGCTGCTCACTATCTAATTTTCATTCTATCTGTCCAGCACCATGGATAGGCCAAGAGAGCCTGTAACCTTCCCCAGAAACCCAGAGATCTGTAAGGTAGCCCTTCCTTTCCCAGGTTCTCTCAAATTATAGGAGCCCCAGTTATGTTAGAAACATGGGTCTCACATTAGAAGAGGGATAATGGCACAAGATAAACTAAAACTGGAGAACGCTCAAATTGGTTTATAGAAAAAGAAAATATTTTGAGCACAGTTTATGTGACTGGAAACAGTAATTTTTTCTTAACTGAGTAATTAGAAACAGGTAGCCCTACCTGTTGGTTTATAATCAGGGAGAAAAAAAAAAATCTCGGGTTTTTACACAGCAGTGCTTTAGAAAGTAATCTTATCACTTCAAATCACCAACCTCTGAAGATATTTCTTATTCATACCTGGGTTGAGTCCAGAAGAATTCCAAAACAATAAAGAAAAGAGGAAGGACCCGCCTAAGAGCACAGAGGTCCTCATTGCTCCAGACTCCAAAACACAACATAGGGAACGAGAAATGGCAAGAAGCTGGGGCGGGGGGGCGTTCCTTGAGTGCTTATAAACCTCTGGCCACATTCAGCTGTCTGCAATTGCCCTCTGCTGGGGTAGCCCAGGGAAACCCCTTAGCATCTTCTCAAAGCGTGGCTCATCAGCTGGCAGTAGCTGCATCACTTCACCTGTGCCATGGGCAACCTGGGAGCTTGTTAGAGGCAAAATAACAGGTTTCACTCTAGACCTACAGTATCAATCACAAACTGCATTTCGACAAGATTTCCAAGTAGTTCACATGCATATTAAAATTAAGAGGCATTTTTCTTAGCATAGCTTTAGTCTGGGCCACTTGACTACCGACTTCTTAAACATTATTTTAAAATTAGAAATCATGATGTAAATAAAGTTACTAAACCTATTATACATCTCTAGCTATATGGATGTGTCTCAGTGAAGTCCTACATACTACATATGATACTTACTAATTAAATTTTAAGGTACAAGAGCCGTAGGATTTTAAAAAGCATCAGGAGACTGACACAGGTGACAGGTTTGTGATTTCCCCTCACCGTCATTCTCTCATTGTGGTTCCATTTTAAATTTCCTGAACTACTGATGAGTTTGAGCATTTTCTCAAACATTCGCTGACCATTTGGACACCCTCTCTTGTGAAATCACTTTCCAAATTTTCTATTTCATTGTATTTTTAAAATTAATTTGTAAGAGTCCTTTATATATTCTGAATATGAATCTTCTGGTTTATGTATATTGTGAATATCTTCTACCACTCTGTACTGTGATGGTTAATTTTATTTGTCAATTTGATTGGGCTACAAGGTGCACAGATCTTTGGTTTAACGTTATTCTGGGTGTGTCTGTGAAGGCATTTTTCAGTGAGATTCAAATGGGTAGACTGAGTAAAGCAAACTGCCTTCGCCAATGTAGGTGAGCCTCATTTAATCTGTTGA
>NW_012101414.1:448129-450160 GCF_000951045.1 Mandrillus leucophaeus
AAATAAACATATGAGAGGTTGCTGCATGTCACCTGTCATCAGGGAAATGCAAATTCAAAGAATGAGATACCACTATACACCTATTAGAATGGCTGAAATCCAGAACACTTGCAACACCAGTTCGTTGCTGCGAGGATGTAGAGCAACAGAAGTTCTCACTCGGGGCTGGTGGGAATAGGAAATGGTACAGCCACTTCAGAAGACAGCTGGGTAGTTTCTCACAAAAGTAAATATACTCTTAGTGGCTGCTCCACCAATGCGCTTCCTGGTACTTACCCAAAGAAGTTGAAAACTCATGTCCACACAAAAACTTGCACACAAATGTTTATAGCAGCCTTAATCATAATTGCCAAAACTTGGAAGCAACCAAGATGTCCTTCAATAGGTAAATGGATAAACTGTGGTACATCCAGACCATAGAATATTATTCAGGGCCAAAATGAGCTATCATCACACCATGAAGAGACATGGAGGAACCTAAAATATTTGCACATAACTTAGTGAAAGAAACCAATCTGAAAAGGCTACATATGGTATGATTCCAACCATATGATATTCTGGAAAAGGCCAAACTACAGGAATAGTAAAAACATCAGTGGTTTCCAGGAGTTGGATGGAGAGAGGGATAATTAGAGCACAGAGGATTTTTAGGACAGTGAGACTATTCCATGATACTATAATGGTGGATATAAGTCATTATACATTGATCCAAACTCATAGAATATATAACACCAAGAGTGAACCCTAGTGGAAGCTGTGGATTTTGAGTAATAATGATATGTCAATGGAAGTTCATCAATTGTAACATATTTACCACTCTGTGTGGGGGTGTTGATAACGAGGAAGGCGATTATATGTGAAGGCAGGGGAAATATGAAATATCTCTGTACCTTCCCCTCGATTTTGCTGTGAACCTAAAACTGCTATATAAAGATAAAATCTTTTTAAAAATGGTTGCAATTTTTATTCCCCTCCCTATGTCCATGTGTTATCATTGTTCAACTCCCACTTATGAGTGCGAGTGTTTGGTGTTTGGTTTTCTGTTCCTGTGTTAGTTTGCTGAGAATGATGGTATCCAGCACACCGGGGCCTGCCAGAGGGTGGAGGACAAGGGGAGAGAGAGCATTAGGACAAACATCTAATGCATGCAGGGCTTAAAACCTAGACGATGGCTTGAAGGGTGCAGCAAACCACCATGGCACATGTATACCTATGTAACAAACCTGCACATTCAGCACATATATCTCAGAACTTAAAGTAACATTTTTAAAAAATGGTACCCCTGTATAAGGCACTTACTATGAATGAATCCTGCAAGACTGGATGTCACTGTGGGTGAGTCAGTAAGTGAGCAATGAGTGAACGTGAATGCCTAGGACATTACTGTAAGCTACTGGAGACTCTAAACACTTACACTTACACTTAGGGAGGGTCCATGTGGGAAGACATGTGAGTTCTCTAGAAGCTGAGAACTAGCCCCAGCCGATGACCAGCAAGAAAGTAGGAACTTCAGTTCTCCAATTGCATGGAACTGAATTCTGCCAACTTAAATTACCCCAAGAGCCTTGCCGACAACTTGATTCACTCCTGTGAGACTCCAGAGAAGCTAAATGAGCCACTTGGTGCCCAGACTCCAACCCTAGAAACTGTGAGGTAATAAATGAATGTTTTTAGAAGCCGACTAATTTGTGGAAATCTGTTGCAAGAAAAACAAAGCTAATACACAATGTATATTCTTGTGCAGGGAACTTATCACATTTTTCCAACGTTTTATGATAATTTGGGACTTTCAGATTTTGCATTTCAGTACTAAATTTATGCCAAAGTATGAATTTTGCCAATATCTTAGCTCTCCAACTTTATTTGCATTTACATTTGTTCTTTTGGAGCACATAGTCTAATAATTCTTTAGAAGGGGATCTGTATTATTTATTGTAATCCTTATTTGATATTTTGGTATCTTTATACCATCAGAGGATATCTAAGGTGAATAATACTTTAAGAGTATATGTTTAAATCTTTTTCTCCTCA
>NW_012101414.1:452025-454374 GCF_000951045.1 Mandrillus leucophaeus
GTTTGTGATTTCCCCTCACCGTCATTCTCTCATTGTGGTTCCATTTTAAATTTCCTGAACTACTGATGAGTTTGAGCATTTTCTCAAACATTCGCTGACCATTTGGACACCCTCTCTTGTGAAATCACTTTCCAAATTTTCTATTTCATTGTATTTTTAAAATTAATTTGTAAGAGTCCTTTATATATTCTGAATATGAATCTTCTGGTTTATGTATATTGTGAATATCTTCTACCACTCTGTACTGTGATGGTTAATTTTATTTGTCAGTTTGATTGGGCTACAAGGTGCACAGATCTTTGGTTTAACGTTATTCTGGGTGTGTCTGTGAAGGCATTTTTCAGTGAGATTCAAATGGGTAGACTGAGTAAAGCAAACTGCCTTCGCCAATGTAGGTGAGCCTCATTTAATCTGTTGAAGGCCTGAATAGAATAAAAAGGTTGTCTGTATTTTTAAAGTTAATTTTTAAGAGCCCTTTATATATTCTGAATATGAATCTTCCGGTTTATGTGTATTGTGAATATCTTCTAACACTCTGTAGTGTGATGGTTAATTGTATTTGTCAATTTGATTGGGTCACAAGGTGCACAGATCTTTGGTTTAACATTATTCTGGGTGTGTCTGTGAAGGCATTTTTCAGTGAGCTGAACATTCAAATGGGCAGACTGAGTAAGGCAAACTGCCTTCACCCATGTAGGTGAGCCTCATTTAATCTGTTGAAGGCCTGAATAGAATAAAAAGGTTGAGAGAGGGAGCATTCACTCTGTCAGACCGTCTTCAGCTGAAACATTGGTCTTCTCCTTTTCCTGACTTGAATTTAGATTAGAATTTACACCGTCAGCTCTGCTGGTTCTTAGGCCTTTGGACTTGGACTGGAACGATACCCTCGGCTCTTCTCAATCACCAACTTGCTGACTGCAGATCTTGGGACTTCTGAGACACTGGGAATCACACGAGCCAAGTCCTTACTGTATATGCGTGTGTATACGTGTGTGTGTGTATATCTCACATATATATGGTATATTATACAGACACATACATACATCTCATACTGATTCTATTTCTCTAGAGAACCCAAATAATACAGTAGGTAATCTTGTTAATTTCCTCATGGTGTATTTATTTAATGATAATAAACAGAATAATTAAATATTAATATGGTCTAACAAATTTTCCTTTAGAGTTTGTGCATTATTGATCTGAAATCCATGACAAATTTTCCAATATTCGCTTCTAAAAACTTTATAATGTTGCTTATGATATTGAGGTTTTAAATCTACTTGGAATTGATTTTTGTGAATAGAAAAGCATATTTGACCATATGGATAGCCATCTGGGGATTGAAATAATTTATTTATTTAAAAGTCTATCTTTATCCACAGTTCTGCAGTCTGTCTTTCATAAGTCAAGGTGTGTATGCCTATTTCCAGAGTCTCTGTTCTATTCATTTATCTATTTATTTATTCCTGTATCAATATGAATATATCCTGTTTACCATAGATTTATCTTGATATTGGTACTCCAATATCAAGTCCTCCTACTTTCTTCTTTTTAACTGTGCTGATTTTTTTTGACCAATTATGTAAATTTTAAGACCAGCTTGCCAAGTTTTAGCAAAAAACAAAAAGCAAAACAAAACAAAAACCCTGTTGTTCAAGAGAATGAGAAGACAAGACATACACTGTTAGAAAATATTTGCAAAAGACATAACTGATAAAAAGACTTTTGTTTTGCAGTGGGCAGATCTATGCAAATCTATCCCAAAGTCCAAGGAAGCTTAGGGGCAGAAGAAAGTGGTTGACAAATCCAGTTTCTTAGAAAGAAACATTTAACAGGGCCTTAGAAACCATATAGCCATGTTTGTGCCTCAGCGGCACTGAGACCAGATGGTGGATCCCATGCCTTTTTCCCCTAGACCTAGAGGGGTATACCATAGGGAAGGAAAATACGTGATTCAGAAGAAATATGTAGGACAACTGAAGTACGATGACATGAAGGTTGTTTTGACCTAAAGGCAGGATTTACACACTCTTACATAGGTAGCTATAGATAAACTGGAAATCTCTTCTTGGAACCAGCGTTAATCAAAAGTCAACATGGCAAACTAGCATTGGAGATGTAGTTGCTTTATCTCCACAACTGTTATCCAAAATACACAAAGTACTCAAAGTTAACAATAAAGAATCAAACAACCCAATTTAAAAATGGGCCAAATACCTGAACAGACACCTCACCTAATAAGATATGCAGATGACAAATAAACATATGAGAGGTTGCTGCATGTCACCTGTCATCAGGGAAATGCAAATTCAAAGAATGAGATACCACTATACACCTATTAGAATGGCT
>NW_012101414.1:455569-478599 GCF_000951045.1 Mandrillus leucophaeus
CCTAGGACATTACTGTAAGCTACTGGAGACTCTAAACACTTACACTTACACTTAGGGAGGGTCCATGTGGGAAGACATGTGAGTTCTCTAGAAGCTGAGAACTAGCCCCAGCCGATGACCAGCAAGAAAGTAGGAACTTCAGTTCTCCAATTGCATGGAACTGAATTCTGCCAACTTAAATTACCCCAAGAGCCTTGCCGACAACTTGATTCACTCCTGTGAGACTCCAGAGAAGCTAAATGAGCCACTTGGTGCCCAGACTCCAACCCTAGAAACTGTGAGGTAATAAATGAATGTTTTTAGAAGCCAACAAATTTGTGGAAATCCGTTACAAGAAAAACAAAGCTAATACACAAGGTATATTCTTGTGCAGGGAACTTATCACATTTTTCCAACATTTTATGATAATTTGGGACTTTCAGATTTTGCATTCCAGTACTAAATTTATGCCAAAGTATGAATTTTGCCAATATCTTAGCTCTCTAACTTTATTTGCATTTACATTTGTTCTTTTGGAGCACATAGTCTAATAATTCTTTAGAAGGGGATCTGTATTATTTATTGTAATCCTTATTTGATATTTTGGTATCTTTATACCATCAGAGGATATCTAAGGTGAATAATACTTTAAGAGTATATGTTTAAATCTTTTTCTCCTCACAAATGAAATCTAGTTAGCCTGAATATGGGGGGAAAGATTAAATTAAATTTGATCACAATTACTATTATTCTGTAGACCTTTAGCATCCAAGTTTACAGATAAGCCTGTACAAGTTAATAACCTTTTATAATGTAGATTTACTGTGTGATTTGAAAATATTTGTCTCTAAAAGCAAGAAAACAAAATGGTGAAAACTCATTAGAAGTGACATAAGCAAGTAAGAAGCCAGTGAAACAGGCAGAATAAGATGCATTGAATATAGGCGAGTGAAATGCTAACCAGAAGGATTGATAAATAGAAAATAGGATGAAACATACAAGAGTATCAGGGGAAAGAGAAAAAAGCATTTCTTCCATCATTCCATCACTGACCAGACAACTCTGTAACTCCAAATTGCCTTCCAATTAGTAACATCTAGTTTGGTGCCATTCTGGTCCCATGTGTTCCACTGCACCCCCCTCAAACACACACATATATACACACACACACACACACACACACACACACACAATCTCTTGGAATTATGTCATAGCTATCTCCAGTAACACTTACCACTGCATCTCTCTGACAGAGCAAATGTGTGCTGTTGACCCTGAGTACCTTCTGTTTGTGGCCTTGCTCAATCCTCAATGCTGGTCCTTATAACCTCATAATTAATCAGTAGAGAAGGATGATACAGTAGGGAAAGATACAAAATATATGTACAGTATACACCCCAGGATGCTGCAAGTGTGGTCCTTCCATCCTGCTTGCCTCCTACCCTAAATGTGTTATCTTCTACCAGTGCCTACTTATCTTCCCTTGCCTCTTATTACAAGTTTTAAATTGATTTTATACCCTGTGTGATTTCAGCATCATCCTTTTGTCTATGAGCTTTGGGAGGTGCTGTGTGTTTCAGAGATGGCCTAATGCACCTAAAACTAATAGTGCATTTTCTTTTTGCTTTTGATTTTATTTAAAATTTTCAAGTGTTCAATTGTTGGCTTCCTAGAATTTCAGCAACTAGATCTAACTCAGGAATATTTGGGTTGAAAGACAACTAGGGAATATGTAACTTTTAAAATATAGGACATTCATTTACAGAAAGAATTACTGAAACTCAAACAGTTAAAATAAATTGTCCTCAATCTGGTAGAAATGAATCACTCATGATGTTCTAGTGATTTTATCTCCAGAGAAGGAAAATAAAAAATAATTTCATATAAATTGAGATTAAAAATCATGTTCTTATATTCAGGGTTAGAGATATTCGACTGTATGTCAATGAATCCTCTAGTCAGTATTTTGTTAGAAAGGGAGAGAGGGTGAAGTAGAAAATAAACAGAAAAATAGAGGCAGGAAAGTAGAGTTGAATGAATAGCACTAGGGGAATGTATTCACTTACTCTACTACCCAAGAAGGAGCCACACTTGAGATATATTTCTGGACTGTAACTTTCATCTACTTTCTCATGAGAGAATTCAACCTTTATCCTATCTGCAAGGTGGAAAAAAAGTCACTCAACACATAGCTGGTGTTTTGCTGCCCCCTCCCCCTTGGAATCTTCCTGGCTTCCAGGTCTCTTGCAGTATGAAAACCGAGGCAGGTGTCCCATCCTGGGATTGATTTAGTCCACAAAAGGGCAGGCTTTCCAAAAAGAGTCTGATTTTATCCTGGAGGTTACTTTCTCTTTAGTAGTTGTATGAGGAATAAAGAACACATTGCATTTATGATTTCCTTGTTACTTTTGCCAACTGATTCCACATCCAGAGAAAAATAAGTATGTAGGTTTGAGAGAACACATGAAAGCATGTGATTTTTTTTTTTTACAAGATTCTTCAGATGTTACCACTTAATCCATCACCTTAAATATTTTCAGATATATGAACAAGAAGTTAGACAAGATTCATTTTTGGTTCAAAGTTGTCATAAATTGTGACATCAATTAGAATATTATTTTCCCCAAAAAATAGCTCCTTCATATGCATAAAGCGAACGAACCCAAATTTTGAAACTCACTTGAAATTACTACTATATAGAAAAGAAGTAAAACTGATACAAAAAGGAGCAAAAGAAAACTACAGAAAAGCCAGAAGTAGGAAATAGAATAGTCTACTTTTTTTCAACCTTGCAGAGAGAATCTGATTTCATCTATGTTTATACATATCATTAGAAAGAAGTGAAATGGCAATTAATCAAAAAACTATATACCACAGTATAATAGTTACTGAGTCTCCATCCAGATTGTTGGCTAATGAGTACACCTTTACCCTTCACAAAATATAGGTGCCTGGAAAAATACCCTGTAAGTCAGGATTTCAGCTTTCTTCACAAAAGAGAAATAACTATTCAAATATTCAAAACTTTATTTTTAAAGGTAGCCTTCACTACAAATTTAAAAGTCTGGAGAAGTTCCTTTTAACTCCATCCAAAGAGTTCATAAACACATGAAATAGAACAAATTCATTTTTAAAACAACATTATTAAAACAGCAAAAGATAGCATCCATCGGCATTAGTGCAACTTCTGAAAGGTGGTGCAAAATCCTCAGGTAATCAGAGGACCAAGGTTACAAAAGTTGTCTTAAACACCAGAATTCAAAGCTCAATTCCTTTGCTTAGTTCAAGGAATAAAAATTACATAGTCCAACCAGAGAAAAAATTGCTCCTATAAGGAAGAAAAACAACAGGCAGTAGTACTGATTAGAAGCTTTTACATAAAAATCTTAGATATTTCACTGTGGCTCAACTAAGGAGGAATAAAGGGATTGAGAAAGAGGGAATTGATTTTAAACTGCATAATTTACCACAATATTATAATAATCCCAATTTCAAACTGCAGAGTTGACTACAATATTGTAATGATCCAAGTATAGTCAATGCAATACTTACATATAGTTATTAACAAATATTTATAAAATTTATATAATAGCATCTCAATTTAAGATAGTTAATAGATCCCTGAAATAAGAATGTACAGGTTCTGTGTCTTCTGGGATCTAAGGTCCAAGAACTATAGACTATATGAACAGTTCTTAGGACTCAACTTTCCATTCAAGAGTGGAAAGTTGATTTTAGCTCTTCTGTTGTAGGCATTTTGTCCTTGCAGAACAAAACGCAAGAGTTAACACGCATATCAATTACTGTCTTCATGGTAATTCCTGGAAATTTCTAGTCCCATTCTATAGTAATGTTGTAGTCAAATTTTCATTCTTTGGTTGATTGGGATTCATAACATGAATAACTATTGAGTGTTTCTTGCAAATTGGTCACATTTTACTCAAAATAGTAATGAGAAATACTATGACAGAATATATCCCTAATCACCACAAATGCATGGTAACGATGATCCTAAACTGGAATTATATGGGCACATGCTGTAGAATATATGGTGTATGTCACCTTGAACCCTCACCTTTTTTCTCTTAATATAATGGAAAACATTTAGAGTACTAAGTCAAAGTACTCACCTAAATAATACTCCTGGATACACAAATTTCCTGCTTGATAATACTGAGTTTGGACTGTTTTCTTAGATTTATCTGTATTATTCTGTATTACGTTTTGTTCAAGTAAAGGAGGCTTTCTGAAAAACAGGCAGAAAAACATATGCAGGGATTTGAGGCTGGTACATACATTACAGTTATTATTGTAATGGCTGGGAATATGAGAATAGAAATAAACTAGACATTCTCTCTTTGGGTTTTAAAGGATAGAACACCAAATCAAGTCACTTCATGTTGAAACGGAAATTTGTTATTTTGCAGAAGGATGAGGAAAAGTTTCTAACAGAATGTTAATTAGAACTTTCCATTACCCCAGAATTAGTGATTGTGACCCAGAACTAAAATCAAAGTAGTTGCAAATGCCAGAAACTTTAAAATTTGCTGGACCAGATCTGGTATCTCTAAACATGTCACCCTATGGTCTATAGAAAATGATGAAATTCTGTTTTGCATTCCTGGCCTGGTGGGTGAGGAGTCTACTGAAATGCTCCCCTTCTTTGTGAAGCCAAAGTAAGAGTGTTTTAAATGAAGACTTAGACACCGAGGATACCTACACTGGAGACTGGCATCTCACTTCCAAGTAGCATCTGCTCATGTAGCAGGCTGGTGTGTCTTCCACATATACCTCTTTAGTATGCGGGGAAAAAAATTGAGACATCCAAGAAGCAAAAAGAGTAGAGTGGGAGAGCCGTACAACCCCGACATTTGGCAGGTGCTTTCCTACCAATACCTGGGATTGAGTTATTTCTGAAGTATAACAACTAGCAATGCTTTATGCATGCAGATTACTAATTATCTGTGTAGGGCTCCCCAAGAAATAAGAGGCTCAATGATCAACAACCAAGTTAAGAGACTGAGGAGAGGTATCAAAAGTAATATCTGGGTGGAGCCGGTAAAGCATTATATAGATTGCCCCATCAAAATGTACACATTGGCATCTCTATGCCTTTAGTGAGCCCTAAAGACCCAAGCAAATTTGAGCAACATTTAGAGTGTATAGTAAAAACTTACTTGATCAAAGCTACTAGAAATGGATAACAACTGTGCCAGGTTGACACTCATCCTTCCTTTCTTTTTATCCTTTTTCTCTACCTTAACATGCCAAGGCAGTGAAGAAAGTCAAAGATAAAGTATTTATAGAGTAGGTTGAGCCCTCTTTTTCTCCAATCGTTTGTACCCAGGGCTGGCAGTAGTAAAGGAGGGGAACATTAAATTTGATATGAAATTGAGGTTTTCATTAAGCTTAATTTATCATAGGAGAAAAAGGCAAAAGATATAATGGTATGGGAAGAGAAGACTTTATAGAACAGAACTGAGCTGAGTTACTGAAAAAGAAATACAATCATTTACTTATTATGCTTTTATATAGTTCGGATTATTCAAAAAGTAGATCATATTTAAAACTCCAACAGATACGTAATTGGGCCACATAAATAACTGAACCAAGAATGAGCCAAGGTACCTCACCTCTGCATCTTCTACATTATTCTCCCATTGCAGAAGTGTTCTTAAAAACAAGGAGAAAATGGTGGTCATTAGCAAGTCTTCATTGTTATAACTCTGGGTAAATCAGAGACTGACTCTGTTTTAGTTTGAAAATTTTGGAAGAAAAAAATCATTTTGAATCCCTTGGGCCATTCTCTTCCCTGGGACAATCAGCGGCAGAGTGGTGGTATGTTCATAGAGGAAATCAATAGTGCCTATGATAGCCTTGGGACTGGGCGGGTTGGAAGTGGTGGGTACGAAGAATGCCCAGGAAAAGGAAAGTTCACTAACAAAATCCTGTTAGAGAAGAAAGAAAAACCAGGCCACATTCAGCTGATGCCCATCCACAGAGAGATCATTTAAACTATCCCTAGCCAGAGGAGAATCACCAATCCCAGTAGTCAGAACTTGAGTTCCTGCGAACCTCACCACAGAGGGCTAAAGTGCTCTGAGTCTCTAAACTTGAAAGGCAGTCTAGGCCATAAGGACTGCAACTCTTAGATGAGTCCTAGTGCTGAACTGGGCCCAGAGACAGTGAACTCGGGGAACACATGACCTACTAGGACACAAGCCATGCAGCTAAGGAGGTGCTGGCATTACCCCCACCTCTAAACCCAGGTTGCACAGCTTGTGGCTCCAAAAGAGAGCTCTTTCTTCCACTTGAGGAGAGGAGAAAGAAGAGTGGGGAGGACTTTGTCTTGCATCTTGAATACCAGTTCAACCACAGCAGGAGAGGGCATTGGTCAGAGTTGTTAGTCCCCTCATTCCAGGTCCTAGCTTCCAGACATTTCTAGACACACCCTTGGCCAGAAGGGAACCCACTGCTTTGATGGGAAGGATGCAGTCCTGGGAATATTTATCGCCTGCTAACTGAGAAGACCCTGGGCCCTGAATTATCAGCAGTGATAAGCAGGTACTACATTGAGGGCCTGGGGGGAGCCTATGAGACTTGCTGACTTCAGGTGGGACTTACCACAGTCCCAGCTGTGGTGACTATGGGGCAAAACTCCTGCTTGAGAAAAAAAAGTCCAGGACCAGACAGATTCACAGCTGAATTCTATCAGGCATTGAAAGAAAAATTGGTGCCAACCCTATTGGCAATATTCCACAAGATAGAGAAAGAGGGAATCCTCCTTAAATCGTTCTATGAAGTCAGTATCACCTTAATATCAAAACCAGGAAAGGATGTAACAAAAAAAGAAAACTACAGGCCGATATCCCTGATGAACATAGATGCAAAAATCCTCCACAAAACACTAGCAAACTGAATCCAAAAGGATATCAAAAAGGTTATTCACCATGATCAAGTGGGTTTTACACCAGGGATTCAGAGACGGTTTAACACATGCAAGTCAATAAATGTAATACACCACATAAACAGAATTAGAAACAAAAGTCACATGATCATCTCAATTGATGCAGAAGAAGGATTTGACAAAATCCAGCATCCTTTTATAATTAAAACGCTCAGCGAAACTGGCATAGAAGGAACATAGCTTAAGGTAATAAAAGCCATCTATGACAAACTCACAGCCCACATTATACTGAACAGGGAAAAGTTGGAAAGCATTCCCCCTGAGAACTAGAACACTACAAGGATGCCCACTTCTACCACTTTTATTCAACATAGTACAGGAAGTCCTAGCCATAGCAATCAGACAAGAGAAAGAAATAAATGGCATCCAGATCAGTAAAGAGGAAGTCAAACTGTCACTGTTTGCTGATGATATATAATCGTATACCTAGAAAACCCTAAACACCCAACCAAAAACCTTCTAGAACTGGTAACTGAGTTTAGCAAAGTTTCAGGATACAAAACTAATGTACACAAATCAATAACTCTGCTATACACTAACAGCAACTAATCCGAGAATCAAATCAAGAACTCAACCCCTTTCACAATAGATTAAAAAAAATAAAATAAAAGACTTGGGAACATACCTAGCCAAGGGCATGAAAGACCTCTACAAGGAAAACTACAAAATACTGCTGAAATAAATCAAACAACACAAATAAGTGTTTCCATGGGATGGAAAACACATCCCATCCTTATGGATGGGTAGAATCAATATTGTGAAAATGACCATGCTGCCAAACACAATCTTCACATTCAATGCAATTCCCATCAAAACACCAGCATCCTTCTTCACAGAACTTAGAGAAAACAACCCTAAAATTCAATGGAACCAAAAAAGGCCTGCATAGCCAAAGCAAGACTAAACAAAAAGAACAAATCTAGAAGCATCACATTATCCAACTTCACACTATACTATAAGGCCATAGTCACCAAAACAATATGGTACTGGTATAAAAATAGGCAGATAAGCTAATGGAACAGAATAAAGAACCCAGAAATGAAGCCAAAAACTTACCACCAACTGATCTTCAACAAAGCAAACTAAAATATAAAGTGGGGAAAGGACACCCTATTCAACAAATGGTGCTGGGATAATTAGCAAGCCACATGTAGAAGAAATGAAACTGGATCCTCTTCTCTCACCTTATACAAAAATCAACTCATGATGGATCAAATACTTAAATTTAAGACCTAAAAACCATAAAGATTCTAGAAGATAACATCAGAAAAACCCTTCTAGACATTGGCTTAGGCAAAGACTTCATGACCAAGAACCTAAAAGCAAAAACAACAAAAACAAAGGTAAATAGATAGGACTTAATTAAACTAAAAAGCTTCTGTGCAGCAAAAGAAATAATCAGCAGAGTAAACAGACAACCCGGAGTGGGAGAAAAATCTTCACAAACTATACATCTGACAAAGGACCAATACCCAGAATCTATAAGGAATTCAAATCAGTAAGAAAAAAAAAAATCCCATCAAAAAGTGGGCTAAAGACATGAATAGACAATTCTCAGAAGAAGATATACAAATGACTGACAAGCATATGAAAAAGTGCTCAACATCACAATCATCAACACAATGATGAGAGAAATGCAGATTGAAACCACAATGCGATACCACCTCACTTCTGCAAGAATGGCCATAATCAAAAAATCAAAACATAATAGATGTTAGAATGGATGGTGTAAAAAGGGAACATTTTTACACTGTTGGTGGGAATGTAAACTAGTACAACCACTATGGAAAATAGTGTGAAGATTCCTTTACAAAGTAAAAGTAGATCTATTGCTCGATTCAGTAATCCCACTACTAGGTATCTACCCAGAGAAAAAGTCATAATACAAAAAAGATACTCGCACATTCATGTTTGTAGCAGCACAATTTGCAATTGCAAAAATATGGAACCAGCCCAACATGCCCATCAATCGACAAGCAGATAAAGAAAATGTGGTATACACATACCATGGAATACTACTCAGCCTGAAAAAGGAAAGAAACAATGGCATTCACAGCAACCTGAATGGAATCAAAGACTATTATTCTAAGCAAAGTATCTTAGGAATGAAAAACCAGACATCATATGTTCTCATTCATATGTGGGAGCTAAGCTATCAGGATGCAAAGGCATAAGAATGATACATTGGACTTTGGGGATTCAGGGGAAAGGGTTGGGGGTGGTGAGGGGTAAAATACTACACATTGGGTACAGTGTATATCATTCAGGTGATGGGTGCACCAAAATCTCAGAAATCATTAAAGAATTTATTTATGTAACCAAACACCACCTGTTCTTCCAAAACCTATTGAAATTAAAAATTAAAAAAATTTTAAATCAGTAGCATTTCTATATGTCAACAATAAACAGTGTGAAAAATAAATTAAAAAGTAATCCCATTTACAATAGCCACACACAAAATTAAATATGTACGAATTAACCAAAGAAGTGAAAGATCTCTATAATGAAAATTATAAAACACTAGAGAAAGAAATTAAAGAGGACACTCCTAAAAAAAATGGAAAAATATTCCATGTTCATGGATTGGAAGAATCAATATTGTTAACATATCAATAGTACCCAATGCAATCTACAGATTCATTGCAATCCCTACCAAATTCCAAGACATTCTTCACAGAAATAGGAAAAACAATCCTAACATTTATATAGAATCACAAAAGACCCAGAATAGCCAAAGCTATCCTAAGCAAAAAAGAACAAAGTGGAGGAATCACATTACCTAACTTCAAATTATACTACAGAGCTATAGTAACCAAAACAGCATGGTAGTGACATAAAAACAGACACATAGATCAATGGAACAGAATAAAGTACCCAGAAACAACAAATCCACACACCTATAGTGAACTCATTTTTGACAATGGAACCAAGAACATACACTGGGGAAAAGACAATCTCTTTCATAAATAGTGCTGGGAAACTGGATATCCATATGCAGAAGAATGAAACTAGTTCCCTATCTCTCACCATATACAAAAAGTCAAATTGAAATGGATTAAAAATTTAAATCTAAAACCTCAAACTAAGAAACTAAAAGAAAACATTGGGGAAAATCTTCAGGACATTGGTCTGGGCAGAAATTTCTTGAACAATACCCTACAAGCACAGGCAACCAAAGCAAAAATGGACAAATGTGACCACATCAAGTTACAAAGCTTCTGCACAGCAAAGGATACAATCAACAAAGTAAAGAGACAACTCAAAGACTGAGATAAAGTATTTACAAACTACCCATCTGACAGGGGATTCATCACCAGAATATATAAACAGCTCAAACAACTTTTAGGTGAAAAAAAAGAATCTAATAATCTGATAAAAGAAAAATTGGGCAAAAGGTTTGAATAAACATTTCTCAAAAGATGACATACAAATGGCAGACAGGCATTTGGAAATGTGTTCAACATCATTGATCAGAGAAATGTAAATCAAAAGTGCAATGAGATATCATCTCACCCCAGTTAAAATAGCTTGTATTCCGAAGACAAGCAATAGCAAATGCTAGTGAGAATGTGGAAAAAAAGGAACCCTCATAGCCTGTTGGTGAGAATATAAGTTAGTACAACCACTATGGGAGATAGCTTGGAAGTTCCCTAAAGAACTAAAAATAGAGCTACCATGTGATCCAGCAATCCCACTGCTGAGTGTATACTCAAAAGAAATCAGTATGTTGAAGAGATATCTACACTCCCATGTTTGTTGCAGCACTGTTCACAATAGCTAAGATTTGGAAGCAACTTAAGTGTCCATTTTATCCAGGTGGATGGATAAAGGCAATGTGGTACATATACACAATGGAGTACTATTCAGCCATAAAGAAAAGAATAAGATCCCATCATGTGCAACAACATGGATGGAACTGGAAGTCATTAGGTGAAATGAGACAGGCAGAGAAAGACAAACATCACATGTTCTCACTTATTTGTGGGATCTAAAAATCAAAACAATTGAACTCATGGACATAGAGAGTAGAAGAATGGCAATCGAAGACCAGGAAAGGTAGTGGTAGGTTGGGGGAGCAGGGAGGTGTGGTTGGTTAATGCATACCAAAAAAATAGAAAAAAATAAATAAGACCTACTATTTGATAGCACAACAGGGTGACTGTAGTCAATAATAACTTAATTGTGCATTTTAAAATAAGCAAAAGAGACTAATTAGATTGTGACACAAAGGATAAATGCTTGAGGGGATGGATACCCCATTCTCCATGTGATTATTATGCAATGCATTCCTGTATCAAAACATCTCATGTACCCCATAAATATATATACCTACTATGTACCCACAAGAAATAAAAATTTAAAAAAAAATTTTAAACCACAATTTCTCCATCAGCTACCAGAGAAACAAATAGATTCATTTCATTAATAAAATACACTGAGACAGTCAGCTTTATATATAAACATATATATAATTATATGACATATCTACACGTATAAAAGAACAGAACACTATCCATCAGTCAGACAGGTCTAAGGGCTGGACCTCAGCATATTTTCTAACATCTTTACTCTCATCGGAAACACCTTCCAGCCAAGCAAATGTTAGAGAACCTTAATCTCTGTAGCCAGCTAGACTTACCTTTCAAGGGAGCATCTTACTGGGATGTAAATTCTGATATTCAAAAACATTGGTTGATACATGACGAAACTCTCAATAAGAATGCCCCATGGGCGTTCCTGAAGAGAATAAAACAGGTGTGAACTTGTTTTACTTAAATCTAACAGTTCAAAAATAAGAGTTAAAATTTTTAAAATACAGAAATTTTTATTTTCTATTAAGTCAAAGGACAACAGAGCTAAGCAATAAATGTTTATGTTTAGAAAACACCCAATAGCTCCTGACATTATGCCACAGACATTTTGTTGTCTGTCAATGTGTAGACGACTCCTGATCACATTTGTTTAAGTGTAAGGCCCTGATTTTGGCAGACCTGTATTATAGGACAGGCTCTGCAACTTCCTCTGAGTATGAATTTTGACTAAATATTTCATCATTTCAGAGCAGGTTCTACCTTCACTACTCATAAAATGGAGATAATATAGCTCAGAGGTTGTCAAACTGGCCAGAGAATATTTCAGTCTTTGCAGACTGTACTAGCTGTCTTGAAAATACAGACCTACCTCATTTTATTGCATTTCACTATCACGCTTCACAGATAATGCATTTTCTACAAACTAAAGACACGTAGCAGTCCTGCACTGAGAAAGTTGAGCACCATTTTTCCAACAGCATGTGCTCACTTCATGTCTCCGTGTCATATTTTGATCATTTCACAGTATTTCTAGTTTTTCATTATGGTATCTACTGTGATTTGTGATCAGTGATCTTTAATGTTACTATTGTAATTGTTTTGGAGCACCAGGAACCATGCTCCTACAGACAGCAACCTTAATAAATGTTGTATATATTCCTACTGCTCCACTGACCAGCCGTTCTTGTCTCTTCCTCTTCTCAGGCCTCTCCATTCTCTGAGACAACAATGTCAGATATTAATAATCCTACAACAGCCTCTAAGTGTTCACATGAAAGGAAGAGTTGCATATCTCTTACTTTGAATCAAAAGCTAGAAATGGTTAAGCTTAGTGAGGAAGGCATGTCAAAAGCCAAGATAAACCAAAATCTAGGCCTCTTGTGCCCCACAGTCGAGTTTTGGATGAAAGGAAAAGTTATTGAAGGAAATTAAAAGTGCTACTCCAGTGAACACCCCAATGATAAGAAAGCAAAACAGTCTTATTTCTGATACAGAGAAAGTTTTAGTGGTCTGGATCAAACCAGCCACAACATCGCTCATGCCAGAGCCTAATTCTCAGAGCAAGGCTCTAATTCTTTTCAACTTTATAAAGACAGACAGGTGAGAAAGCTGCAGAAGCGAAGCTTGAAGCTAGCAGAGGTTGGTTCATGAGCTTTAAGGAAGAAGTCATCCCCATGAAAGTGAAAGGTGAAGTTGCAAGTGCTAATTGAAAAGCTGCAGCAAGTTATCCAGAAAATGTAGCTAAGATTACTGATGAAAGTGGCTACAATAAACAGATTTTCAACACAGATGAAAAACCCTTACACTGGAAGAAGATGTCATTTGGACTTTCACAGCTGTTGAGAAGCCAATGCCTGGCTTCAAAGCTGCAAAGGACAGGCTGACTGTTAGGAGCTAATGCAGCTGGTAATTTTAAGTTGAAGCCAAAGTGCATTTACCCTTCCAAAACTCCTACGGCCCTTAAGAATTATGCCAAATCTACTCGGCTTATTCCCTGTAAATAAAATCACAAACCCTAGATAACAGCACATCTGTTTATAGCATGGTTTACAGAACATTTTAAGCCTACTGTTGAGAGCTGCTATTCAGAAAACAAGATTTCTTTCAAAATGTTACTATTCCTTGACAACACATCTAGTCAATCAAGAGCTCTGATAAAGATGTGCCAGGAGATCAATGTTGTTTTCATGCCTGCTAACACCACATCCATCCTGCAGCCCATGGATCAAGGAGTAATTTTGGCTTTCAAGTCTTTTTTCAGAAATACATTTCGTAAGGCTATAGCTGCCATAGTGTTTCCTCTGATGGACCTGGGCAGAGTAAACTTAAAAATGTCTGTAAATGTTTCACCATTCTAGATGCCATTAAGAACATTTGTAATTTATCAGAGAAGGTCAAAATATCAACATCAGCAGAAGTTTGGGAGAAGTTAATTCCAACTCTTGTGGATGACCTTAAGGGCTTCAAGACTTCTACTACTTTCTTCAGTGGAGAAAATAACTGCAGGGATGATAGAAATACCAAGAGAGCTCAAATTAAAAATGAAGCCTGAAGATGTGACTGAATTGCTACAACCTCATGATAAAAATGTAATAGATGAGAAGTTGCTTCTTATGGATGACAAAAAAAAGTGGTTTCTTCAGAGGAATCTATTCCTAGTGAAGATGTCATAAACACTATTGAAATGACAAAGGATTTAGAATATTCCATAAACTTAGTTGATTAAGTAGTGGCAGGATGTGAAAGGATTGACTCCAATTTTGAAAGCTCTACTGTGAGTAAAACACTGTCAAACCGCATCACATGGTACAGAGAAATCTTTCATGAAAGGAAGAGTCAATCAATACAGTAAATTTCATTATTTTCTAATTCAAGAAATTTCCACAGCCACCCCAACCTTCAGCAACCGCCACTCTGATCAGTCAGCAGCCATCATCACTGAGACAAGACCTTCCACCTGCAAACATTATGACTGCTGAAGGTTCAGGTGATCTTTAGTATTTTTAGCAACAAAGTACAGCATTTTAAAATTAAAATTAGTATCCTTTTAGACATAATGCTATTGCACACTTAATAATCTGCAGCGTAGTCGAAACATATGTGCACCGTAAAACTAAGAAATTTGTGTAACTCACTTTAATTTGGTGGTCTGGAACCAAACTCAGAATACATCTGAAGTATGCCTGTACTCAATTCTGCCAATGTAGCATATGAACTGTCAATATCTAAATGAATGTACCCACGCTCCAATAAAACTTATAAACATAGATGGCTAGCTGAATTTCATCCACTGGCCATAATTGCCAATCCCAGATATGAGCTATTATTTGTGAATGAGAAATTACAGTACCTACAACATAAATAACAAATAGAAGTATTTCTAAAGAAAAACAATAGAAGTATATATAAGCATACCTCCATAGTGGTAGATAACATGGAAAGTACAAGTAAATATAAGTGCATCTCATGTACTATAATTTAAATATTCATGTTATAGCATTGGAAAATGCCAGTGTCAAACGGAGATAATTCAATTCTTTCATGCAGTCATAGTCAATATTTGGATATATTTCAACTTTAAATACACATCGTACATGTTTAAACCATGGTATTCAAGGATGTTTGCTAGTACTTCAGATTGCTAAAGTTCAAATATCCCTTTTGGCATTTCCTGTTTATGTAACAATAAGGAATAACTAGGCCCAAGATTTTCAGTCTATAAAATGGCATGTGTAGGGTTGAGCATTATACAGGACAGTATTTATCACACATAAGAGACATTCAAAGTAATCTAAATTTAGCACAAATTGATCAATGTTCCTGAGGAGTCCCAAGGTAATCTTGCTTTAGGAATAGCTGGCAATAGAATTCCAACCACATTGTCAAATACCTGTCTCTCTGCCCTACCTCCACTGCCCTCCACAAACTCCTGTCTTTTTCATCCCATGTTAGCCTCTTTTTCAGGGAAGGTCTCTCCTCAGGGGTGACAAATAGAAATCTCAGCACTTACTTCCTTCAAGATTATCTGTGTATAATCCCAATGAAAAAGAGTAAACTACGTCCCTAGAAATCTCTGAAAAGTTCCTAGTGTAGTTCCACTTGACCTGCCACAATTATCTAACCTGACAATTGGCATGACCTTTTCATTTATTTCACAAATATTAACTGAGCACCTATATTTTATTTAAATAGCAGTTGTATAGTGCTCGCATGCTGGGCATTGTTCTAGGTGTTGGGGATGTATCAGTGAGAAAGGGTGTGGTCATGTACCTGGAGACAGAGGCAGAATTGGTACAGATAAATCAGATATATTCAAAGTGGGGCAGATGCGAGTCCAAAAAGGAAAACCAAGCTGCCATTCCAAATACAGCAGGAAGATAAGGCAAAATCAACAGATGTGAGGCATCAAACTTGAATGGGTTAAGGGCATGAATGTCCAGTTCAAGTCCCAGCTACTCTGCTTTCTGTGTGACACTTGGCAGATTACTTGCTCACTCTATTCCTAATGTCTACTTTAAAAATGGAGATAATACTATTTAGCCAAGGGTGTTACTGTGAGAGTTAGGTAAGTAAATGACCTGGTACGTAACACATACTATTTGTTTGTTAAATAAGTAAAATATGCACTGACTGCAGTGATGATCAAAGAACTGAAGCTTCTAACATGCTCTTTAGCACTAATTGACACATGATTACTTAAGTGTTACTTCTCTCATTTTCTATTGGCTGTCTGTCTAATGACCCATTTTATTCAGGATAGTTAATAGAATTTCAAGTATTTTGGTTTCAGAAAAGAGAATTGGGTTGTCTTAGTTACACAACAGTTACATAACCAGGTAGCCACTATTTTAGTCAGATATTTTGATCAACACCCACAACTGGGTGAAGGATTGTAGTGTTATTTTAGAATAAGATGTTTCCTTTAAGTTTGATTTTACCCCAGTTAATATAAAATCTCTCCATCAAAGGCAAGGGAGATGTGTAGCAAAAAGCTGGTAAAAGAAACATGTTTTCTTTAAATACCACAATTTTGTCTTGCATTTCTTCTACTATAAAATTGTCTGAAAAGTTAGAGAGTAGTCAATATTACATAATATAAAATCAACTATCAATTAAAAAACGCAGTGTTAATAAGTGAATGTGAATCCTAGAGAAGACTGTCATTTGTAAAAATATCAGCCATTCTTACGTATTTCATGATGCCACAAAAATCAAGAGCGTAACGGAACTCAAAGATATCATTCGTCACTCTGGTTACAGGACAGTCATTTCCTAGAGATAGCTCGTAATGCTGAGGTTGCAGGTTTTCCACAAGAGGTGCTCGTCTAATTTCAACCAGAAGCCAAGATTCAGTACACTCTACAAACACTGATGGAAGAACGAGAAGAGAGAATGTCAGATAGCATGTCTACCTCTAACCAATAGTTCAAAAAAAATTAAACCTCTTAGTCAACCTGAATGCCCAGCTCCAGAGTAGATATGCCTCGGATCTATTTTTATGTTTTCTACTGTGAGATCTTAGATTATTTACTTAATCTTTCCATGGCTTAATTTCCTCATTTGAATGTGAGGAAGTCATACGAGCTCCTTCCTGGGACTCACTGAGTGTTAAATTACAAAGTCTCCAATATAGGACCTAGGGTATATTGAATTATTGCTTGATATTACTAATGAGGAAGACTGCTCCTTACCTGATAATAAAAAGGTTTTTTACATGCTAAACTTGTTATCCAACATGTACACATTGTCCAAAGTGAAGCTAATGAATACCCACCTTTCTTGTCAGAAATTATCTGTTAGAACATTTATAACATGAAATAGGACATTTATGTTGCCCACTTCAAAACAAGTATATAGTCTCTTTACATTTTCAAACAGTATTTCACTGTTTAATATGATCTTATTTATGCATATTCTGCAATTTGCCAAAGTTATATTGTTTTGATGATTAGTGTGACTTATGATACCTTCTAGTAAAGAAAGTTTTATCCTCACTCACATTTTACATCAGGTTAATTCTGTTTCCTAATCTGCAAGATGATGTAGCATTAAGGCTACATGACAGTTTGAAAATAAACTAGACATTAGACTTAGCTAACATTTCTTATCATATCATATCATAATGGATTGCTTCTGTTATGAACAGGTATATTACTACAACCACATGAGAATATCCCTTTTTACGGCTAGAGAACCATTATAAAGATTAGACATAGGCACGTTCACAAAAAATGCCTTAATCAACTATTACTAAGTTTTATAGGCCAATTTGGCCATTGTCTAAAGTTAGAAATAAAGTAACATAATACTTTTGATCAAAAAACATTTACTAAAAATATTTTAAATCCTATGGAACTTGCTAATCAGAGGAATATACCTGTGATTATTTCCTTTATCAACCCAGAGGGAATCAAGGAAACTTTTCTCACTGCTTCCATCCCCATGCTATAACACTTGTAGAATTCCTTTACATTTTACTTCTTTCTCTTCCCGCTCAACGAGACCTTTGAAATGTACTTGCTTACCTGTATCTCCTACCACCTACGTTTCACTAAGATAACTTTGTACTAATTTGAATTTCTTGAAACAAAGGGGCCACATTCTGAATCAGTGGTTCTCAAAGTTTAATCCTTGTACCAACAGAGTTGACATCCTAAGGAACTTCTTAGAAATACAAATTCCTAAGCTCTATTCAGACCTGTGTTTGACGGGGTTGGGTCCTGGCAATCTGTCCTAAC
This sequence comes from Mandrillus leucophaeus, assembly GCF_000951045.1. Classification (NCBI taxonomy): domain Eukaryota; kingdom Metazoa; phylum Chordata; class Mammalia; order Primates; family Cercopithecidae; genus Mandrillus; species Mandrillus leucophaeus. The sequence goes on from NW_012101414.1 coordinate 473,566, forward strand.
AAGCGTTCCAGGTGAGACATGTAAAAGTTTGACAACTACCATTTTAAACAATTTTTTAAATCTCATATTTTGTCATAAGCATTGTATTTGAATATATGCTGAGTGATATATTTTGAATATGTTTTTGAATATATGCTATCACTGTACCATATATTCAAATACAACTATATTTAGCCTGAAATAGTCTAGTTATCTAGACATTGTTCTCTCTTCTTTCCTCTTTATTTACCCCTATCTTGCGTCTCTGCTGACTCACGCTGTCAAGTATTTTTGTTTCTTCCACTACAGATAGAAGAGGCAACAGGTTTAGTTAATAGGGATGAAGGAGCATTCAAATGACTGCATTCAAATGAAAGACAGTAGAGTACTGACACCACAAAAGGTATTATTATTGCTCCTTCTTCTCAGTTATCCCAAGCTTGTCTCAACTTCTCCAAGTGCTTGATTTTCCATCCCAACCCCCATTCCATTATGTGAACTGATAATAGAAAAATTAGAGGACATTAAAATATGGAGATATCAAACAAGCCCTATTGCCCATTGAGCTTCTATTCTAATGGTTGGGTAAGAGAAACTAAAGAACTATTTTAGATAGTAACCATTTTGAGGAAAAATAAGACATGAAAGGGACACAGAGTAAGGAGAGAGTTGAAATTTTAAATATGATGATCTGGGATGGTCTCTTTAAGGACACATTTGAACGAAGCTCTCCAGAAGATGAGTAGAAGAACTATGCAAATAACTAAGGGAAGAACATCTCAGACAATGGGAAGAGAAAGTACAAATGACAGGTACGAGAGTTTGCTTGGAGAACCTGGGCAGTGAAGAGTCCAATATTGCAGAAAAAAATATAGCAAGTGGGGCAGAATTAGGGCATGAGATCAGAGAACTATCAAGGAACAAATCACCTATAGTCCTGGAGGCCATTCAATAGGCACTTGACTCTAGGGAGATAAGTTGTTGGAAGATTTTGACCAAACGAATGATGCATTCTTTCTTACATTTTGATGAGAGCTCTCTGGTTGCTATATGGAAAACATAATTTAAGGGGATGGGGTGACACATAAAACAAGTTACAAGGACAGTGCAATAATTCAAGCCAAAGATACTAATGATTTGGACCAGCACAGTAATATTAGAGTTGATCAAAAATGGCCCCGTTCTTCAAATATTTTGAAGATAGAATCAACAGTTTGCTGATGTATAGAGTAAGAGAAAAAGGTAGCCAGGATAGTATCACAGTTTTCAGCTTTAGCAACTTGTAAGGTGTAGTTGTAAATACAAATTGAAGACAAGAGGCTTAATTCTTCCCATTAAAAATAAGGAAAGATTTCCCTCCTCTCCTTTTGCTTAGAACATTTACCTTAGAAAACTGGTACTTTCTCCTCTTTTTTAAAAAATGTAATGTTTAAAAAAATATATAGAGCCATTTGAAGAATTAATAGACCTTTTGTCAGCTTTAAGACCTAAGAATGTCTTTCTCAATGACCTGGGACCATCTCTTTGGAATGTAAACATCAAGGAAGAAGGTGTTCCTATCTCAGTTTCTAGGAGAGGATGACAGCCTAACTCCAGTAGATGCCTCGTTCTAATTTGCAGAACTATGTCCTATCATAAAGAGATGAAAAGTTCTTTTTCTAGATAAAGCCAATTACCTAAAAGAAGTTACCTCTATTACCAGGTAAAAGCTAGGATAAGTTACATGTGACAAATGGTACTGTCAAGTCCTCTTTCCTAAGGACTAATTGTTTTAACTTGAGAACACACATAGGGGATTTTATCTGCATAGCTATATGGAAGAATGAGATTTTCTTTCTTTGCAATCTCTTAGCAGATTGACTGTGAAGTCTATTACATTCTTATTCAATAATAGAGCTGTTTTACTTCTCTTCTACCACTGTGGAGTGTTTTCCTTGGCTGGGAGAAGATTTTGTTTTAGTTATATTTTCCCAACATAGTCACCATTGACTAATATGAGGGGATAATGTGGGAGAAACAAATGTGGCAGTTAATAGCAGAAGTTCAGTTTGGAAAGGTTAAGTCTGAAATGCCATTAGATATTCAAACAGATGTCAAACAGATAGTGGGAAATATGCATCTGAAGTTAAAAAAAGAATACTCAGACTGGGGATTAAAAGTGAGATAATTATGAACATAAAAAGGATATGTGATATCATGGCTCTGGATAGGATAACCAAAACAAAAATTAGAATAAGAAAGAGGTTCTGAGATTGATTCTTGTGTGACCAAGATCAGGCAATGAAGGAGACACTAGAAAAGGAAAGAAAAGAAACGTCAGCGAGGCAGGACAAAAGAGAAGAGAACAGTATGACCTACAAGCCAAGTAAAGCAAGCTTTTACGAGACGAAGAATCCATCCCATGGACTATGACAAAAATCAAGTAAGTGAGGGCTAACAACAGAGCAACTGTCAAATGTTTTAATGTAGAAATCACCAATGTTTCAGGCTAATTTTTGATGGAGTGTTTTTGGTGAACGACTCATTAAGTGAAATTTAAAAAAAAAGAGAGAGAAATAGGAGACAGTGAATACAGTAACTTTAAAGAGAAGACAACTGAGGAAGTAACTGGAAGAGGAAGTGGGATCAATAAGGCCAGAGATGTATAGACGATGGCACAGAGCTCCAGGATGATACAATTTCTTAGGAAGAGGAAATGTGAAGCTTGCATTAGGACACAAGATGGCCGAAAGTCTGGGAGATTCAAATCATGTGCGTTGGTTACAGTGAAGCTGTAGGCCAAATTCCCCACTCATTTAGAGTTTATTCAATTTTTTCATAGGAAAGGGACCCAGGAATACATCTTTGAAATTTTTCCAAACCTGAAATGGAAGTTTCAATATCCAGTTATATTCACTTGGAACAATGTATCAGCTGCTTTGATATATATAAAAAAAAATTGACGCAGTTCATTTGACCCAGTTAATATGAGTTTGATATGCTATTTGAAAGTGTGCTCTGAAAAGGAATCATTTACAAATGAAAGCAGCTGACCACTTTGTCCAAACTTTAAGCCACATGGCCAAAGGCATGAACACCTAAACAATCTCCACTCTAGGCACTGAGCAGAATCTCCTGATTATCAATTCATTGTGAATATTTCAGACACTACAAAGTGACAAGCATGACTAAGACAGAAGAAAATAAGAACCTCAGAAAGTATTAAGAAAAAATATAATCCATCTAATTATGGATTTAAGGGGAAATTACAGTAGTACAGATGCACAAATAAACTGAGTGAAAACAGCCAGTAGATATTCGCAGATGATCATCAGATTATGAAACCCCAAAGTCAAAAGTATGTAACAAAGCACCCCATTGCTTAAGAGGCCACCCTCCAGCATCCTCTCTTTTTTCTTACTATTTTCAAGAGCATGAGTCGACGCAAAAAGTATGAGGAGCCCTCCTAAAACTCCAGAGATCTTCATTGCTGCAGATCGTAAACCAAGGAATCACAGGAAGCAGGTCTCCGCAGGTGTTTATAAACCGCTTACCTCTTCAGCTGTGGGTGATGTTAATCATTCTGGAGCACACCGAGAAACACTCAGCACCTCATTGGCTTTTCCTCCTTACAGGTGAAGTCTTTATAATCATAACTCAGAAAACACATGGGAAAACGTGAAAAAGGGGGTTCTAGAATGTGCTCTCTCCCCCAAGCCCATGGTAAGGCTGAAACGGTGACTTATATAATATTTGATGTGTATCTGTTGGAATGTTAAGAGCAGGGCTTTGCAGGATGATTTGAGGAGCTTCAAGGGGATAATACAGAAGACTCATTTATGATTTGATTGATAATATTGTTTACCAATCAAATTAACCACTCTAGGATCTTGTGATTCCCTGGACTCACAGCCCATGGTTCTGACCCAGTGAGCGCATTAATGTGTCCTTCCAGCAAGCGCCAGGAGACTCTGATTCAGGAAAACAAACTCACAAAGCTGCGGTTTCAGCTTTGAAAAGCCCCAGTCTGCTTTCATTTTGATTTCCCAAAGTATTTTGTCATGAATGTGTATGTCTCCAGGTTGCTGAAGAAAAGTTCATGAGATAATTTTTGTCCAGTAAAACCTAGGAAGGGAAAATCCTGGCAGAGTGAGGGATTGTGGATAAGGATAATAATTTGACCTGGCTTAATATTTTGGCAGAAACTATTCATTATAAAAGCTCCGCCTCAGAAGCAAGAGTTTAATGAATTCGCCGTAGAAATTACAAAATATGTTACATAGATTGTCTCATTTTCTACGTGCGGGATACTTGCTGGTGAATATTATCAAAATTAACTATAGGAATCTTGAGCTGGGCATGGTGGCTTACACCTGTAATCCCAACACTTTGGGAGGCAGAAGCGGGTGGATCATCTGAGGTCGGGAGTTCAAGACCAGACTGGCCAACACAGTGAAACCCCGTCTCTACTAAAACTACAAACATTAGCCGGGTGTGGTGGCACATGCCTGTGATCCCAGCTACTCAGGAGGCTGAGGCAGGAAAATCACTTGAACACAGGAGGCAGAGGTTGCAGTGAGCCGAGATTGCACCACTGCACTCCAGCCTGGGCAAAGAGTGAGACTTCGTCTTAAAAATTAAAAGAAAATAAAATAAGGATCTCCAAGACTATGTATTGACATAGCAAAGAACAAGTAAAAAGAGCTATCTACGATTGTCAGAAACCTCAAGTGACAGTTCTTTCCACTAAATATTTGTATTATAACATCAAGTGCTACTTCCACGGTACAAAATGGAACGATATCAAGGATGAATCTCTACCTGCATTAAGTACCTAGACCACAGTTTCTTAACCTCATCACTATTGACATTTTAGGCTAATGCACATTTTATTTTTCTTTATGGTTAGGGCTTTTTGTGTCTTCTTTAATAAGTCCTTCTTACACCAAAATCATGAAGAAATTTTCCTCCATTCTCTTCTGAAAGTTTTTTACAATTAAGCTCTTTATATTTACATTCTTAATCCACTTGGTATTAATTTTTCTGAATAGGGCAAGGTAAATGACCATATGTATA
>NW_012101414.1:478649-483753 GCF_000951045.1 Mandrillus leucophaeus
AAGAAAAGTTCATGAGATAATTTTTGTCCAGTAAAACCTAGGAAGGGAAAATCCTGGCAGAGTGAGGGATTGTGGATAAGGATAATAATTTGACCTGGCTTAATATTTTGGCAGAAACTATTCATTATAAAAGCTCCGCCTCAGAAGCAAGAGTTTAATGAATTCGCCGTAGAAATTACATAATATGTTACATAGATTGTCTCATTTTCTACGTGCGGGATACTTGCTGGTGAATATTATCAAAATTAACTATAGGAATCTTGAGCTGGGCATGGTGGCTTACACCTGTAATCCCAACACTTTGGGAGGCAGAAGCGGGTGGATCATCTGAGGTCGGGAGTTCGAGACCAGACTGGCCAACGTGGTGAAACCCCATCTCTACTAAAACTACAAACATTAGCCGGGTGTGGTGGCACATGCCTGTGATCCCAGCTACTCAGGAGGCTGAGGCAGGAAAATCACTTGAACACAGGAGGCAGAGGTTGCAGTGAGCCGAGATTGCACCACTGCACTCCAGCCTGGGCAAAGAGTGAGACTTCGTCTTAAAAATTAAAAGAAAATAAAATAAGGATCTCCAAGACTATGTATTGACATAGCAAAGAACAAGTAAAAAGAGCTATCTACGATTGTCAGAAACCTCAAGTGACAGTTCTTTCCACTAAATATTTGTATTATAACTCAAGTGCTACTTCCACGGTACAAAATGGAACGATATCAAGGATGAATCTCTACCTGCATTAAGTACCTAGAGCAGTTTCTTAACCTCATCACTATTGACATTTTAGGCTAATGCATATTTTATTTTTCTTTATGGTTAGGGCTTTTTGTGTCTTCTTTAATAAGTCCTTCTTACACCAAAATCATGAAGAAATTTTCCTCCATTCTCTTCTGAAAGTTTTTTACAATTAAGCTCTTTATATTTACATTCTTAATCCACTTGGTATTAATTTTTCTGAATAGGGCAAGGTAAATGACCATATGTATAGTCAAATGAATATCCAGATATTTCAGTCCCACTTTTAAAAAGTCTTCCGTTACCTACCTCTCTTCAGTCTGTTCATCATAAATCAAGAGTCTATATATGTGTATATCTATTTCTAGACTTTATATTTTACTCATGGGGTTTTTTTTGTATATTCTTATGCCAATAACACACTATCTTGATTATCAATTTGTACTTCATCTTTATATATGATACATGAAGTCCTCCGTCATTTTCTGTTTGACAGTATTTGACTGTATTTGACCAATTGCTATTACATGTAAATTTTAAAACCAGCTTGCCAAATTTCAATTTTTAAAAAGTTGTGAATTTTAGGAGATTAGAATCAATCTAAAATCCATGAGTCTAACAATCAATGAACATATTGTCTATTTATTTAGATCTTTGTTAATGTCTCAAGGTAAATTTTTATAATTTCCTATAGTTTTTGTACGTATTTTCTTAGATTTACTCCTAAGTATCAGATATTCTCATCCTATTATCATTTTTTCTATTCACTTACTGTTGCTGGTTCAGCAAATTCCAGTTGCTTTTTGTAAATCAATTGTTAACTCTAATAATTTATCTGTAAATTCTTCTGTATTTTCTATATACATAATTATTCACCTGTGAATGAGTTTCTTAATGGTTAACTAAAAACTTACCTGTAAATTCTTTTGTATTTTCTATATACATAATGATTCACCTGTGAATGAGTTTCTTTCTATATTATCTTTTATTCCTTAATGTTGCTATGTGTACTCTATCTAGAACCATCAACAAAGACTTTAATAAAAATAGTAATCATGGGTACCTTTATCTTATTTCTTATCAGAGAGAAAGGTATCAGCATTTTACCCTGTAAAAACATGATGTTTGATATAGGGTATTTTAAACTTTCCCAAATTAAAGATGTTTCTTTGTATTGTTTGCTCATTTTTGTCATCATCAGCTGATGTATTTTATCAAATATGTTTACTGCATCTACTGAGTTGACTATATTATCCATTAATCTGGTATTGTGGTAAAATACTGTGATAGGGCCAAGTGCAGTGGCTCACCCCTGTCATCGCAGCAGTTTGGCACACCAAGGCAGGAGAATCACTGGAACTCAGGAGTTCAAGACCAACCTGGGCAATATAGTGAAACCTTATCTCTACTAAAAATTCAAAAACATAAGCCGGGTGTGGTGGTATATGCCTGTAGTCCCAGCTACTTGGGGGGCTGAAGCAGGAGGATTGCTTGAGCCTAGGAAGTCAAGGCTACAGTGAGCCTGACTGTCTCACTGCACTCCAGCCTAGGTGACAGAGTGAGACTCTGTCTCAAAGAAAAAAAGGATACTGTAATAGCTTTTTCTAATATTTAGTCCAAATTTCATTATTGATGCAAAACAAATTATAATGTAGTATTATTTATATATTTCAGTTTTTTGGTTTTTTTTTTGCTTAAAACTTTTACATCTATATTCATTGGTGAAAATGGCCTGTCATTTCCTTCTCTTATGAGGTTATCAAGATTAGCCTAGCTTTATAAAGTAAGTTGATAATTATTTCTTTTTCAATTTTCTTGAAGAGTTTTAGATTGAAATTATTTTCCTCTTAAATGTCTTGTAGAAATATTACATGAAGCAAACTGGGCCTTGAATTTGATTTATAGCAGGTTTTTGATAATTTATTTTATTGTTATAAAACTATAGTTTTAAAATGATTCCATAATTACTGTTGTTGAGTAACGTACTTCTAAGCATTTGTCAATATCTTCTAATATTTCAGATAAATTGGCATGTAATTGTTCTTTATGTCCTTAACTATTAAATAAACAAATAAATCTATTTATTAAAGTTATTTATTATCTGCCTAACCTGATGCCTCTTTTTCATTTCTGATATTCAAAGAATCACAGTTGGCTTTGTTGAGCTTTATGATTTTTTTTCAGAAATTTTAAAATCTATGCTATTTTTATTTTTTATTTTTTGCTTCTTTTTTCTTTGAATCTATTTTGCGCTACAAATTTCTCGAAATGGTTTGTTAGTGTATTGTTTTCAAGCTTTCCTCTCTTCTAATACATTTCATTCTATAAATCCCTTTCTATATACTGTTTTAATTACATCTTACAGGTTTGGAACTATAGCCTTTTTGTAATCATTTTTATTTGAAATATTTTCTAATTATTGTTATGACTTTTTGATCATTGATTATTAAGATATTTATTCCTCAATTTATGCACATGATGATAGTTAAATATCTTTTTCGTTGTTTGGTAGAGACAGGTTCTCACTTTGTTGCCTAGGCTGGTCTCGAGCTCCTGACTTCAAATGATCCTTCTTACCTCGGCCTCCCAAAGTGGTGGGATTACTGGTGTGAGCCACTGTGCCCAGCCTAAAATATCTTTTTTTAATTTTTGAATTACAGAGACATTCTTTCTGTCAGAAAATACACAACATTCTGTATGATTTTAATCCTTTGAAATGTATTAAGACTTCTTATAATGTTGAATATTATCTTTTTTGTGCTGACCTTTACCCTGCACCTTGCTGAATTCATTTATTAGTTCTAGTAGCTTCCTTGTGAATTCTTTGGATTTTCGATATATAAGATCACATCATCTGCAAACACAGATAATTTTACTTCTACTGTTTCAATTTCGATGACTTTTATTTCTTTTCTTGCCTAGTTTTCCTGGCTAGAACTTCTAGTCCTATTGCAATCTTTATTTTGTTTTGCTGTTGGATATCTTCACATCTTCAGAAATCATCTAAGGTTAATAATATTTTAAGTTTATATGTTTCCAAAAATATCTATTTTCTCACAAATTCTTTCTGAATGTTAATGCTGTTTATCCATAGTCTTCTAGCATTCAAGCTTATAATTCTGTAACAATTTAACTTTTATAACATGTTTCATCTGTATTATTTGAGAGTATGGACTTGTGCTATCAAGGCAAGAAAAGAAAATAGTTAAAATCAATAAGGAGTAATAAACTTAGATATAAATAACATAGGAAAATTTATAGGATATCTTAAGTACAGAAGTATTAGAAGAAGGCTGTGGAACACCACAGAATTAATAAAATCTGTTAAATATAGATGAGTCAGTGTGATGGTTGATTTTACGTGTCAGTCTACTTGGGCCACGGGGTGCCCAGCTATTTGGTTAAACATTCTTTCTGGGTGTGTTTGTAAGGGTGTTTCCAGAGGAGACAAACATTTGAATAGGTAAGCTAAGTAAAGCAAAGCGTCCTTCCCAACGTGGCTGGGCATCATCCAATCTGTTGATGGTCTGAATAGAACAAAAAGACAGAGGAACGGAGAATTCACTCTTTTTCACTTGACTACTTGAACTCAGATATTATTGGTCTTCTTCTGCCCTCAGGCTGGGACTCGCACGCTTCACGTTCCTGACTGTCAGGCTTTTAGACTCAGACTGGAACTATACCATGAGCTTTCCTGGGTCTCTAGCTTGCGGATCTTGGGAATTAGCCTCCATGATGATCTGAGCCAACACACACGTGTGCACACACACACACATATATATGCGTGTGTATATATATATTGACCTAACATCTGTATAACATTGCCCACCTACTGGTGATACCTAATGTAGTCACATTATGGCCCTCGTATGTTTTTTACTCCTCTGCATGAATTCCATGGCAGTACACCACATGAACTGGTGAGCTACAGCTCTGGGCCGGGAGCTTGCCTCTGTGACACTCTGACAGAGCAAATGCATGTCCCTGACTTGAGCACCTTCTGCCTGGAGCCCACTTTTTCAATCCTCAATTCAGGTTCTTATAATCTCATGATCACAATCAGTGCAGAAAGATGATGCAGCAGAGATAAGGACAGCGCATGAACAGTGCATATTTGAAGATTACAGTAACATGGTCCTTTAATTCTGCCTCTACCCTATCCTAAATGCATCGTCTCTCTTCAAAACCCTTCCCCACTTATTTTCTCTTGCTTCCTTGCTGTATATAGACTTAAATGTGTGTGGTTGTATCATCTTTCATCTATGACACCTCTGGGAGGGATGGACCAATATTAATAGGTCCTGCACTGATGACTTCTACAAAGGACACTTATGTGTAGAAAACCTTTTTGCTTTGCTTTTAGGCTTGGTG
>NW_012101414.1:485514-523762 GCF_000951045.1 Mandrillus leucophaeus
ATGCCACTGCACTCCAGCCTGTGTGACACAGCAAGACTCTGTCTCAAAAAAAAAAAAAAGAAAACTCTGATTTCACCTTATTTTACACGTATCATTAGAAGCCAGTGAAATGAGGAACAACTAGAGAATTAGATTATGATACAATAGTTCCCTTTATCCACAGGGGATGCATTCCAAGACCCCCAGGGGATTACTGAAATTGTGGTTAGTACCAAACCCTGTATAAACACTGTACTTTTTCTTATACATGTCTATGATAAAGTTTAATTAGCCACAGTAAAAGATTAACAAACATATAATATGCTACAACAAGAGTTATGTGAATGTGTCTCTCTTTGGAGTATGTAACAAGTATGAAATGGAATTATGAATTTCCACAAAGATATTAAGACTATGTTAGTATTTTGAGACCACAGTTGACAGCGAGTAACTGAAACCATGGGAAGCAAAACTGAATAAGGAAAGACTACTGTGTATTAGATACTCTATTGCTACCCAAAACAGATGATGGGTAAGCCTAGTCACAATATGCAATTGCCTCACACTTTATAATGCTCTGTGGATCAGGACTTAGGCTTTAAAAAATATAAATAACTATTAAGAATTATAAAACTTTATTTAAGAATAAAGTTTATTTATTACAAGTTTAAAATCTGGGAAAGGAAGGCTTTTCTCCCTACCCCAACAATTCATAAATATGGACAACAGAGCAAGTTTTTCATTTAAAAATATCACATTTGAAATGATAAAAGACAATATCCAGTGACTAGTTCAACTTCTAAAAGGCAATGAAATCCTCAAGCGGCCAGAGCACTAGGTGAATGAAATAGGGTGGCCTCATCATCCAGAATGTATAGCTTTGTTCTTACACTTAGGAAGGGATACAATTAAGTAGCTCAACAAGGGAACACTGTTCCTGTAAGGAAGGAAAAGAAACAGTTACATTGTTGTACTGATGGGAAACTACTACCTAACTAAAGAACCACTGAGGCTCAACCAAATGGGAACGGTGGGAAAAAGCATCAATTTTAAACCCCAGGAACCATTATAATATTCTAATGATTCAAGTATCACAAATACGATATATACACATGTATACATACATACATGTTATGTGTATATATAGCTATTAGTTAACAAATGCTTAGTAAATGATTATAAATTTTACATGAGGACACCATATCAAGTTTAGAATTATGAGGGTTGGCTGATACGTGGAATAAGGGCCTGTCCCTCTAGCATAATAAAGTCTAAAGATTATAGCCTATTTGAATATTCTTATGGCTCACTTGAGTTTTCTCTTGCTGACATTTAGTTCTTTTAGAACAAAAAGCTGGAATTAGAGTTAACATAGATATCAATTACTATCTTTATGGGAATCCATGATCCCGTTGCACACTTATATTACATGCACCAAAGATGGTTTCTCTCTAGCTCAAGAAAGTTAATATAAAAGAACTATTGAGGTTACAATTACAAATCTGTTTTACATAAGGAAATAATGAGAAATGCCAAGATAAAATATATCCCTAATAGATATAAAAAATGCAGTATTCCAATGATCCTGAACTAAAATCAGAGGGGCAATAGTACACAAAGTGTGGCGTATGTCACCACCTTACTAAACTCTGGCCTTTTTTGTATAAACGTACTGTAAGCATTTATGGTACTAATTCAAAATACTCTTACACATAGGACACTCTTGGACGGATTCCCAAGTCTTCAAGTTTGCGTGATAGTGAGCAGTGCTGTCCCACTGACCTTCTGCATTCACGACGGTTGTCATTCTCTCCCCTTCTCATCACTAAGATTATTGGAAACCTTCTGAAAAAGAGAAAAAAATAGATTTAAGCTTTGTATCTATTATGCTTTTGGAGATGGAGAAAAAGTTGAAATGTGGAGAAAACTAAATTAAACAGATCTCTTCCAGCTGTGAGAGAATGCTAAATCAGCTAGCTTAGACAAATATGAAAATTTATTGTTTCATAGAATATGAGAAAAAATTCACAGATGGTTGAATACAACTTTTCATTATTCCAGAATGTACTATTGGGACCTGAAGCTAATTTCATAGGATGTCAAATACCAAGAACTCTTAATAAGTGGCTGAAGCAGTTCTTATCTCTAATCATCTCAACGGACATCTACAGAGAGTGATTAGAGGCATGCAGCTCCGAGTTCTTGGCCTGTGACAGAGGGATAAGTGGGGTCACTAAAGTTCTCCCTCCCTTAATGAAGCCAAATAAAGGTGTTTCTATCAGCTTCTCCAACACTGAGTTTCCTACAGCAAGAGGGTGACATTTTACTCCCAAGTATCTGCCTATGCAGTAGAATGACATATGAGAGACATGGAGTGTAGAAAAGGGGGCAGAAAGGTCATATTCTCCCACCATGAATTATAGTATGACTAAGTAATTTCTCTCACAGGTACCAATATTTTAGCTGTATTTCCAGGATTTCTCTCAAGAATACCTGCGAACTGGGGAGGGGACCTCAGGAAGTCAAGATACTGGAATAGAAACCAAACAAGACAGAAAATGAGCAGGTTGTGTGGAGGCATACGGTCGCAATTGTATGGACTAAGAAGGAAGCCTTGTTTAGATTGGTCTATCAGGAAATATGCAGTTGTGATGGCCACCCACTTTCTAAGGACTCCAAAAAACTCACATATCCGTAATTTGAGACACACTTCTGGGTGAAGGTGTGATTATCTAGCCAGCATTGCTGGAAATGGACCGCAATTGCACCATATAACCATGAGACAATTGTGACCCAACCTCTTTCATCCTGTCATACCCAGCAAAACACGAAGAGAAAAGCAGCAGAGGGAAATGTACTACTCAGATTATACTAAACCCTCTTCCCCAAATCCTTTGTGTGCTCTGTAAAACTCTAGGAGTCTTAAAGGAAACCTAAATTTGATATAATACTGGAGATAGGGACCTGACTTGATTTTTACTTATGAGAAGGACCAAAGATGCTGTTAATGAAGAAAAGCAAATATTTCACAGTACAGTTGAAGTCAGTGGTTGTAAGATAAATATAGCCATTAAATTCTGTGTCTCCAGAGGCCAGACTGTTCAAAATAGGTTGGAATGAACACTCTAGGGGCAGAGAGAACACACGTGCAATTGGGCCTTGTGAACAGCTCACCCAGGGATCTGATCACAAGCAGAATTGCCTCAACCTTCATCAACAGGCTCTCCTGCTTTATTCTCTCATTGAAGAAAAGTTTCTCCAATAAGGAGAGAATTGCGGTCATTAGCAAGTCTTGATTTTTATTTGTATTGCAGAAACTAACAAATCAGAGACTAACTCGATTCTAGTTTTAAAACTGAGAAAATACTGATTTTGAATCTCTTGGTTCCTCCCCATATCTGCAGAAAGGTGGTATGGTTTGTACAAAAACTTAAAAGCTCCTATAATAGCCATGAATGAGGCAGTATGGGTAGGTGCAGACAGGAACACCGCAAAAAAGGAAAGATTACTAACAAAAACTTTCTGATATAATCTCTTTAGTGACTGTAGAATTTAATTCTCATATAGCAACTGAGCCTCATCTACTCGTTCAGAAACTACATTGAGAGAACCAATTTTTTTAGACCTACTCACATGACCAAACAGAATACCACAGATCAAATTTGATCCAATGTCCAACCTTAGCGTAATGTTCAGCAGTTTAACTGATCAAAACACCTAGAAGCCAAAGATAATGTTAGATAGCCTTGATCTCAGTAGTGCACTGCACTTACCTTTGCACATAGCATGATACTGGGATGTGTAAATTGAAGTCAAAATTCGGTGGCTCATACACAATTAAACTTTCAATGAGCATACCTACTCCGTGTTCCTAAAGGTGTAAAGGATATAAGTTATCTTAATTATATTTCTTTCAAATGCTTTCAAATTCCATTTTAAAAATATAGATTAAAAACAAAATAATTTTTATTTTTACTTTATGACATAAAGTAGGTATGAGTGCAAGGTTTACAACAGAAAAGCAGAGCTAAGTGATAAAAATCCCTGGTTTTAGCAGACATTAATAGCTCCTGCCATAGTAGCAGGGACATTGTATTCGGCAGTTGAGTCTGAACAGACAACTTTTGATCACCACATTTATTTAAGAGTCAGGGTCTGGGTCAGGCACGTTGGCTCGCGCCTGTAATCCCAACACTCTAGGAGGCGGAGGTAGGCACATCACTCAGTCAAGAGATCGAGACCATCCTGGCCAACAAGGTGAAACCCCCATCTCTACTAAAAATACAAAAATTAGCTGGGCATGGTGGTACATGCCTGTAGTCCTAGCTACTCGGGAGGCTGAGGCAGGAGAATCGCTTGAACACGGAAGGTGGGGGTTGCAGTGAGCCGAGATTGTGCCACTGCACTCCAGCCTGGCGACAGAGCAAGACTCCATCTCAAAAAAAAAAAAAAAAAAAAAAAAGAGTCAGGGTCTGATTCAGGCAGACCTAAATTTCTCAGTGTGAATTTTGGCTAGATATTTGACAACTTTAGAAAACCAGTTGAGTCAGCCTCATGCTAAATTGAGTACTTGCCAAATGCTAACTTTTTTTTTATACTAGAGATACAGCAGCAAACAAACGATAAAGTCATGCACTTAGATCCAAAAATAGGATCAGTTCACCTAATCTTTACTAGAAACAGATATGACTCCAAAAAGGAAAAACCAGGCTATAATTACAAAACACAGCAACAATTTAACATAAAGGAAAAAAAAAAAAAACCAGCTTTCTGGTGACAGGAAAGATTGATTTATCTTATTAATACAGGAACTATATAAACTGATACACTCCATTTTCATCAAAATTTTGGGTCAACAACAAGAGTTGGGTATTTGTGACACTGTTTCAAAACAAAATGTTTCTCTCAAACTAGATTTAACACAGAGTATTTTAAAAAACAAAAAACCACTATCACAGGCAAAAGAGATATGTTGCCAAAAAAAAAGATTTTTAAAGTAGGAATGCATAGTTTTTGGGATCCCAAATCCTATTTGTCTTTCCGACAGATAGAAGCAATATCCAAAAATGTTAAAGAGAATAGTCAATATTACATGAACTATTAACTGACAATTAAAATTTGAATACTGCAGTTTTAGTCATTGGTTTGTGGACCCAAAACAGTCAAAAGATATATTATTGGTTGAAATAATAACTGCTCTTACGCTCACTCTGATGCCACAAAAAGTTAGAAGATACAGGAACCCAAAGAAATCCACCTCGACCATGTTTACAGGACAGCCAATTCCTAGAGAGAGTTCGTTTTGCAAAGGTTGCAGGTCATTTAACAGTGGCGTTCGTCTAAGTTTGACCTGGAGCCAGGTTTCAGAACAGGTTATAGACACTGTTGAAAGAAAATTTGAAAAGGGAAAACATCAGATAGTATGTCTGCCCCCACACAAAGCACTCAGGAAATGTTCAACCTTTTGAGCTGAATTCCCAACTGTAGAGTGAAAATGTTTTGTTTCTATTTGTATATTTTTCCACTGGGAGATCTTGGGCCAGTTAATCTCTGTGTGTCTCAGTTTTTTTTCATCAGAATGTGGAAAAACCGTAGAAGCACTTCTTGAGAATTTCTAAGCTAAATAAGTCAAATATCCCAACATACTCACTTTGCTTTTAGGGATTGTTCAAATTTTACTAACAGGTCTCATGAATACATTTTTGAAATATATCTAGGTGTAAGTGATGTCTAGCTGAAAAAGTGAGACATAAGAAAAGGAGACACAAAAAGGAGACACAAGAAAAAGTTTTGATATTTGGTTGCACACAATGGAAAAATAGATCATGTGCTTCCACTTAAAATTTTATTTTGATCAAAATATCTGAGCCAATAAATATTAATTGGTATGTGAAACTCAGGATTCAAAAACAAAATAATATTGCAGTTACTCCGATAATTTTTTTATGATTGCCAACTACATTAAATTTTGGTTTGGGGTCTTACTTCATTTTCAGTACATTTCTATGGAGTCAATTTTATCATTATCCCATATTTACACATGAATAAATTTAAGGTCACATAGCTGTTAAATGGCAGATCAGGATTAAAACCTATGCAAAATCTATTCAGACCCTCAACTCTGAAAAGGAATCATAAACAATTGAATACAGCTGACTACTCTCTGTCCAAACTTCATACCCCATGGCCAGAAATGTAGACCTAGTAACCTCCTCTCCTAGGCACTGGGCAGTCTCTCCTGATTTTGCCAGTCACTATAAGTATTTCACATTCAGCAAAGTAACAAGCTAGTCTCCAGCAGAGAAAGAACCTGGAAATATTTTGCATGTAAGAAAAATAAAAATGGCACCTTGAGATCAACTTAGAGGAAAAATTCAAGAGGAAGTACAGGGGTAAAGATAACACTATGTCTGGCTGTAACTTTGCAATCATTAGCTATTAGCAATTGATCACCAGGTTATAAAAAACAAACTCCCAAAGTTAACAATATGTTTAAAAAAAAAAAAAGAAAAAAAGGCCCTGCTGTTAGAAATTGCCACCTCCAAAAATTCCCGCTTTTTCTTACAATCTTGGAGACCATGAATCAACTCGAAAAGCATGAGGAGCTCTCCCAACACACAAGAGATCTTCATTGCTTCAGATTCCAGCCCAGGGGATCACAGGAAACAGAAAACCTAGGGACGTGGGCCTCCACAGGTGTTTATAAACCTCTTACCTCCTCAGCTGTGGGTGATGGTTTATCATTCTGGAAAGCACTGAGAACCCCTTAGCATAGTTTTGGCTTTTCGTCCTCACAGCTGAAGTTTGGTTGGTGCAAAAGTAAGTGCGGTTTTTGCCATTGAAAGATAAATCAGAAAATCAGGAAAGAACATGTGGAAAGTGGTTCTAGGCTGCATCCGCTACCACCATGTCTTTTTTCCCAAGCATGTGGATGTGTCGGAAATTGTGTCTGACATAATATTTGATATGTGTCTATTGAATTGTTAAAGTAGGGCTTTGCAAGATGATTTGAGAAATTCAGGTGGTGATACAGAAGAATTACTTATTAATTGATTAACAATATTGCAATATTGCATATTATATTCACTCTGGGTTCTTGTGAAAAAAGAAAAAAAAAAAAGCTACTGCTCTAGCTCCCAACCAATGATTCAGATCCAGTAAACCTGGGCCAAGATGCGCTCACTAATCGGTGCTTGTAATCAGCTTCAGGAGGTTTTGATTCAGGTAAACAAACCCACACACCTGTGGTCTAAGCTTTGGCAAAACAGTGCTTTCTGGTTTAATTTTGCTTTCCCTACAAGCATTTTATTATGAACGTGCACATATCTAGAAATATTCTCTAAGGGCATTTTTGGACAATTAAATCTAGTAATGAAAAATTGTAAGATATGGGATAATAGATAATAACAGCATCACTTGGTTCTACATTTTGGCAGAAATCAACCTCCAAAAAACTTCCTCTCGAAAAGTAAAAGTAAAAGCCTAATAAATTATTTTTAGAAATCATGTAGCGTATCACATAGATTGCCTTAGCTTCTAAGTACAAAATAATTGTTTCTAGCTATATGAATCTCCAGGATTATGAACTGATGTAACAAAGAGCAAGCAAAAAGTAACATCTGTGAACATCAGAAACCTCAAAATCCTTTCTTCTAAACGTTTTTATTATATTGCATGTTCTTTAAAATTAGTAGGATTTTATGTTAAGGTATCTATCACTTAAATTATATTTGGGAAGGAGAGCCTTACAATAGATTGAATTTATGAAGAATATTTCAGTGGTTTTTATTTGAAAATACTTACCTGTTTTCTTATTTAAGATGTGAATAAATATATCGTTATTTCAAATAGCTAACTACATAGAAGTACATAAAATAATACTGGAATTTCTAATTCCAATAGCTTACATGCTTTCCTCCTCTGTTAAAATAACCACTAATTTTTATAAGTGTTAAATTCACATAAAACTAACAACTTTGAAGTATATAATTCAGTGGACTTGGTACATGCATATGTGTGAAACCATCACCCCTATAATTCCTAAATATTTTCATCATCTCCCAAAGGAAAACTTATACTTCTTAAGCAACTCCACACTCCTCCTTTCTCCCAGCCCCTGGCAAGCACCAAGCTACTTTCTGTCTCTTTGGATTTACCTATTCTGGACACTTTGTAAAAACTGAATTACACTCTTAACTTTAAAAATCATGCTATTTATTTGTTTACAAATAAAAGAGGCTTTATGTCTTATAAAGGGTTACAGACTGCAAGACGGCCATCCTAACAGGCTGGGATGCACAGCCTCCAACACAGTCTGAAAGGCAGGCACATTGCAGGGAGGGAGGAGTGAGATGGGAATTTATGCTGAATGGGATGGCCAAGCATACGTATTCAACAGGTTATAGGAGGAGCTATGAATATTCTCTAGGGCGGTTCTAACATGTAAGTGCTGAATAAGCATGTATGTTATATATGACCCATGTTCACTTTGGGGTGGAGACTTAACATTTAAATGTATCACAATTAGGCCTTCTACATCTAAAGGTCTTTCCAAGACACAAAGTTATAGAAGTGTGCAACCTCTGTAAACTGGCCAGAACCAGTTCTTGCTCAGTCGTCTCTTATCAGGAGAGAGTTGCTGAGTCCCTTGTCCAATCAACGCTGTAGTGATGGCTTGTAGCACAGGAAGGTCAGCCTCTGGCAGTGAACGAGCTGTCATTGTTAACATTGCTTATCTCAAGGCCAGCGCTTGTTTAGCTGCTGAAAAAGAAAAACCTTGTGGCGTTAGAACAAAGTTTATTGTTTGAGTGTAGGGGTGCATGACTTAACCATTACTTGGCATGGCCTTGGGTCCTGTTTATAATTTTGTATGCTATTGCCACAAAGAGTTCGTTGTGTCAGCCTTATGATATTTTTTTGAGACAGAGTCTCACTCTGTTGCCCAGGCTGGGGTGCAGTGGCACAATCTCTGCTCACTGCAACCTCCACCTCCCTGGTTCAAGTAATTCCCCTGCTTCAACCTCCTGAGTAGCTGGGATTATAGGCACACGATACCATGCCCGGCTAATTTTTTTTGTATTTTTAGTAAAGATGGGGTTTTACCATGTTGGCCAGACTGGTCTCAAACTCCTGACCTCAGGCAATCTGCCTGCCTCAGCCTCCCCAAATGCTGAGATTATAGACAGGAGCCACCACGCCCAGGCTGATCTCTTTTTTTAATATTAATGCTAGTCAGGTGTTGTGTCTAAACCACAGAAGGGAAGTGGTGTAACAAGTCATGTCCAACCCCCTACCCCATGATGGCTGGAAACACAGTTCTTAAGGTTTCTCTGGGGTCCTCTTGGCCAAGATGGGGGTTCATTAAATCAGTTGAAGGCCTAGAACTTTATTTTTAGTTCACATGGTACCATGAATCCATACTTCATTTCTTTTTATGGCTGTACAGTATTCCGTTTTATGGGTATAGCATATTTTCTTTTTTTCTTTTTTTTTTTTTTTTGAGACGAAGTCTCGCTCTGCCGCCCAGGCTGGAGGGCAGTGGTGTGATCTCGGCTCACTGCAAGCTCCAAGCTCCACCTCCCGGGTTCACACCATTCTCCTGCCTCAGCCTCCCAAGTAGCTGGGACTACAGGCACCCGCCACCATACCTGGCTAATTTTTTGTATTTTTTTAGTAGAGACGGGGTTTCACCGTGTTAGCCAGGATGGTCTCGATCTCCTGACCTTGTGATCCACCTGCCTCGGCCTCCCAAAGTGCTGGGATTACAGGCGTGAGCCACCGCGCCCGGCTCTAGCACATTTTCTTGAGTCATTCAACCACTGATGAACTTTAGGGTTGTTTCCATCTTTGCAAATAGTGCTACTCTGAAAGCTGTTGTTCAACATTTGTTTGAATTCCTATTCTCAATTACTTGGGGTATTTGACTCAGCTTTCATTGCCTCCTATTCACCCCCTTGCTGAGGGAGAGATTCCTATCCTAAGGCTATGGTGATAGCCAAACACACACCTGCCACTGAGCAGATGTGCTCGAAAGCAATTCACTGGTGTGTATATTCACAGCCTTGCAAAGGAGAACACCACATAGCACATAGGTCCACATGAGGACTGCACTTAGGAGCACAGGGAACAACCAGGGGCTCTGGAACATAAGCTTTGTAATATCAAGAGGGTGAGGTGACCCCTAGATCCCACAGGAGCGTATGATTGGTTTGTTTGAATAATTCTGCAGACTGCCAGGGAACTGAAACCCACTGTTCAGAGATAAGCAGGAACTGTATCTGGTCTCCTTGATAAGCAGAGCTGTGTAGCGGGGACCTTATCTGCAGGAGCAGAGGAGAGAGAGAAATGTGCAGTTAGGCCATTATAGCCCTTCCAGTTTCACCAGATGCAGAGATAGCATGTGATACCAGGCCTTACTATTTATTAGTCATTACATGACAGCCTAGGAGTGAAACTGCCAAGCTCCCCACAGTGGCTGTATTATTTTACATTTCTTCTTTGTTTTGTTTTGTGTATTTTTCTTTTTTTTTTTTTGAGATGGAGTCTTACGCTATCATCCAGGCTGGAGTGCAGTGTCGTGATCTCGACTCACTGCAACCTCCACCTCCTGAGTTCAAGTGATTCTCCTGCCTCAGCCTCCCAAATAGCTGGCACTACAGGCAAGGGCCACCACGCCTGGCTAATTTTTGTATTTTTTGTAGAGATGCGGTTTCACCATGTTGGCCAGGCTGGTCTCGAACTTCTGATCTCAGGTGATCCGCCCACCTCAACCTCCCAAAGTGCTGGGATTACAGGTGTGAGCCACTGCACCAGGCCTTTTGTATATTTTTAACTTTTAAGTTCAGGGGTACAAGTGCAGGTTTGTTACATAGGTAAACTTGTGTCATAGAGGTTTGTTGTTCTGATTATTTCATCACCCAAGCATTAAGCCTAGTACCCATTGGTTATTTTTCCTGACCCTCTTCCTCTTCCCACCCTCCACCCTCCAAAAGGCCCCAGTGTGTGTCGTTTCCCTGTACATGTTCAGGTGTTTTCATCATTTAGCTCCCACTTATAAGTGAGAACATGTGGTATTTGGTTTTTGTTTCTGCATTAGTTTGCTGAGGATAATGGCCTCCAGCTCCATCCATGTCCGTGCAAAGGACATGATCTTGTTCTTTTTTATGACTGCATGGTATTTCATGGTGTATGTGTACCACATTTTCTTTATCCAATCTATCACTGATGGACATTTAGGTTGAATCCATGTCTTTGCTATTGTGAATAGTGCTGCAATGAACATACACATGCATGTCTTTATAACAGAATCATTTATATTCCTTTGGGTATATACCTAGTAATGGGATTGCTGGATCAAATGGTATCACTGTCTTTAGGTCTTTGAGGAATCTCCACACCATCTTCCACAATGGCTGAACTAATTTACACTCCCACAGTGTTCAAGCATTCTTTTCTCTCTACAGCCTCACCAGCATTTGTTATTTTTTGACTCTTTAATAGTAGCCATTCTGACTAGTGTTAGATGGTAGCTTAAGAATTAAGAACCCTTAATTCTCATCCCACTTAACTTTTCAGCAACAGATAATACAGTTGACAGCTCCGCCTGCATGGCTCCCTGGACCCCACTCTGCCCTGGTTTTACTTCCAATTGACCTTCTCCTTGGCTCATTCAAAGGTTCTGCCTTCTCTCAGCAACCTCTTAACATTGGATATCCCAAGACCTAAACCTTGGACTGATTATCTTCATTTTCCTCACTTCTTTGCTTTGAACTCATCAATCTTACTGGCTTTAAGTATTAGTATGTGCTGATGAATCCTAATGTTCTACATCCAGTCTGGACCTTCTCCCTCTGAACTGCAGACCTGTATATTCAACTACTCACTTGCTCTCTCCTCTTGGAGATCTAAGCAGCATCTTAAACATGACATTTTCAAAATAAGGTTTCCAAACCAACATCTTCCACATTTTTATCCAAGATAGTAGCATCTCCAACTTTATAGTAGCTCATAAATCCTAAACTCTCCAGATTCCTCTAACATACTTCATATCTAGCTGTCTGCAAATCCTTAGATCAATTTACCCGACCTCTTCCTATGAAATCCATGCTACCTCTAAATCAGGGTTCTCATCCTCAGTACTATTGACTCTGGGCCCGGATAACTCTTTGTCATCAGTGGCTGTCTTAGGCACTGTGGATGTTCAGCAGCATCCCTGGGTCTATACAGATGCCAGTAACACACTAACACCATCACTGTAACGAACAAAGTTCCTTCCAGATACATCCCCCAGAGGGTAAAATTGGCCCTGGCTGAAGACCACTGACCTTGTAGTCATCACTACCTAATCCCTCTCCCTACTTCAGTCCCTGCTTCCTCTTGGTGTCTGTTTTCCATCCAGCAGCCAGGGTGATCCTGATAATAAAAATCCAAGTCAGATCACATCACTCCTCCATTTGGAGCTTTCCAGGGGGCTCCCATTTTATTTCAAACAAAAGCCAGGTGTGTCAATCAACTTTGAGAAATTAAATGAGGTACTCCACTCATTGTTTTAGGTGTTTCGGTTGTTGTTTTAAGACCTCATCTGTATGACTTTACCTCTCCAATCATGCTGGCCTTGTTCTGCAAACACTCAGTGACTTTACATCAACTGTTTCCATAGTCTTGAACAGCCTTCCCTCCAGGATCTGCCAGGCTCATTCCCTCACTTCCTCCAGTTCTTTCCTCAATTATCACCTTCGAGGGATGCCTTCCCTGATGCCGTATTAAGGACCACAACCCTCACCCAAGAATTCCCTATCTTCTTTCTCTGCCTCTGTGCCCTAAGGTGCATTTACTCTTTCTTAAAATACTATAGAGTATGTTTTTTTGTATACTCTGTCTCCTCCTACTAAAGTGTGAACTCCATGAGGGATTCTTTGTGGAATAAATGAATGATTAGGCCCTGTTACCAGGACCAACCACAACTAAGCCTTAGCTAAGGGCATGAATCAGCAACTGAGAAGAGTTAGCAACTGTACCCTTAAAAACCTATTTCTAATGAGCATTGAAGCTTAAAATTACATAAGAGTCAGTCTTGCAATAACTAGAAACAGATATATAGTAGTACAAACTTTATTTATAAATAAAACTTCATAAAGTTAAAAGCAGTGGCAGTTCCTATTTTAAAAGGGGAATAGTGGAAGGCAGCCTGCATTTTATTTAAAATCACAAGTTAGGCTTTTCAGATGGATAACGGTTGAGATCATTAAATCCCCTTCCTGCTTCTCAGATTTTCACAAAATAGCACATTAAATCCTCAGTCCTAAGCAATCATGGCAGAGATTCCAAATTGCCTTTCAGTATCAAAGTGGACAGCACAGTTTCTTCTCTTGCAATAAAGGTACTCATTTGATGAACAAGGGAGTGTAGCAGTCAGATTCTTACTGAAATGGAAGAAAGATAATAAAATGTATGTCCCAATGTAAACATTACTTTGCTACTTCTAAGAGCCTATTATTCATAAGTAAAGCAATGTATATGTATGGGAGTGAAGGAGAAGGTGTAAGTAGAAGGTAAGGAAGGAGAAGAAAGAAAGTTTATGTTCTATCCTTGAGACTGTAATCCTTAAGTGTTTAATGATTCAAGTGCAATGTATGTATAAGTGAATAAGGAGGGCCGGGCGCGGTGGCTTACGCCTGTAATCCCAGCACTTTGGGAGGCCAAGGCGGGCAGATCACGAGGTCAGGAGATCGAGACCATCCTGGCTAACACAGTGAAACCCCGTCTCTACTAAAAAAAATACAAAACATTAGCCAGGCGTGGTGGCGGGCGCCTGTAGTCTCAGCTACTCGGGAGACTGAGACAGGAGAATGGAGTGAACCCAGGAGGCGGAACTTGCAGTGAGCCGAGATAACACCACTGCACTCCAGCCTGGGCGACAGAGCGAGACTCTGCCAAAAAAAAAAAACATAATAAGTGAATAAGGATACTTTTGCCCTCTAAGCTATGAAGTACATCCCAAATGTTCTAGGTATCCTGTTTACTCTCTATTAAACACAACTCTATCCTTTTATTAATAGCCATATATTAATATGTGTGGATTTTTCATAATATGCCTTCATATGGGGCTCAAGAATGAAAAACTGTACTACCTTACAGTCATTTGGTACCTTCTGGAAAGAGTTGCAACACAGACTTATGACACTTCTGAGTTCACTTTCCCAGGGATCATCAACATATCTAAGCCACTTTGTAGGCTCAGTGTTAATACTCATTTATTACAATTCAGAACTTTATTGATATTGAAATTGATAGCTTTTTTCTTTTTAGTTAATTATAGTATTTCACATACTACCCAAAATGGATAGCTCTTAGTTATATGGGGTTCCCAGTTAGTAACAGGTTATCAAGACCACCATAATCAATAAAATCTTCAACAAACATGGGAAAGCATGAACTTGCATTCTTAAACCAGAAACATTTTAGGCACAATGCACCTTAAGACAAATGTGAGCCATTTTCTTGACAATTGTATTGACTGCTATCTACAACACACCTGGACAAAAATCATAAGATGCCAGTTTTGAGGGTTCTTACCAAGATTGTGTTGCAGAAGTTACTGCCGTGTCTTCACTCGCAATCTGTATCTTCACCTCTATCTCCCATTCATCAACATTGCCAGTTTCCCCATCTCTCGTTTCAACTACATTTAAAAGAGGATGCTGACTAAAATAAGAGAAAATAGAAAAATATCATAGTGGTTAAGATCTACTCAGATCCTAGCATTTACAAGGCTGAACTTGGGGCCAAATGACTATTATTGGTAGATATATTGATTTCTGCTTCCCGCCATCACCCACCAACACACCCCACCCCAGAACATCACAGGCAGTATTTGTGGTGCTAAGAAGCAAAGACTTAAAATAACAGACCTTCTGAGTTCACTTCTTGATTCCACCATCTACCAGCAAATGATGTTGACCAAGTAACCTAATTTTTCTGTGTTTCAATTTTCTCACCCTGAATTTGGCATGATAGTATCTACCACCACAGCTGGGTACCCATAGTCCCAGCTACATGGGAGGCTGAGGAGGGTGACTTCCTTGGACCCAGAAGCTCAAGATCAGCCTGAGCAAAATAAGGAGCCTCAACCACTTAAAAATAAAAAAATAAAAGAATAGTATCTACCTCATTGAGTCAGCAGGAAGAACAAATACATTCCTACAAGCACAGTGCAGGCATAAGGTAAGCAATTAATAAATGTTACCTGCTACTATAATTATCTGTGGGAAGAGTTCTGTGTAATGTGACTTTTCTGTAACTACTCAGGGAAAAAAAAAATTCAGTTCAGGATTTTAACCAGAAAAACCTCATTGAAACATTGCCCAAAGTCCTGCCAAATATATCACACTTGTGCTAAGACCTAATCAAATTGGTTGTTAATGTTCTAAATTTTTTTTAATTCTCAGTTTTTGTGGGTACATAGTAGATATGTATATATATGGTACATGAGATATTTTGATACAGGCATATAATATGAAATAAACACTTAGACTTTCTCAAGATGTCAATTAAAAAAAAGACCCAATTTTAACCCACAAATCCTGTTTTAAGATGTCTCTCTCCCAACACTGTCAGCCCTGCATAGTACATGCTGATCTTGATACCCTGATGAGTTCAGTATCTTTTAGATTTTATTATACTTTCTCTTATTGTCTTCAGGAAACTTGCAGATGGGCTCAAGTATAAATATTGGTTGACGAAAACCTATCAGGTTTTCAGTGACCCTGATGCTTATATCAAAAAATAAGTCATAATTTCATTTTTCAATAATATTCCCAGTATTCCTATGTTCTAGGGGACAGGTGTGACCATTTTTGAAGAATACAGGGCCAAATGATATGGTTTGGAATCTGTATCCCCACTCAAATCTCATGTTCATTGTAATCCCCAATATTGGAGGTGGAACCCGGTGGAAGGTGATGGGGTCATGGGAGTGGACCCTTCATGAACGGTTTAGCACAGCAGTCCCCAAACGTTTTGCCAACCAGGCCAATTTTGCGGAAGACAATTTTTCCACGGATAGGGGATGATGATTTGGGGATGCAACTGTTCCACCTCAGATCACCAGGCATTAGATTTTCACAAGGAGTGCGCAACCTAGATCCCTCGCATGTGCAGTTTACAATAGGGTTCGTGCTCCTTTGAGAATCCAATGCCACTGCTAATCTGACAGGAGGTACAGCTCAGGTGGTAATGCTGGCTTGCCGCTCACTCCTTCTATGCAGCCAGGTTCCTAACAGGCCAGGGACCACTACATCTCCATGGCTCAGAGGTTAGGGACCCCTAGTTTAGCACCATCCCTTTGGTGCTGGTCTCACAATAGAGTTCTTGGGAGATGTGGTTTTTTAAAAGTGTGTAGCACCTCCCCCGACCACTTCCACCTGCTCCAGCCCTGTGAGTATGCCCGCTCTAGCTTTGCTTTCTGTTGCCTTATGCCATGAGTAAAAACTGAGGCCTCCTCAGTCATGCTTCCTGTACAGCCTGCAGAACAATGAGCCAATTAAACTTCTTTTCTTATAAATTACCCAGTCTCTGGCATTTCTTTATAGCAAAGCAACAGAGGACTAAGACACCAAGGATCAAGAGATTTGTGTTCCCATTAGACTTTGGTGTCTCCTCCACTCCCCTCACTGGTTGTACCATTTAATCTTTCAGGTTTGGAATTTTTATCTGGACAGCTAATGACACCGGGGCTAGGACAGCGGTCTGGTACTCCGTACTCACTTGCGGACCACACACGACAGAGGCATTTCAGCTCGGACAGCAGAGTCTCTTGAGATATACTTAATTTTTGTTTTAAGCAGAAGAACTCCCCTGAGAGGCTACAAGACACAGAGAGGTTTTAAACCCATATTTGTCTCAAGTATCTCAGGAAACTTACAGGCATTTAAATAGGAATTTATAGATACATCAAGCTTTCTAAAAATGGTCACACTCTCACTAAACTATAAACAGCATCTGTTCACAGGAAACAGGACCATTTTCCAAACTGACAGATGGGTTAAAATCTGGCACAGTGCTTGTACATAAAAGGCAAGCAATACTTGTTATTTAAAAGAGAAAGGAGTTTTGTGATTCACATTCAAGAAAGCAATTGACACCTCTTTTTGAGACACACAATTGTAGTGATACATTGCTTATTCAAAGAGAGCATGGGTTTTGAGATCATATGAATCACATTTGGAATCTTGGAGCTGCCTCTATTCGTCATGAATCCTTGAAAACCGTGTTTAAACAATTAAGTCTGTTTTCTTATTTCTATAAAAAAGCAATAATTATGGTGGTAAAGAATAATAGTGATTAAATTATCAGCATATAGTAAATACCTAACAGGAAGAATAGCTGTTTTCAGGGGGGTGGGGTGGAATGGAGTTAAGACAATTAATAGTAAAATATTTTTCTAAGGACATTTAGCATATGGTTCTCAATATAAGGCCCAGTCTTTGACAGCATAGGAGGATACGATGATTCAGAGATACCCATATCCATTACATAATTTTAAATGTTCCTATCTCAGATATATCCTGCTCTCTTTGGATAATTTGAAAATATAAGCATAGATAAAAACTACCACCACCCAGATTATTAACATTTGAATATTCCCCGCTCCCCCCAGTTTATATCAAGGTTGATAGTGCCCCCCTAATACATGCTGTGGTGTATTAGACCTGTAATGTGCTTCCCAGATCCCCTAAGAGCTTGTTGACCCAGCTGTTGGGAATGCTGTTGCCAGATAGCCTTCAGCCGTCAGCTCTCACCCCCTCCAGGAACTGTGTAGCTGCTGAGAGCTGTCTTACCCCTAGCCACACCCCTCTCCCAGGGTGGCCCACTTCTGATCACCTACCCAGCAGGAATGTGAAGCCCTGTGTAGGGTCAGCCAAAGCTGTCTTTGAGGCTGCATCACAGCTCAGCTTTGCCCTTTGCCCAATCTTCTTTCTCCCAAAAGCACTTCTTAATAAATATTCCACACACTCAACTCTACCTCAGATTTTGCTTTTGCTTTCTGTGTTACCCAGTCTGTGGCATTTATCTAAACCTGATCAAGTTCTATTACTTCTCTTAGCATTTTATTTGGGATAATGAAAAAAAATAAGGAATATCATAGCAAGATTTTACTAACTTTAAACGCTTTTTAAATCAAGTCAAAATTCCAGTTATACTTTTATCAGTGATATGCATAGTGACTTAGTATACCCAAAATATCTGGTGAGTACGGGCTAGGGCTAGGAGATGACTGAATATTTACTTTGAAAAGGCTTCTGATGCTTGATTAGTGTTACTCCCACCTTCTGTTTGCAATTGACCAAACTTCATGAATTATAACAAGTAATTAGTTAGACAAACTGTTGAAAAACCTTGTGATGCATGGAAAATACTTTCCTCCTTCAAAACATTCAACTCTCCAGCCTGCTCCATCACGAAATGAATAATTAGTGTTTGCAATTACCACCCAACAAGAAAAAAGCATTTAGCATCTCCTTTCTTAACTGCTTCTGTCCTAAATGTGATTATTAAAGAGTCTAGCTGTATTACAAATAGACACTTAATGACTTCTGGTTTGTATATTGAAGGAACCATAAGACACTTGGGTTTTGATAGCCATTTCTCTTACTTGAGTTACAATACCGCAGTCATGAGGATGGTAGAAAAACTCATAGTAGACATTTGGCAAAACATAGGTTACAGGACAGCCATCTCCTAGAAACACTTCATCGGGGTTCACATGCAAATTGTAAAATATCGTGGGTTTAATCCTGGCAAAGAACCAAAACTGGGTGCAGTGTACTTGAATAGCTGAAAAGCAGAAAAGAGAAACTTTCTGTTAGCATGCAATTAGATAGATCAGCTCAAAAAATTTAGCATACCCTGTTAATACAAATGAAGAGATCATCCCTTACTAAAACAAAATATCTTAAGAGGTGAACAAATTTGCAAAACATGGTCTTTGTATTATTACTTCATCCCCTAAAAATATCTACACATATACTCATCCTTCAGATACATTCTTTAGTGAATCTATATATAGGGGAAAAAATCAATACAAAATAAGATTTCATCTAACCCTCCAAAGTCACTTATTGTAGAACTAGAATCACAAGACTATATCTATATTATAATGTTTATACTAAGTGTAGAGCATTTTCTGTCTCCCTTGTTCAACTGAAGCTCTTTGAAGCAAGCCCTTTCATTTCTACAGAAGCAAGCAAGTTTCCGTTTTTATACCTACAGTTTCATGATATATAAAGACTTGTCCAGAAAACTCAAGGTAGCAACCAGGCTTTTATAGAAATTGAGTGAAAACAGTGCTATCCTTTCCCTTCTATCTTGAAATATCTGGACATTAAGTTTTTTTAATCTGGAAATGGAAATAATTTTCGGATATAATCTGCTACTTGAATTAGGTCCCAGGGGAAGAGAATTAGAACAAACTAGAATTTATGAGACTGGGTAGGCATGAGTTTTTGTTTTTGTTTTTTTAAGAGTAAGTTTGGCTATTCTTCTAGACTTCACTAAAGGAAAATTTTGTCAGTTGCTCTTAAGATACTAGAAGGAGCCTGAGTTCTCAGGAGATACTGAAAACTCAGCAGAGAAACTGAAGCTATATAAATCTGCAATCCTTTCACAGAAGGGGCTATACACATTGCAAATAACTGTATGAAAAGATGTTTAATACCATCAGCCATTATAGAAATCCAAATTCAAATCACAATATCACTACACACCTATCACAATGGCTAAAATGAATAATAGTGAAGACACCAAATGCTGGTGAGGACACCGAGAAACTGGGTCACTCATACATTGCTGGGACAATGTGAAATGCATCAACCACACTGGAAAACAGTTTGTCAATTTCTTCAAAAACTAAACATATAACCACCATATGACTCAACAATTAAACTCTTGGGCATTTATCCCAGGGAAATACAAATGTATGTTCACATAAAATATACATAAATGGGCCAGGCAAGGTGGCTCACTCCTGTAATCCCAGCACTTTGGGAGGGCGAGGCAGGTGGATCACGAGTTCAGGAGTTCAAGACCAGCCTGACCAACATGATGAAACCCTGTCTCTACTAAAAATACAAAATTTAGCTAGGCATGGTGGCATGCACCTGTAATCCCAGCTACTCAGGAGGCTGAGGCAGGAGAATGACATGAACCTGTGAGGTGGAGGTTGCAGTGAGCCAAGATTGCACCATTGCACTCCAGCCTAGGTGACAAAGCTAGACTCTGTCTCCAAAAAAAGAAAAAAGTACATAAATGTTAACAATAGCTTTATTTGTAATAATCAAAAACTGAAGGCAGCCCAGATGTCTTTTGGTGGGTGAATGGTTAAACAAACCATGGTATAATCATGCCATAGAATTCCACTCAGAAATAAAAAAAAATCAAGCATTGATACACACAACATCGATGAATCTTCAAGGAATTATGCTGAGTGAAAAAAAAAGTCAATTCCAAAAGGTTGCAAACTCTGAGCCCATTTATATAACACCCTTGAAGTGACAAAATTGTAGAAATGGAGAACAGATCTGTGCTTGACAAAAATTAAGGAATGGGGAGACAGAAGGTTTGGCATGAGTGTTTCAGGGGGAAAGTAGAAGTGGCTCTAAAAGTGGCATCCTGATTACAACAGAGACATTCTGTCCTTTGGCTGCATCAATATTAATATCCCAATGTAATACTGTATTATATTTCTGCAAGATGTTACCATTGGGTGAAGCTGAATAAATGGTATACTTCATCTCTGTATTACTTCTTACACTGTATGTGAATCTACAATTACCTAAAAATAAGACTTCCCTTAAATGTAAAAGCCCCAGTTATTCATATCCAGATTGGCAAAAGTAAGATATCTGAGAGCACCAATTCGAATTAGAGAACGATTGAGCAAGAGAGTTACTTTTCAGATCTGCACCTGTGGCCTCACAGTTCCATTCCTAGATATGTACACACACACACATAAAACACTCAAATACAAACAATATTTGTAACAGCCCAAAGCTGGAAAAATTCTATCAACATGAGAACAGAAACAATTTGCAGTGTATTTATTCAATGCATTGCATTCAATGGAATGCTAAATAGTAATTAAAATAAACCAGAGCTACAAATGTAAATCTCCAAGTGATGGATAACAAAAAAGCTGTAGAATTAAATAGAAATAGAAGATAAATGCCTGCAAAACATATTTAAGGATCCACAAATTTGATGTAAAATTGTAAAACACACAGGAAAATGAATAATTACCAAACTCACATATGGGCAAAGAGGGAAGAGAATAGAATCAGGAATGACCACAGGGACTTCAACTCTACTTCAACTTTTACTTCTATTAGAAAATAAAATTTAAGCAAATGTAGCAAATTATGGATTTAATAAAGCTGAAGACCGGATCAGTGGATATTGATATGATTCCTTACAGTTACCTGCTTTTTTTAACTTAGTTATCCATTTTAAATAGTTTCTAATTAAAGAAAGCATAATGAATACACTAAGATTCTAACATGAACCCATGTCAGGTCTAAGTTGTCTTGTTGAACAGGTAACTTGACAAATACATACAACCTTTCATTGCAATTCTGAAATCTTAACCTTAGAAATTGACAGCTCAGGCAGGAGGCAGTGGCTCACGCCTGTAATGCTAAATCTTTGGGAAGCCAAGGTGGGAGGATTCCTTGAAGCCAAGAGTTGGAGACTAGCCTGGGCAACATAGCAAGTCTCTATAAAAAAATTTTTTTAAATTAGCAGTTCACAGCTGCAGTGAGCTATGATGGCACCAGTGCACTCCAGCCTGGGTGACAAAGAAATAAATAAAACAAAAGAAAGAGAAAGAGATAGAAAGAAGAGAAAGGGGAAAAGAAAAGAACGAGAAAGATGAGAAAGAGAAGGGGAAAGAAGAAAAAAGAGAAAGACGAGAAAGAAGAGAAAGAGGAAAGGAAGAGGAAGAAGAAGGGAACAGGAAGAGGAAGAGAAAGAAAGAGAGAGAGAAAGAAGGAAAGAAAGAAAGAAGAAAGAAAGAAAGAGAGAGAGAAAGAAAGAAAGGGAGAGAAAGAGAGAAGGAAAAGAAAAAGCATTCAGCATGGTGACTCATGCCTGTTATACCAGCACTTTGGGAGGGCGAGGTGGGCAGATCACTTGAGGCCAGGAGTTTGAGACCAGCCTGGCCAATATGGTGAAACCCCATCTCCACTAAAAATACAAAAATTAGCCGGATGTGATGGTGCACCTCTGTAATCCCAGCTACTCGGGGGGCTGAGGCACAACAATTGCATGAACCTGGGAGGTGGAGGCTATAGTGAGCCCAGATTGTACCACTGCACTCCAGCCTGGGTGACAACGAGACTCTTGTCTCAAAAAGAAAGAAAAAAATGATGAAAGGAAGGGAGGGAGGGAGGGAAGGAGAAGAAAGAGGGAGGGAGGGAAAAGAAAGAGAGAGGGAGGGAGGGAAAAGAAAGAGGGAGGGAGGAGGGAACAAGAGACAAGAAAAAGAGAAGAGAGAAAGAAATGAAAAGAGAAAGAGAAGCAGAAAAAGAGAAAGAGAAAGAGAGAAACTGACAGCCTGAGTTTATACTCAGGGCTACCAATCATTCTGGTTTGCTCCGGACAGGAACTTTTTAGGGCTGACGCAGGAAAAGTACTGGAAAAGCCTGGACCACTGCTCACCTCACTTCGGAGGCACTGACTGCTCCCTCTGAAATGAAAAGGATCTATGAAGGATAAGGTAAAGAAAGGCTAAGACGTTATAAGGCTTTCTTCGTGTATGTGACACACCACAGAGTCCTGAGTTCCTACCACCACCCACTCCTCTGCTTTCCAGGCCACTTGACACTCTTCATATTAAACCCACTTCAAGTATTTGAGCCCCAAGAATTGATATGGTGAGAATAAGATCAAAAGGAACGGGGAGTTGGAGAAAGACGGTCTCAGGTTAGGGCACATTCCCTAGTCTCAGTGCTGGTATGCAAGAGAAAAACATGATATCTCAAGATTCCACCTCTAAAAGATGCACCACCCCTCCATGTGTCCTTGGCTATTATTAAGATTCAACCAGACCAAAACTGTAAAGAATCCAAAGCCACGTCTTCCAGCCCTCTTTAAGAAACTTCTATTCCCCAAGTCATAAGTTATACCTGACCAGTCTTCAGCACAGGTCCATATCAAGGAATGGAGAAAAAAGAGCCCTCTTAACCCCAGCATGGTCTTCATTTGCCCAGATTGAAAACCAAATCTCACTCAGGAAACAGAAGTTGGGGAGAATTAGATAGCTTTATATGCCAAAATACCTGAAGCCACACACAGGTGTGGGTAATTAACTACAACTTTGAATAGCACACATGTGCCATAAATATAATTTTGTTTCATTTTCTAAGATGTTAGTTTTTACTCAAATGTCAAAAAACAAGAGTAAAAATAAAGCAAAATGTGCCAAGTATAATAGAAGTCTTCACTTGCTTTAGAGTCCAAAGCATCAGATATAGTTATTTTTATGCACTAAGGTTTACTTTATTAAAACTTCCTATCATCCTATAACATCTGTCTCCACATCTGAACACTAAAGAAATAACTGTATAATTTAATTGTTCTGTGTATCTCAAAAGGCAAAGCCCTGAGAACATAGGAATTGAAAGATTTCATCTACTTTCACCTGTTCTCACCAACCAATCTCTAAACAGTGGCACTCAAACTTAATAGATATCAGAAGCACCAGGAGAGCTTATTGAAGCACAGCTGAGTGTCACTTAGTTTTCTGATTCACTGAGACTGGGCTGGGACCTGAGAATTGATGTTTCTCACAAGTTCCCGGGCCATGCTCATACTGACCACCCAGGGACCACACTTTGAGAATCCCTGGTCTACAGGGTTTTGCCTTCAGAGTGCATGCTGTGTTGACGCCCATTAGCAGCAATGCTTGCTTCTCAAACATTAAGGAGCACACACATCACCTGAGGCTCCCTTTACAATGCAGATTCTAATTCGGAATGTCTGGGGTGAAGGCTAAGATTCCGCATTTTAAGATTGCAGGGATGTTGCTCTGAAAACTACGTTGTGAATAGCAATGCCTGTAAATAGTTACTCACACTTAGATTCCTTTCTTCAAAACAGAAGATGCCAACTTAAAAATGACAAATTCAAAATCTCATTACCAAAACAAGCCTAAGTGAATGTTTGGTTCAAATATATTCTGATTTTTTTCACTAATAACCAGTTATTAGAGTTTGGCAACTGTGTCCTACATTAATAGAACATGGAAAGTAGAAGGTTACCAAAAACAAATAGAAAAGACTATATAAATGCATTTAACTATCCTTGATATTATGTGAATTTTATCATTAAATTTAGTCTGTTCTAAAAGTTCTAAAATACCATTAAATGATGGGCTCTTCAAAGGTTGGGACCATTCTGCTATATTTTTATGTGTCCTAAGTTTCACAAAATGGGTGCCCAATAAAAGATGGCAGGCGAAAGAAGAAAAAAATAGAATTAATTAGTTAGCATTTGTTCTTTTTAAAAGTTTGTTGTTTTTATTTTGTTTTTGTCTTTGTTTTTTTTGAAACGGAGTTTAGCTCTTGTCACCCAGGCTAGAATGCAATGGCACGATCTCAGCTCTCCGCACCCTCTGCCTCCTGGGTTCAAATGATTCTCCTGCTTAGACTCCCAAGTAGCTAGGATTACAGGCGCCTGCCACTATGCCGAGCTAATTTTTGTATTTTTAGTAGAGATGCGGTTTCGCCAAGCTGGCCAGGCTGGTCTCGAACTCCTGACATCAAGTAATCCATCCACCTCGGCCTCCCAAAGTGCTGGGATTACTCGTGTGAACCACTGCACCTGGCCTAAAAAGTTTTTGAAATGTTTGCATTTCACTTGTGTTAAAGATACAAATATATTTTAATTTTAATAATTATGCTTTTTAAATTTGATGTGTATTGAGATAAAAAGTACATTAAAACATCATTTCAGATATATTGCTATCTAGGTGGACAGTGCTAAGGTTCAGTCCAAATGAATGTCAAAACGTTGTCCACAGGTACCTAAGGATGCACAAGGCAGTCTCCGACTTTCAGCCACCCCGTCTTAGCCTCCTACATCTGACAATCTGCAAAACTACTATTGTTATCAAATTGTCAATAAACTAGTAAAGAATAGGCGGTTTAAATCTTAAAATTACCTGGTTAAATCACTGGAAGAGCAATACTTTCAAGGTGAGGATGGAAGCATTGAAGAGGTGGTTGCTTACAGTTCTATTATCCTTTTTATTTCTACCCATGAGCCTTGTAAGGAACATGACTGTGCTTTGGTCAAGGATAGGCCAAGGTAGGATATTAACATCCTTCGTGATTCAGCGAGTTTAGGGCACAGGCGTATAACTCCACTTGTTATCACAGACATGTAGCCATAACATGGGAAGACCACCCCTTGGCTCTAAGCCGCTATTGTCTGTAAAACGTATAATTTCCCTGCTAACACTGTACATTTGCTTGCACTGGCACCCAGAGAAAGAGAGAACCAAAGCTGTCCATCTGGACAGAGGGAAGCCAGGACATAGCTCAGCTTGCTTATGCCCAGAGAGAGAGAGAGAAACCTCTGACCCTGAAGGCAAGGGAAAGCCAGTCGCTCACCTTTGTGTGGAAGGCTCTGGACTAAGCAGCCGAGACGGGGCAGACAGTGTGCAAAAGCTCTTGATGAGAGCTGCTGTCAAATAAAATAATCTTTCACCTGCCTACGGGCCCCCTGAGTGTTCTGCTCATTCACCCACTCCCTTCAGACCTCAACATGACATTTGGCGTAGTTGTGAACCTGACAAGCCTCTATCTTCAGGCTTGCATCTTTTTTTATTTGTTTTATAATAAATCTATGATTGCTTCCATGTCCTGAAAAAAAGTCTTCTTTTTAAAATAAACTTTTTTTAACGTTTTAAACTACATTTTAAATACTTACAAACACTAAATACAT
This sequence comes from Mandrillus leucophaeus, assembly GCF_000951045.1. Taxonomy (NCBI): domain Eukaryota; kingdom Metazoa; phylum Chordata; class Mammalia; order Primates; family Cercopithecidae; genus Mandrillus; species Mandrillus leucophaeus. The sequence goes on from NW_012101414.1 coordinate 511,492, forward strand.
TAATGATATATATTTTAGTGAAAAAATACCAATTTTTGGAGCAAAATGGTTAAACAAGAGGTAGCGCAGGAAATAGCCGAAAGTCATTATAGGACCTACCTCTCTTTTCCAATGTTGAAATGCTAGAAACCTCCAGATTTATTGGGGGGTGGTGATTATCTAATATAAAAACTGAATTGAAGGTTTCCATTGTTCTCAATATGTCTTCTTTTTGTTGTATCTATTTAAGGTATATAACCTGATTTTTTGATATAAATATACATAGCAAAATGATTACTACAAGCAAATTGACATAACCATCACCTTCCATAGTTACCTCGTCTGTCAGGAGGGCACCTAGAATCTTACCTCTTAGAAAATTTTTAGTACATATACAATATTATTAATTATACTCCTCACTCTATACTTTGGACCTCTAGACTTACTCATCTTACGTAATGGCAAGTTTGTAGCCTTTGACCTACTTCTCCCCATTTCCTCCCCCACCAGTCTTTTTATAGCTATTCACTGCTATTTGTTTTATTCTGACTACAATAAATATTCATGCATTGTTTTCAGTTATTATATCACTTCAATTTTCAACAACATACTAAAGTCTAACCCTCGACTTCTTTTTCCAGTGTACATTTTTATTCTTTTTACTTTTTTTTAAAGTGAGGCATCATTTACAAAGAATAAAATTCACTCTTTTTAAGTACACAGTTCCATGAATCTTGAAAAATGTATACAGTCACGTAACCACTGCAATAATCAAGATATAGAATATTTCCTTCACCCCAAAAGGTACCCACCTACCTCTTTGTAGTCACCTGTTCTCTAATCCCCAGCCCCAAGTAAGTGCATGTTTTTTGTGTCTGTAATTTTATCTTTTCCAAAATGTCATTGAAGTTAGATCATATAATGTGTAGACTTTGTATCTGACTTCCTTTGGTTTCATAACGCTTTTGAGATTCATTCAAGTTGTTAGGGGTAACTATAGGTTGTTCTTCATTATCATAGAGTATTTCATTGTGTGGCTATACCACAAGTTGTTTAATCTCTTATAAGTTTATAGTCATTTAAACTGTTTCCATTTTTTGGCTCTTATGAATAAGGCTGCTATAAACATTTGTGTATATGTAGATCCTTGTATAGACATATGTTTTTATTTCTCTTAGGTAAATATTCAGGAGTGGAATTGCTGGGTTGTATATACTTAATTTTAGTAGTTGCTAATCTGTTTTCTAAAGTGACTGCGTCATTTTGGAATCTTACCAGAAACATGGCAATTTCCAGTTGCTTTTTATCATTACCAGCACTTGGTGTTGTGGGCCATTTTAAGTTTTGCCATTCTAGGAGGTGTGTAGTGGTCTCCGTTTGTGGTTTAGATTTTCCTAATTAGTGCTATTGTACAACTCTTCATATGATTCTTTGCTATGTGTATATCCTTTTTTTTTTTTTTTTTTTTTCTTTGAGACGGAGTCTCCCTCTGTTGCCCAGGCTGAAGTGTAGTGGTGTCATCTCGGCTAACTGCAACCTCTGCCTCCTAGATTAAAGTGATTCTCCTGCCTCAGCCTCCCAAGAAGCTGGGATTACAGGTGCCCGCCACCACACCCGGCTAATTTTTGTATTTTTAGTAGAAACAGGGTTTTACCATGTTGGCCAGGCTAATCTCAAACTCCTGACCTCAGGTGATCCACCTGCCTAGGCTTCCCAAAGTGCTGAGATTACACACATGAGCCACCGTGCCTGGCCTGCCATGTGTACATCCTTTTAAGGAAGTATCTATTCAAACATTTTATTTTTATTGAGCTATTTTTCATCTTCTTGAGTTGTACCTCATGACTTTTGTTTTGTATGGAAATGTCTTTTTAGAAGAGCCTTGGCTAGTTATCTTGAGTAAAGACACTCATTCAGAATCTGATTATTTCCTTATAATTAGACTAAAACCTTTTTGACAAGAATAAATGAAGTTAAAAATGTTATAATCTTAAGAACATTTCTATAGCTTTTCCATTGCCTAGTTTTTTCTTTTTTATGTTTTAGAGCTTTTTATATATTAAGGAGATTATCCTTTTATCTGTGATATAAGATGCAAATATTTTCCTCCTAGGCAGTCATTTGTCTTTTGATTTTCTTTGTGGTATTTTTGCCATCAAAGTTTGTTTAATTTTTGCTTCAGATTCTATTTCGTCACATTTTACTTATTGCTTCTGGAATTCGAGTCATAATTACAACAGACTCGCTTATACCTATTTAATATAATAATGAATACAAGCAGGCTAAATACATATTGAGCATTTTACTTCAACTGGAGTATGACCAGTACAGGGCTGGTAATTCACTATTAACTGTGTCATTTGTTTGTCTCTATCCAGTGGGATCCCCAGACACCTAACTGATTCAAATTCACTAAATGGCTAACGACACTAAAATATGGCAGCTATGTACCCCTTAACACTTGTATTCAGACAGAAAAAAAATAAGAAAGAATCCTCTCACTAGCTAAAGCATCCAGTGGTCTGGCCTACAGAAGTGTCTCCCTGACTAAGGGAAACAGGATACTTCAGTCTCACTCTCAATAAATCTCTGGACCAGGGCTCAACAAGCCTTCCCTTTCAGAGGCTGAAGATCCTGAGTAATACTCCTATATGCATCTGCATTCTCTTTTCTTGCCTTGGGTTTAGAGAATTACACTTCTATTTTGCCAATTTTTTTTTTTTTTTTTTTTTTTTAAAAAAAGAATTATTACTCTTGGAAAATTTTAAGGATATGTGACTAGTTATAGCAGAGGGTCCCAAACATTCACATAGTTCTCTTAATGATAGAGTAACTTTTGTTTTTTGTTTGTTTGTTTTTTATGGCATCCTTTCATCAAAAGAAATACATAACAGCTTCATTTATTGTTACATCAAAATAACTTAAGTATTTTTGTACTGACAACTTAGTAGCCATTTGAAAACACTGACACATATACATTGGAAGAAAATATTTTTATTTTATTATTTAAATAACCACAATTACTAATAATATGTATATGACTGTTTGACACTGCACAGCGTCTCAGCTCTTGAAATCAGATTGGGCATCACCGTCTTCATTTCTTGTTCCACATGGATCTTCCCACGGTGACTGCCCTGGCATTTCATCACGGCAACCACTAAATCCCAAGCTGCACAAAGTTGTAGACTAATAGAAAATAATGTAGTGCCACCAAAGGTTGTGACTGTGGACTACCTTGAGCTGGTAATTTGCATCATGTCTGACAGTTGTCACGTATCACTCACTGTTTCCCTGAAATTTTTAAAATATCACCTGGTACCGCTGTGTGTTCACTGCAGTCCCTCTGGGATCTTCAGCACAGAGAATACAAACTGTGGTGATAAGATTCGTGTTTTTATAGACAAATGTGACCTATTAACGACCTCTTTAATGGAACAGTAAATTCTCACAAACAGGTATTTTACTAAATGAATGAAAATAACCACATGCGGTACACTTTGTTTTCTATTCTCTTCTCACTAATTTATTAATTCAATTATTCAATAGATATCTATTAAGCAAATGATATGTCAGGGGCATGTCTCAAATAAATGAAAATTTATTTTCACACAAAAACCTGTACACCAATGTTCCTAGCAGTTGTATTCATAGTCGCAAAATACTGGAAACAATTTAGATACCCTTTTTTTCTTAAATGAATGTCTAAACGAACTATAGTAATCTATACCATGGGATACTATTTAGCAAGAAAAAGAGCAAATTATTGCTTCATTGGAACATTCTGGATGAATCTCCACGGAGTTATGCTGAGTAAAAAGAGCCAATCCCAAAAGGTAATATGCTATACTATTCCATTTATATAACACCCTTGAAATGAAAAGGTGGAAACAGAGAGTAAATTAGTGGTTACCAGGGTTTAAAAGGGGATGGGGACCAGAGGGAAGTAGATGTAGCTCTTAAAAGATCATTATTATGGATCACTGTGCTGATGAAAATGTTCTGTGTCTTGACTATATCAATGGCAATATCTTGGTTGGGATATTGTGTTTTAGTTTTGCAAGATGTTACCATTGGGGAAAATTGGGTGAAAAGTACATAGAATCTCTTTGTGTTGTTCCTTACAACTGTGTATGAGTTTACAATTACCTCTAAATGATTTTTAATGTAACAAAAACTACCTAAAAACCAACCAATGACTACTTTAATAAATTAAGTAGATAAGACCATTTTCAATGACCCGTAAATCAAACCCATGAAGAAAAAACAACCCAGGGATGGGTCTGCCTTTATGACAAGGATCTGTGCTACAAAAAAAAAAACTAGCTGAGCAAAAACAAAAGACAAAAAAAATTCAACTTTAAATAAATAGGTATCATTTCCACCCTTCTGAGGAAAAATGTTTAAGAGATTTGTTAACATTCAGTCATGACGGTTTTCTTAGAAAAGAAATAATATCATTTACTTCCTATGATGAAGTAAATTGATACATTTCCAGGGACAATTTAGCAATAAATACTGTTTTAATATGTTTATTCTTTGTCACAATTCCTAATATATTATTTTGTCCCATAGAAATACTGATAGGAGATTGCAACAGTTTATCTTAAAAGATATCAATTACTGTACTCTTTGCAATATTAGCAAAGTGGAATCAAGTCAACAATCCATCATCTGATATGAGTTAAATCAATTGTGGTATATCAATACAATGCACTGATAGTCAGCAATTAAAATAACAAAGTAAATCTATATACCTACAGTATATATATGACATATATACCTATCACACATACCTACAGTATACGTATATATACAGTACACATACACAGATTTATACAAAGTTTTCTATAGTATGTATACACATTCCTTAGCAAGAGCTATGGTGTTAATTTTATATATATTATATATAATATATAATTTATTATATAATATAATATTAATTATTAAATGTTAATGTTTAATGTAAATGTAAATGTTATATAACATTAATATATTAAATGTTAACATACAAGATAGAATATAATTAATATACATTAGTTTATATAACTTATTTATAAATTTTATATTAATTTTATATAATGTATACATATGAAAAACTTTAGAAAAATTAATCACAATGGCTATCACCAAGGAATGTATTAGATGAGACTTTAATTTTTTATGTTTAACATTTTTGTCTTGTTTGCATTTTATATTATTTCATGAATTTTCTTAAAGCCACCTGTCTTCAGTAGTACTTCCCCTGCCCCCAACTTCTGACTGAAATATATTTAAAACTTAGGTACTGGATTTGCTTCACTTGATATAACTTTTAAGTCATTTTCTAAAATCAAGGACATTTTCAGATCTACTTATCTGATGCTTTTTAACTATTTCTGAAATGACAAAAGATAACATAGTATAGGGTTATAGCTGAAGCAGCATGCTTAAAATACAGTTTTATTCTAATTATTCATAGGCATCGCCCTTTCCTTTCTACAACGGCATCCTTTTCATTTACATTTTAAATAACATTTTAAATTGTCCAAATAAGTCATTAAGTAACTCTCTTAATAGACTGTCTGGGAAATTTTGCCATATGCATTCTTTGACTCTATCGTGGTACAATTGATGGTGGCAGCCACTCCAGTTCGCCTGCTATCATCCCGGCTGCAGCAAGGAGGCGCCACCGGGGCTTCATGCTACACAGCAGGCAGGAGCCCTGCCCTCCTGGGTGGGGCTGCAACTGCCCAAACTGTGGCTGCAGACTCAGGCATCCCCGCACTCTTGGGGGCCTGGGAAGGCCCCCGACTCTGCTCTCGCAGACTTGGAAATGCCGGCCCCTGCTGTCTGGCTTCTCCCTGCTGTTGGCACCTGCTCCAATCTGGGAGCAAAGTCAGGCCAAGCCCAGGCACCATGAACAGTGGGAGGCAGACAGAATTCCAAGTGAAAGGGAGTGAGTTTCTGGTAAGGTCCCTCCTTTGAGCATTCAGCCAGCACATAGGCCTGAGATTCTATCAGTAGCAAAATCAGCACTTCTGATTTGATGCCCAAATTCACCCTAGTTCCATTATGACTGGGGGCATAAAAAATGCCATTAATACAGAACCAAAAATTAAAATTACAAATAAGTGTTATATGGGTTTTAGGCTAGTTGAGATGCTAGTGAGCTGGAACTGACCCAGAGACCGAAACATAATTATAGGGATTTAGCAGCAGCAGCCTTTTCCATTTATTAATCCCTAGTACTCATATAGAGCTGTCATGCCATCCCCCATCTCCAACACCCACATGCTAACTTAGGATAATGGATGATGGCAGAGACCTTGTTCTCTGCTAAAGTGCTGTGGTTAGTGGAGAGTCCAGGCCTCAAAAATAGCTTTGCCATCATACCACACATCATTATAATTTCTTACTAGATAGAAATAGTTGGTTTAAACAGGACAGTCTTAGGCTTTGCCTAAAAGTTTAGTTACTAGAACACAAGAAAGTTAATGTAGGTCTTTCTCGATCCAGCTTTTCCTAGTGGCTGTTAGCCAGAAAAATAGAGGCTGAACAAACATTTTAACTCTTTCTTTCTCTTTCCTTTATCTATCTGATGTGCCAACTCAGTCTTGCCTAAAAAATAATAACTGCTCATCTTAGATCTGACTCATGGATGGGTCAAAATAAACTTGCTAGTTTTAGGAGATACTCACAGAGAGTTGGATGGTGCCATTGCCAATTTTTTTACTTGTTATTATTCTTCTAGTGTTTAAACATGAAGCTATATTAGAACAGAAAGAATTCAAAGCTTGAGTGTCATTTCTGGCTTTTTGAGTTCATATCTTCTAAAAAATGGGCCTCTATAGTTTCAAAGGATAAAGTGGGTAGTGGTATTGTATAAAGAGCTCTACCAGCCAGGCACGGTGGCTCACACCTGTAATCCCAGCACTTTGGGAGGCCAAGGCGGACGGATCACGAGGTCAGGAATTCAAGACCAGCCTGACCAACATGATGAAACCCCGTCTCTACTAAAAATACAAAAAGTAGCCAGGCATGGTGGTGCATGCCTATCCCAGCTATTTGGGAGGCTGAGGCAGGAGAATCGCTTGAACCTGGGAGACGGAGGTTGCAGTGAGCTGAAATCAGGCTTCTGTACTCCAGCCTGGGTGACAGAACAAGACCCTGTATCCAAAAAAAAAAAAAAAAAAAAAAAAAGAGCTCTACCTTCTATGCTGTTACTGCACATCTATCCAAACAGGATGTCATGAGCTGCCTTCCCTGCAGATGGCACTGTTTAATGGGTTTATAAGAAGGAAGCCACAGGGCCCTTCGGAGGGAAAAAAAAAAGTCTGGGGTGAATTTTTATTCACTCACCTAACAAATATTTGAGCATCTCCTCCCATTTTTCATTGAATCTAAGGTTTAACTGTACCACTATTTTTCATACAAAGATTAAGGAAACTTTATATCTTTAAGATTAAAGAAGCTACCAATGAATCAGGCACACTTTACTACTTAGTCTTCGAATCATTTTATAAAAATTGAAAGAGCTCTTATGGACATTTTTAATCATATCACTCTTGTGCTGCATACAAAAGCAAGTGTAAACGAAATTTATTGGTTAAAGTAACCCTAAAATCTTTTTACAGTGAGTCTCACTCTTCTAAATCACTTCTTGAATCACAGTCATCAATGTTCCTGTTTCCCCACAAACATATCTCTCTTTGAGCCATCACCACCATTGCTGATGCAATATCTCTTAAAAGAATGCTTCATTCTTATCTCCAGGTTGTATGCCAACTGGTGGTACTTGTTTCTCAAATTTTCATGCCAGCACTCTCTGGCCTTACCAAGAGGTGCCAACAGAAAGTTTCAGACCAAGTTCTCCATGTGCAAATGATGACAGCTACAGCATTCCTGTCCACTGACCAATCATTATATATAGCTGATTACAAACTTTCTAGAATTCTGATTTTTTTTTACTGTGTAAAAAACTGTCCATGTTAGAATAAATGAAATATATCATGTGCCAGTTCTGTTCTATGCACTGGAAATCTCATGTAGGTGACATTATAATGAAAGAATACAGACAATAAAAAATAAGCAAATTATATATCACAATAGATGGTGATAAATGCTATGAAAGAATAAGGCAGGTAAAAAGTTTAATGCAATACAGAGGATAGGATTTTAAGTAATTTTTTGAGAAAGGGAAGACCTCATTTAAGCAGAGTTCTTTAGTTGTCAAGGGAACTGATCATAGAGGAAAAGGGTTTGGTTGTGTCCCCACCCAGATCTCATGTTGAACTGTAATTCCCACAATTCCCACATGTTGTGGGAGGAACCTGGTGAGAGGTAACTGAATCATGGGGGCAGGTCTTTCCTGTGCTGTTCTCATGATAGTGAATAAGTCTCACGAGATTTGATGGTTTTAAAAATGGGAGTTTCCCTGCACAAGCTCTCTTCTCTTACCTGCCACCATGTGAGACCTGCCTTTCACCTTCCACAAAGATTGTGAGGCCTCCCCAGCCATGTAAAACTGTAAGTCTACTAAACCCCTTTCTTTTGTACATTACCCAGTCTTGGGGTATGTCTTTATCAGCAGCATGAAAATGGACTAAACAGTAAATTGGTACCAGTAGAGTGGGGCACTGCTGAAGAGATACCTGAAAACGTGGAAGCAACTTTGGAACTGGGCAACAGTCAGAGGTTGGAACAATTTGGAGGGCTTAGAAGAAGACAGGAAAATGTGGGAACGTTTGGAACCCCCTAGAGACTTGCTGAATGGCTTTGACCAAAATACTGATAATGATATGGACAAGGAATTCCAGGCGATCTGAGGTGATCTCAGATGGAGATGAGGAACTTGTTGAGAACTGAAGCAAAGGTGACTCTTAACATTTTAGCAAAGAGACTGGCAGCATTTTGCCCCTGCCCTAGAGATTTGTAGAACTTTGAACTTGAAAGAGATGATTTAGGGTATCTGGCAGAAGAAATTTCTAAGCAGCAAAGCATTCAAGAGATGACCTCCATATTGTTAAAAGCATTCAGTTTTATAACGGAAGCACAGCATAAAAGTTCAGAAAATTTGCAGCCTTACAATGTGATAGAAAAGAAAATCCCATTTTCTGAGGAGAAATTCAAGTTGGCTGCAGAAATATGTATAATTAATGAGGAGCCAAATGTTAATCTCCAAGACAATGGGGAAATTGTCTCCAGGGCACATCAGAGGTCTTCACAGCAGCCCCTTCCATCACAGGCCCTGTGGCCTAGGAGGGAAAAGTGGTTTTGTAGGCTGCGGGCCCCAGGTACCTGCGCTGTGTGCAATGTAGGGACTTGGTGCCCTGCATCCCAGCCACTCCAGCCATGGCTGAATGCAGAGTCTGCGCAATGGCTTCAGAGGATGCAAGCCCCAAGCCTTGGCAGCTTCCTTGTGGTGTTGAGCCAGTGAGTGCACAGAAGTCAAGAATTGGGATTTGGAAACTTCCACCTAGATTTCAGAAGATGGTAACTAGGAAACACCTAGTTACCAGGCAGAAGTTTGCTACAGGGGCAGGGCCTTCACAGAGAACCTCTGCTACGGCAGTGCAGAAGGAAAATGTGGGGTCAGAGCCCCCACACAGAGTCCCTACTGGAGCACCACCTAGTGGAGCTGTGAGAAGAGGGCCACAGTCCTCCAGATCCCAGAATGTTGGATCCACCAACAGCTCGCACTGTGTACCTGGAAAAGCCACAGACACTCAACGCCAGCCCATGAAAGCAGCCAGGAGGGAGGCTGTACCCTGCAAAGCCACAGAGGCAGAGTTGCCCAGCACTGCGGGAGCCCACCTCTTGCATCAGTGTGACCTGGATGTGAGACATAGAGTCAAAGGAGATCATTTTGGAGCTTTAAGATTTGACTGCCCTGCTGGATTCTGGACTTGCATGGGTCCTATAGCTCCTTTGTTTTGGCCAATTTCTCCCATTTGGAATGGCTGTATTTACCCAATGCCTGTACCCCCATTGTATGTAGGAGGTAACTAACTTGCTTTAGATTTTACAGGCTTATAAGGCAGAAGGGGTTTGCCTTGTCTCAAATGAGACTTTGGACTGTGGACTTCTGAGTTAATACTGACTTTGGGGGACTGTAGGGAAGGCATGATTGGTTTTGAAATGTGAGGACATGAGATTTGGGAGGGCCCAGGGATGGAATGATATGGTTTGGCTGTGTCCCCACCCAAATCTTGTCTTGAATTGTAACTCCCACAATTCCCAAGTGTCATGGGAGGAACCTGGTGGGAGGTAAGTGAATCATGGGGGAGGGTCTTTCCCATGCTGTTCTCATTATAGTAAATAAGGCTCATGAGATCTGATGGTTTTAGAAACAGCAGTTTCCCACACAAACTCTCTTGTCTGCTGCCATGTGAGACGTGCCTTTCACATTCTGCCATGATTGTGAGGCCTCCCCACACACGTGGAACTGTCATTCTATTAAACCTCTTTCTTTTGTAAATTGCCCAGTCTCAGGTATGTATTTATCAGCAACATGAAAACAGACTAATACAGAGGCCAAGGAGAATTCCAGGCAGAAGGAACATCAGATGTAAAGGTCTTAAGGCAGGAGCATGCATTCAATGAATGGCAAGAACATCAGGTAGCTAAAGCTGAATTAGGAGGATGGAGCAGCAAGGTAGATAAGGGCTGGCATTTTCTAGCCCTCTTCCCTGGGAGACGAGACAGAGTGCTAGGGCCTTAAGGGCCATAATAAAGACTGTATGACTTTTACTGAGAGCCAGATAGATACAATGAGGGGTCTTCCGCAGAGGATGCCACAATCTAACTTGGTGTTATAGACTGAATTGGGTGTCCCAAAAAGATATATTGAAGACCTAACCCCTAGTACTTTAGAATATGACCTTGTTTGGAAATAGGGTCATTGCCTATGTGGTTAGTTAAGATGAGGTCATGCAGGAGTAGGGTGGGACTTTAATCCAATGTAACTGATGCCCTTATAAGAAGAAGGAAAACAGCCATGTGAAGACACAAACACACAATGAGTAAAGGGTTAACAAGTAGTAAGATACAACATGAATGGTTGGCAAAGAATATAATGTTTTGTGTTACATGTACTTTGAAGGACCATCATAGACTCACAAAGCTCCTTAGAGAAACGGAAACTTCAAGGCAGACAATAAAGCTAATACTCCCAGAGTCTGCCTGAGTGTGAGGGGAAGTTCAGGGCTTAGCAACCAAAACAGCTGTCCTGCAGTCAACAAGTATTTTGGAACTAGTGTGCAAAAGAGAAGTAACATGTATTGAGCAGCTACCATATGACAGTCATTTTGCTTCATTTATTTTATTATCAAAGATCAAATATTGATGACTCTTTCCTATTACTATTGCTTTTTAAATGTTTTAATAACCAACATTAAAAAGCAGGAAATTTTATACCAAACTTCTGCATTCTTTTGAAAATTAGAAAATGTACATTTGTGCTTTGGCTAAATATGGACTGTACCCTCAAAAAAATGGTTTAGGCTTTCCAAACTACCTCAGTTTTCATCATTTTTCTTCTTTTTATGTTATCTATCTAGACACTATTTATTTCTGAAATTTTTATTCTTTTATAACCCTATCTTTCAAAAATGGAAGATATGTACATAAATGTATAAGATATAGATAACTTCCCATGGATGGGACCAATCCAGGGGGGTGGGGGATCAACGGAAGTGCTTTTTTTCTCTCTTTAGAACTTTTTTTATATAATTTACTTTTTTCTGTTTCAAGGTCCTCTGTAATATATCAGCTCATTTTGAGGGATCTCACTTATCAGTGGTTCTTGGGTTTTCAGGCACTTTATGCAAATATTGCAGGCTCCTTAAACCAAATATCTTTTAAACTACATACAAAAATATCTGCAAAGGCATTTTTGTAGGAATTATTAGCAGTAACCACACAATGCAGTAAAAATCTAATACAGAACACAGCTTGGCAGAGACGAAATAATCCATGCTTACCGTAAGCAAATGTTAGTGTGTAGGATGAGCTTCAACAAAAACAAAGGCTATTTTCAGCAAACTTTTACACTCAGTAGTTAATCCAGGCAAGGCTGCTAATGAGGTAGTTCAATGTCATTCCCCCTAACTTAGCGGTAGTAGAAAATGAAAGGTTACGGCTATTCAACTAAGCCAACGGGAAAATCATGACTCTCCCACTCTAAACTATTTCTGGATCCTTGTGAAGAATTTGCCAACTCCCTGACGCTCTCCCTTTTGGCATATGGAATATTTTCACCAACACACACAAAAAAACAGTACTGATTCTGACATTGCAAGCACAACACCAT
>NW_012101414.1:525797-526246 GCF_000951045.1 Mandrillus leucophaeus
ACTTAACACCTCACCCAATAAGCCAGAAAATACCAGCACTAAGAATGCAGACAGCGCCAGCTTCCCTCCCCCGAACTGTGCTGCCCCGAGAATCCTGAGCAAACCATAAAGCCAGCTTGGAAAAGATGCTCCCAGGAACAGAGGCGGAGTAAGGCACCAAAGCAGGACGCCATGCCACAGCACTGAGATGATACAGAAGTGGGAGAAGTGGGAAAAAAATATCTCTTGGGAACATCAAAGGCGCGGCAAGCGGTGGGGCGTGGCTGCCCCCAACACTTGGATTTCCCAAAGCGGATCAGGTCCTGGAAGAGCGTGCAGCCCAGGAGCAGGCCGGGAGGCAGGAGCTGGAGCAGAAGGGTCAGCAGGAAGGGGCAGCCGGCGGGAGCCACAGCGAGCACAGCGGGTTCAGCGCTCAGTGCTCGCATAGGAAGCCTTGGCCTACGCGCCAG
>NW_012101414.1:526296-527782 GCF_000951045.1 Mandrillus leucophaeus
CCCTGGCTCCCATTCTGGACTTGGTGGGCTTTTGGCTTAAGGGACAATGGAAAAACAAGAAATATTTTATGAATGAAAGTAACAAGTTCCTTCCAAATGAATGCTATATATGAAAGAGACTAAATACGCAAACTCGATCCACTCTTGGTCCTGATTAAGACAAACATTCTTGCATGTCTTCATTGCTGAAATGGAAACTACCCACTCGTACCACCATTTTCTGAGTTTTCCAGCTAGTTTTCATTCTTAAATTACTGAGGTTTTTTGAAGGAGAAGGACAGGAGGGGTATGAATATACTGTTTATATTTAAAGGATGATGAAAATGTCAAGTAATGTTTTCTATGAAAACACTGAACAGTTTCTATGAACTGTAACCAACTTTAGTCCTAATTAACACACAAATCCTTGCTGGTCCCCTTACTAAAACAGAAAGCAGTAGCTGCGTTGGTGCAGCAGGTCTATGTGTGTTGGTTGCCTATTGTCTCACTACCATCTGTGCCTTTCTCTGCCCTACAGTGTTGGAGCCAAGAGTTCAAAAATTAGATTTTCCAGCCTCCCATTTAGGTTCTGCCAGCAGGAAACACTGATGGAGATTAAAAGACGTCTATCTTCACCCAGTTATTTTCAAATAACAAATATCTAGTCAATAAACCCTATTGACTAAGGTTTCCCAATATGAATAGGATCACACAGGCAGGACTTGAGCCCTCAAGGTTTTGTTAGAAATATCTCAAGAAGATCCTCATGAGCATGTTCCAGAATGATGTTATTACTAACTGGAGAGTGGTCATTGAAATAAAGAAGGATGGTCCTAAGGGATCACTAAAGGTTTAGTTCCTAGAGTGCCAAGAATAAAAACTAATCTCACCCTATTGATCTTGAAGAAAGATACAGAAATATTCTGCTATCGCTGTTTCCCAAAGCCATGGGCCCACAGGAGGTCAAACTTTATACTCTTATTTCCTGGTTGATCCAACGGTGTTCATTTCTGTCATGGATACTAAATCTTTCTTAAAGGAATTAAACAACTATGTAGGATTATTCTCAGTCTACTATATTTAAAACATGACTTGTACACTAACAGCAGGTGGAGGACAGAGACCCTTCCATGCCTACATCCCAGCCTAGGTTGTTTTGAGATTATAACCCAGTCGTCAAGAAGCAAAGGCACAGCATATTTTATTTGTAAGATCAACTCCACATAAAAATTATACTTAGACATCATATTATAAGAGACTATGCAAGGGCAGCATGGCCTGTGTTTAAAAGGAACACTTTTTAAAAATATATGAAGCACTGGACACTATCCCAACCCAATATCCTCTCAGGAAGTGGCACCAAAAATTGATAAATCTGTAGTGAGTGGTTCAAAAATTAAATTTTAAGTAAGCTGTAGCAACAGAGTTATCAGGATTGCCATGGAAGAACCTAGAATATAGCTACATTTGCACTCTTATGGACTAATGGATGAGACATATTAAGTAG
>NW_012101415.1:0-2525 GCF_000951045.1 Mandrillus leucophaeus
CTTCCCCATGAGGGTTTCCTGAGCCCTCCAGGACGCTGAGTCAGACAAGGTCTTGCAGCTCCTCATGGGGGGCACTCATTGGAGTGGAGGTGTGGCTCCTGGAGAGAGGGGCTTGCCCAGGGCTTGAGGCTTCCCTGATCCCTGCCAAGTTGGGTCCTGGCCCAGTCTGCCTGTAAGGCAGGGTCTGAGTCCCAGTTATTGCCCTGGGATGACCCCCCTTGGGCAGAGGGTTTTGTTTGGGTGTCCTGTGGGGACCCCCCTGTGGGCGGAGCCTCCTGTGGGCTGTGGGTGAGCCAGATCCCCGGGTTGGGGAAGCAGGGAACTGCAGGGCAAGGAGGGTCCCTGAGCCAGGGTCTCCCTGTGCCTTCTTACCCCGTCATTCAACATCTGGAGAAGCCAGCCTAACGAGGAACCCTGCGCGCAAAGACCTTCCTTGTCCTGACGGGAGGAACAGAGGTGCTCAGGGCCCCCTGGGCTGCCCTAAAAACTTCCCTCTTCCAGGGCCTCTGAAGACCCTTCCCCTAGTGCAGTACACTGGGCGGCGTCCAGGGCTCCCCACAACACCGTCCCCTTCCCACACTCCCGGTGGACACACTGCCCTTTGCCCTGCTCTGCGGGAGCTGGGCCCCCATCCCTGTGCCTCTGTCCTATAGACCAACTCCCAGCCCATGGAGAACCCGACATCCCAGGTCAGACAGTGGCTGGGACTCAGCCAGTCACCAGCCCCACGGGATGCAGGGCCTCTGGAGAAGAGCCCAAGCTTGCTCACCAGACGCCATAAACTCACCAGATACCACATGGTCTTGGGCTGTGACGTGGGGACCACATGCTCCTGATGGTCTTGGAGCCCCTGGACTGTCCCGCCGTTTGAGCTGTGGAATCCTGAGAAGCCCCCAGCCCATCAAGGAATCAGAGCCTTTCCCCAAGATGTGGAGCCATCAGCTGGAAGAGCTGGGCAGCTGGAGAGGCCCCCAAACCGCAAGGCGTTTCCCCCTCCCATCTGGTGACCCCACCATGCAGCCTTTGCCCTGGGGTGGTGGGTCAGGAACATCCCCTGGAGCCTGGCTGGAGGTTTCCCTGGAGGCGTCCTGGACCAGGGTGCAAAAAGGGCAAGCCTGACTTGAGGCCACCACATGGCGGCCAGAACAGGGCGGGTGCTGGGCACCCTGGTCGTCTCCTGGAAGTGGGGTCGGGCCAGGGGACACGGGATGGGGAGACGCTGCCACCTGGGCTTGGTCTGCCCATTCGTGGGCGCCAAGGGCAGCAGGAGCCTGGGCTGCTGGAGGGCAGGAGGACTCTCAGTGAGGGGAGAGTGAGCTGCACAGAATCAGAGCCAGAGGGCGTGGCAGCAGGACACAGAGGGTGGCCACGGGGAGGATGAGATGCCCTCCGCTGATGGGGATGAAAGGCGTCTGACTTGGGCTTTGGGGGTCAACCACGGACTCCTGTGGGACCCTCAGCAGAGACACCCTGAAGACTCCCAAGGAGCTGGCTACACAAGGAAGGTGCCTGGGCTGAAAGCCGAGATCACCTGGCCAGGGTGGCCGTCTCTGGGTCTGGCTGCATGAGGTCCCTTGGGCAACTGTCCACCTACCCTGCAGGGAGTGCCTCTCCCTGGCCAGCAGCTGCACCAGTGCCCAGAATGCATCCTCCTCAGGCAGATAAAGGAGGAACAAGGCCGCGATGGGGCTCAGGTCCCTGCAGTAGCCCACCTCCTGCAAGAGCCAGAGTCACCGTGAAAGGACATCACCTGGGAGGACTGAGGTCACCTGGGAGGACTCATATCATTCGAGAGGGCAGAGGTGACTGGGGAGGCTTCCTCTGAAGAAGAGGCTTCCTCAGGGTGCAAATATATTTCATGACAAGAGCCAAGTCCATCAGGCACTTCAGCACCTTGTCCATACTAACTTTAAAAGAAGCGATGGCACCCACCAGACACCCACTCCTGTGAACAGGGAAATACTGCCCGGGAACGTCACTGCCAGGAATACTCACCGGGTTATACTCCGAATATGCCAGGAGGATGTAGAATAGTTCCCGCTGCCTAGGAGACAGAGAAAGGAGGCTTTTGTTTGTTTTGTGCATATGCCGTTGGTTTCACTTTGTCCACAAAGCCTAACAACAAATCCCATTTCAGGTTCAGATGATTCACCAGATAAGCAGTGAGCTTCTCAGGGTCTTTGAAGAAATATTTCAGTAAAATCCACATCTGTGACATGCAGATAGCCCAGTCGTACAGTGACTTGCCTGATCCTTTTCACTCTGTGATTTTCTTTATTTTTTTTGAGTTTGCACACACGCCAGTTCAGTGTTTGGATGTACAGTTCCTCCACGGTTCTAAACCAATGGGCAGAGTCTCCCGGCCACCGCTCCAGCCCCTCCTGGAGTGACTCCTTCATCTTCCAAGTCTCCAGGGTGGCCCCTATGCACCCAGCCTCTCCCCAGTCTGTCAACCCTTGGCCACCCAGACTACTTCTCAGTCCCTATGATTTGGTCTTTTCCAGAATGACCCAGGAAGGGGAATC
>NW_012101415.1:2575-5985 GCF_000951045.1 Mandrillus leucophaeus
GCTGTGGAATCCTGAGAAGCCCCCAGCCCATCAAGGAATCAGAGCCTTTCCCCAAGATGTGGAGCCATCAGCTGGAAGAGCTGGGCAGCTGGAGAGGCCCCCAAACCGCAAGGCGTTTCCCCCTCCCATCTGGTGACCCCACCATGCAGCCTTTGCCCTGGGGTGGTGGGTCAGGAACATCCCCTGGAGCCTGGCTGGAGGTTTCCCTGGAGGCGTCCTGGACCAGGGTGCAAAAAGGGCAAGCCTGACTTGAGGCCACCACATGGCGGCCAGAACAGGGCGGGTGCTGGGCACCCTGGTCGTCTCCTGGAAGTGGGGTCGGGCCAGGGGACACGGGATGGGGAGACGCTGCCACCTGGGCTTGGTCTGCCCATTCGTGGGCGCCAAGGGCAGCAGGAGCCTGGGCTGCTGGAGGGCAGGAGGACTCTCAGTGAGGGGAGAGTGAGCTGCACAGAATCAGAGCCAGAGGGCGTGGCAGCAGGACACAGAGGGTGGCCACAGGGAGGATGAGATGCCCTCCGCTGATGGGGATGAAAGGCGTCTGACTTGGGCTTTGGGGGTCAACCACGGACTCCTGTGGGACCCTCAGCAGAGACACCCTGAAGACTCCCAAGGAGCTGGCTACACAAGGAAGGTGCCTGGGCTGAAAGCCGAGATCACCTGGCCAGGGTGGCCGTCTCTGGGTCTGGCTGCATGAGGTCCCTTGGGCAACTGTCCACCTACCCTGCAGGGAGTGCCTCTCCCTGGCCAGCAGCTGCACCAGTGCCCAGAATGCATCCTCCTCAGGCAGATAAAGGAGGAACAAGGCCGCGATGGGGCTCAGGTCCCTGCAGTAGCCCACCTCCTGCAAGAGCCAGAGTCACCGTGAAAGGACATCACCTGGGAGGACTGAGGTCACCTGGGAGGACTCATATCATTCGAGAGGGCAGAGGTGACTGGGGAGGCTTCCTCTGAAGAAGAGGCTTCCTCAGGGTGCAAATATATTTCATGACAAGAGCCAAGTCCATCAGGCACTTCAGCACCTTGTCCATACTAACTTTAAAAGAAGCGATGGCACCCACCAGACACCCACTCCTGTGAACAGGGAAATACTGCCCGGGAACGTCACTGCCAGGAATACTCACCGGGTTATACTCCGAATATGCCAGGAGGATGTAGAATAGTTCCCGCTGCCTAGGAGACAGAGAAAGGAGGCTTTTGTTTGTTTTGTGCATATGCCGTTGGTTTCACTTTGTCCACAAAGCCTAACAACAAATCCCATTTCAGGTTCAGATGATTCACCAGATAAGCAGTGAGCTTCTCAGGGTCTTTGAAGAAATATTTCAGTAAAATCCACATCTGTGACATGCAGATAGCCCAGTCGTACAGTGACTTGCCTGATCCTTTTCACTCTGTGATTTTCTTTATTTTTTTTGAGTTTGCACACACGCCAGTTCAGTGTTTGGATGTACAGTTCCTCCACGGTTCTAAACCAATGGGCAGAGTCTCCCGGCCACCGCTCCAGCCCCTCCTGGAGTGACTCCTTCATCTTCCAAGTCTCCAGGGTGGCCCCTATGCACCCAGCCTCTCCCCAGTCTGTCAACCCTTGGCCACCCAGACTACTTCTCAGTCCCTATGATTTGGTCTTTTCCAGAATGACCCAGGAAGGGGAATCCTACCTGGTAGCTTATTGAGTCTGGCTTCTTTCCCTCAGCAAAATGCATCTAGGATCCACCCACATTTATCCGACCATCACTGGCTCGTTCCCTTTTCTCACTGGGTCTTCCGTTTGGAGGGAGGACCAGTCTTGCTCTCCCCATTCCCGTGTTGAAGGCCATCCCCAAAGTCTCCGTGCATGAGTGACAATGAATTAATCAGTGAACATCTTATGTGGATGTCAGTTTTCAAATCAGTGGGTTCAATATCTGAGACACTTTGGGGACACGTGGTTGAAGTCCATTGAGCTTTGTGAGCCACTTCCCAACTGGCTGCCAAAGTGGCTGTGCCATGTCACGTTCCCAGCAGACAAGGATGACAGTTTCCAGGACCCCTAATTTCCCCAACATTTGGTGATGTCAGTGTTACCTTGGGAGGCTCAAGGGCCCTCTGTCCTGCCACCCTCCTGTGAGTCCTACCGTGGGTCCCCGTGGGTCAGGGAGAGCACCTTTCACCATTGTGCATGATTTTGTTTGCTGACTTCCGTCTCCTCAGGATCCTCCTATGTTCTGGCCCCACGTGTTCCAGTCTGGCCCAGGGCTTGGAACCAGGGAGCTGCTTGTTTTATGGTGCCAGCTGCTCCCTGGGACAGGAGAGCTCTTGGCAGCTCTGTCATCCCTCCTAGGTGACCCTGGCTTCTGCTCTGGGGAAGCCCCCATCCCTTTCATTCACTCCATGTCTGCTGTGATCCTGTGGCTCCCATAGGCTTACTTAGTTCCGTATCGATCCCTGAAGAAGATGTGAGTCCTTAGTGTCTTGCTTATGTCCACGTTCATGTGGTGGATGTGTTCAGACGACCTCTTGCCCTTCTCCTTCATGACCTGTAGGGCAGGGCCAAGAGGAGGAAGCAGCCTCAGAACAGATGGAAGACTCCCTGCCCCAAATGGCAGTCGGCCCACAGTCAGCACTCCGGGAAGGAGGGGAAGCAGGAAGGTTTCCTTGTGCACAAAGCTGCTTTTTGGCTTGTTACTGAAGCCGGGGAGGGTCACCTGAGCTGAGTTTGTCTGTGGTGACTATGTCACCGTCCATGCCCAGGATGTGCATCTGACCATCCCACCCACCCCCAGCCTGGGCTTGATGCTCCCTCCAGCTGGAGACCTGGGCCCCTGACACGGCCTGTCCTGTTTGTCGTGCTCTGGCTGAGCGTACCTTGTATGTTCTGGGGTTTTTCGACTTGACTTCCTGTATGTTCAGCAGGACTGACCACACTTGGCCCCGGATGTTCATGGGAATGCCCTTATATACTCGATCTATCAGCTGTGGGCACAAAACAACCTGGTGTCACAGGCCACGGGGCGACCCCAGTGAGGACCAGAGCCCGAGGATTCTGGAAATGGTTGGTTTTGGCCCCATGATTCCTCATTAGAGGTAACATTAAGCTGGGACACAGTCTCCCTTCCCAGGACTGAAAGAGTGGATGGACGCTCAGAGTCGGGACTCTGATCTGAACCTTTTCCTTCCTTTAGGTCACCAGGTCATCCCTAGCCTTGAGCTCCGGGTGGTCCCAGCCCTAGATTCAGATTCCCTCCCAGCAAGGTGATGCTTGCACAAATAGGCAGGCAAACCACCGACCAGGCCTGCAGTCCTCTGGGTGAGGACAGTGTGCCACCTGCCCTCTGAGAGGCTGACGGTGCCAGGTCACAGCCATGGGTGCCTGTCCCCTGTCTCTGCAGAAAGTGGTTCCGGGGGCCTCTCCCTCCACACATTACCTTTTT
>NW_012101415.1:6398-8623 GCF_000951045.1 Mandrillus leucophaeus
CCCGCCACTGCCCTGGCCAGCGGCCTCCCCTGCCTCACCAACCACCCGCCCAGTCCCCACACCCCTGGACCAGCCCCCCCACGCACCAGGCTCTTACCTTCTCCTCCCGAGCAGTGGCAGGAGGCAGCTCTGTCTCACTGTAAGAAAACCCAGGCAGAACTGAGGACCTGCACAGGGCCTGGAGCTGCCCTAGACTGGAACCCAACCCCCAGAAAGGACAGGCTCTGTCCCTATCTAGCTCAGGGCTCAGCCCAGGAGAAGACACAGGGAAGGGAGGACAAGGGCCTTCCTGCGGGGCTGACTCCCAGGAGGGGCAGGAGCTGGGAGAAGAAGGAGTGTGGGGCCAGCCTGGGTGGGGTTACTGGGGCCCCTGGCGTGGGGGGCGGTCAGGCTGCACAATGGGGCTGCTTGTCCTGGACTCGAGGTGGTGCTTTCTGCTGGAACTGAGAAAGGTCAGGCCTGAGATGGGATGGGGGCCGCCCAGGGTGGGCGACCAGGCCCTGACAGGAGTCCCTCAGGGAGTGACCACATCACCCCACCGGGGTCAAGGGAGCCTGCCCTGAGACCTGCCCGGTGTACTCCTGGTATACCAGGGCCCCATCCCACTTGACAGCCCCAAGGCCCTTGCAAGTTCTGACCTCCCAGCATCCACCTGCCTCTCCCCGCACCTGACCCACACACCCTGCGTTTCAGAAGTGGCACCGCTCATCAGCTCCCTCCCACCCTACCTCCCCCGGGATCCTCTGTCTCACCATCCTATGATCCCTAAGGGATGGTCTCCTGGCTGGGCTCCTCTTACCTGGCCCCAGATCCCTTCCCAGCACCAGACCCAGGGTCTTTAGCCACAAGCCCTGCCACCTCCCTGACCTTAATATGAGATGCCCAGAACGGGGCCCTGCCCGTCTTCTCCCCTGTTCCTCTAGGGCCACAGCCCCCACTGTCTCCATGCCTTTCCATCTTCCCGATGGGGGCAGTGAGGGCTGTAGCTCTAGGGAAATGAGGGAGGACAGGGGCCGGTGGGCCCTCAGAGACCCGCTGGACAATAGCCCTGAGGCTGGCCCAGGCGGCCCCTCACCCTGTGGCCACAACACATGGATCTCACTGGGGTTGTCTCCAAGTAGAGAGGGCAAGACCCTCAGGCTGCCCCGCTCCTCTTGTGCTGACTTGGGGACAGAACTGCTGAGAGTCCAGGGGCCTGACCTAGCCCAGTCTCCATTCCCACCCGCTCCCTAGATGGGCCCCGCACCTCTGGCCTAACAGCAACCTCGGGCTGGACCTGCAGGGGAGCCAGGGAGGAGTTCTGACCCTGGAAAGGAGGTTGGCCTGACCCGGCGAGACAGTCCTGCCTCAGAAAGGCCTTTGTGAAAGCAAACCCATCCCTGAGCTGAGACAGGTGCTTCAGGGGTGAGGGGAGCACACAGGACTCACTGCACAATCCCGAAGCGATCAATGCTGCTGTCGATTCCAACAGGCTCAGGCCCCATGTCCTCGGGCAGCTCAACTCGGTGTCCCTGTAACCCAGAGGGAGCCTTGCTGAGGGGTCGAAGGTAAAGGGTGCAAGGGCCTGAGGGTAGTGGCCACCCGTGCCCACCCTGTGCTCCTAGGGAGCCCAGGACCCTTTGACCAGGGTGCACTGGAAGAGGCCTCCCTCCAAGGAGCAGACCGACCTGTACCTTCTCATACTTCATAATGATATTCTCTCGCTCCTGGGACCACAAACTATCTGCATCCTCTGCGATTTCCATCCTGTGAACCAAAAATCATCTAAAATTACATTGTACCCGAGAGCCTCAGAGAAAACCTGAACCGCTCCCATCGGGCTCCCAGATGCTGGCTGGCTGCGTAACCCCCATTCCACCACCGTCCCCAGGTAAAAAGGGGCCAGACACATTGTCTCACAACTGCACGAGTCTCTGGAGTGTCAAGCCCCAAGCAGGGGTGGGCATCATCCCAAGGACTTAAGGACAGTGGGACCTGGACAGAGAGTCTCGTCGTCCCTAAATGCCATGAAATGGGGATACACCTGCCCCAGCAGGTTGAATGGTGTCCACCTGCCAAGGGCAAAGGGCCCATGATGGGCTATTCCAGGGATGTGGAGGGAGACTGAGGTCAGCGACCAGAGGTCTCTGTACAATCCGCCTCCTGGGATGCTCAGGGACCACAGAGATGCCCAGTTTCCTACAGGGATCATGATCTCTCCTGACTGCTCTGTTCTACTCCACTCA
>NW_012101415.1:8673-8969 GCF_000951045.1 Mandrillus leucophaeus
GCACGGCACACAGCAAGGCTGAGAGCAAAACCCAGGGTCCTGTCTGGATTCTCAGGCCGGTTACCGCCTCTCTGACCCCAGACGTCTCACATGTCAAATGGGTACACTAGGGAATGGCACTCACTCTATGAAGCCACCATGAGGACGAAAGAGCCAAGTGTCTACACGAGCAGTGTAGAACGGGTGCCCGGTGAGTGCTCAGGGATGACCCTCCTCGGTAGCTGCCCAGAGGCCAACACCATAGCCACTGTCCCCAAGTCAGCATAGCCACTGTTTCCGTCAGCCTGGAGGGAAGA
>NW_012101415.1:11445-11711 GCF_000951045.1 Mandrillus leucophaeus
TGGGGACACAGATCCAAACCTATCAGGGTCTCAGCATGTCTTGCAGCTCCCCAGGGCTGAGGCTGAGTACAGATCTGCTGGGCCTGCTCTACAGCACCGGGGGCTCTGCCTGTGCGCCCCCATCTGCTGCTTCCTGGGGGTGGTGGCTGCTTCCTCAAGAGGAGGTTGGAGCTGCTCTCCTACCCACCCCTCTCCATGACCCTGTGGAGCCCTGGCCACGTCCTCCCAGGGTAAGGGCAGGAAACTGGGCTCCTGGCCCTTCTTGC
>NW_012101415.1:11761-13680 GCF_000951045.1 Mandrillus leucophaeus
GCCTGCAATGTGTTTGTGTGCATGCGTGCACACCTGTACATGGGTAAACACATCTGTGCACGTGTGTGTGCCTTCTCTGGCCAGGCCTGGCTGCCTCATTCATGTGTGCACCCAGTTCCTCATCACTGTCACCCCCGAGGCCCAGGACCAGTATCAGAGCATTCACGGGTGTTCCCTCACCTCAGCTCTCCTCGCCCAGGGTGGTGTGGGATACACATAAGGATGGAGGGAAGTTGCCACTACTGTTGAATCTCAGAATACAAATGCTACTACTATTACTTAATGGTATTTTCGTGTCTCTAATGGTATCTTTTTTTTTAATTTCTGATATTTTAACTGGGTATTTCTCACCATGACCCTTGAATGTTCTAGCTAGAGGATCCTGTGGGGAAAGTGCCAGGCACACAGTAGGGCCTCACTCTATTCCAGACATGTTATCTAAAATCTGGTTCATCTGTCCTTCCTGCCAGGGCCTAGGGGATGCCAAATTCCAGGGTCCAGAAAGAGCTTGGGATAAAATGAAGCTTCAAGGGGTGAACTTTGACCTGGACTCAGTCTGCCTGTGCCACTCAAACGGAGTCTCAAGTCCCAAGATAGGGCATCCAGATGCCTCAATGCAGGGACCTCTGATCGACACCTGCTCCCCTGTACTCAGTAGCAACCTCACCCACCCTACTCTCAAAGCACACTTGGCCCTCATATCCGGGAGCTCTGCATCTGTGGATTCAGCAACAGCAGATGGAAAATATTCAGAAAATAAATTGCATGGTTATGTCTCTACTGAACATGTGCAGACTTTCTTCTTGCCATCATTCCCTAAAGAATACAGTATCACAACCATTTATGTAGCATCTGCATTGTATTACATATCATAAATAATCTAGTAATGGTCTAATGTCTACGGGAGGATGTGCACAGCTTTTATGTAAATACTAGGCCATGTTATATCAGGGACTTGAGCATCCATGGATTTTGGCATCCCCGGGACCCTAGAACTAATCCTCCATGGATACCAAGGGACAATTGTATAAACTCACTCAAGAAGGCTGCTCATTGGAGGAAGGGCCCAGTTCAGTTCAGACAGTGACATCATCCCTGGACTACTGTCCATCCATCCATCCATCCATCCATTCATCCATTGGCACCACCCTCTAGTGCTGTCCCAGTGACCGCCTTAGCAAGTGGAGACATTTAAAAAGACCAGCTCACGTTGTCCAGCTTTGAAGTCTTGGAAGAATTTGCACCAGTGTGAGAATAGGGGGTCAGTTTCCTCCAGGATCCAAAGAGCGTATCAGGCCCACTCGGGGTGAGGAAAGGAGCGCGGCCTCTCCAGCAGCCACACGGGCTGCAGTAGGATGGGGCTGGGGCTGGCCCTGTTTATCACTTGGCCCTCATCAG
Source organism: Mandrillus leucophaeus (assembly GCF_000951045.1). Lineage (NCBI taxonomy): Eukaryota > Metazoa > Chordata > Mammalia > Primates > Cercopithecidae > Mandrillus > Mandrillus leucophaeus. The sequence goes on from NW_012101415.1 coordinate 13,160, forward strand.
GGGAACAGAAAGACCAGGGGGCAGAGGAGGAACATGGGGCAACTGGTTGCCTAAGCAGAAGGCACCTCAGGGAAGGGGTTTTAGTTTGTTTTCACACTGCTGTAAAGAAATACTTGAGGCCGGGTGTGGTGGTTCACACCTGTAATCTCAGTACTTTGGGAGGCTGAAGCGGGTGGATCACCTGAGGTCAGGAGTTCAAGACCAGCCTGGCCAACATGGTGAAACCCCGTTTCAACTAAAAATACAAAAAAAGTTAGCTGGGCGTGGTGGCGGGCGCCTGTCATCCCACCTACTTTGGGAGGCTGAGGCAGGAGAATCCCTTGAACCTGGGTGGCAGAGGTTGCAGTGAGCCTAGATGGTGCCATTGCACTCCAGCCTCAGTACAAGATTGAAACTCTGTTTAAAAAAAAAAAAAAGAAATACTTGAGACTGAGTAGTTTACAAAGGAAAGAGGTTTAATTGACTCACAGTTCAGGGAACTTACAATTATGGCAGAAGGCGAAGGGGAAGCAGGCACCTTC
>NW_012101415.1:13755-17461 GCF_000951045.1 Mandrillus leucophaeus
GAGGAAGTGCCACACTTTGAAACCATCAGCTCTCCTGAGAACTCCCTCACTCTCAGGGGAGCAGCACAGGGGAAACTGTCTCCAGATCCAATCCCCTCCCACCAGGTTCCTCCCTTGACACGGGAGGGATGAGTTTTGGGTGGGGACACAGATCCAAACCTATCAGGGTCTCAGCCTGTCTTGCAGCTCCCCAGGGCTGAGGCTGAGTACAGATCTGCTGGCCCTGCTCTACAGCACCAGGGGCTCTACCTGTGCGCCCCCATCTGCTGCTTCCTGGGGTGGTGGCTGCTTCCTCAAGAAGAGGTTGGATCTGCTCTCCTGCCCACCCCTCTCCAGGGCCTTGTGGTGCCCTGGCCACACCCTCCGAGGGTAAGGGCAGGAAACTGGGCTCCTTGCCCTTCCTGTTGCTTGGGTGACCATCCTGGTGTCATTCGTAGGCCCCATCACTGTTCCTCCTTCTAAATGGGGAATATTTTGGCAAATCCTCCCAGTAGAGGCCAGGGGCTCATCCCTGATATTTCTTCTAGCTTGGTAAAGCCAGGTGAAGGCATCTGGGCAAGCAGAAAGTAGAGTGGCCCCCAGGAAGGGTGGGTGGAGGGTACTAGCCTTTGGGCTTGCCTGGACCAGCGTGTGAGGGGCCAAGATTATTAGCAAATAGGGTTGTCAGGGCTAACATCAGGAGGCAGTAATAATGCTGGTGGGGGGACGGCGGTGTGGCTGGCTTGGTGTGGGGCATGAGAGCCAAGGTTTGTCAGCTCGCAGAGAGGCGCCTGACCCATGGACTAGTGGCTGTGGAACCCAGTGGTTGTCCTTAGTTCCTGGATCCTGGGAGACTTCTGGAACCTGGGCCTGGGGCAGCCTAGGGGTGGAGGTGGTGGGTGACGGGGTAGGGGTCTCTGCCTCTCTCTTTCAGTAAGAGGGAGAACCAAGAAAGGCACTGAAGCATGGTCTGCAGAGAAGGCACTTGTGCAAACACCAGGAGAATGAGGGGCCTGAGTTGTCTTCATTTCTCCTAAAAACATGCATTCTGTCCCAGGACACCCTGGTGAGGTCATGAAGCACAGGGTGTGTGTGTGTCTGTGTGTCTGTGTGTGTGTATGTGTAGGTATATGCATGCGTATGTATGTATGTGCATGTGTGTGCGCAGGTTTGTGCATAGGAATGTATTTATGTATGTGTGTGTGTGTGTGTGCATGTGTGTGTGCGTGTGTGTGTGTGCATGTGTGTGTGTGTGCGTGTGTGTGCATGTGTGTCTGTGTGTGCGTGCGTGTGTGTTGCAGGGCTTTACAGTGGACAGGATGTGGGAAGGCAGCTGCAGTTCCAAGCTTCGAGTCTTTCTCAGAGAATGGTTAAGATTCCCTGGACCACAGAAAGAGTGTTTCATTTGCACCCATTTTTATTAGCATTTAAATCTGCATTATTTGTAGCAGGTAAACCTTATGTTGCTTAACTATTTTTAGAAACATTTACACCAGCGTCCCCAACTTTTTGGCACCAGAGACCAGGTTTCTTGAAGACAACTCCTCCATGGACCCAGGAGAAGGGGAAGGGATGATGCGGAGATGATTCAAACCCATTACATTTATTGTGTGCTTTGTTTCTATTATTATTTCACATATATTTCTATTATTATTTCATTCCATCTCTCCACCATCTGTGGGCTAACAGGCTGTGTTAGTTTTCTAGGGCTGTTTTACAGGACCACAGACTGGGCACCCTCAACAACAGAATGTTACTGTCTCACAATCCTGGAGGCCATGAGTCCACCCTCAAGGTGTCAGCAGGGTGGGTCCCGCTGAGGCGGTGCAGGAAGGCTCTGTTCCAGGCCTGTCTCTTGGCGTGTGGGTGGCCGTCTTCTCCCTGTGACTCTTGGTTAAGGGTGACTCTGGTGAGGGCTCAGAAGAGGAGAGCCGGACAGAATGTCGGTAGCATATGGAGGGGGTCAGGCCTGGTGTCTCATGCCTGGAATCTTAGCACTTTGGGAGGCCAAGACGGGAGGATCGCTTGAGGATGAGACTTCAAGACCAACCTGGCCAACATAGGGACACTCAGTCTCTTAAAAAAATAAAAATATGGAAGGGAAAAATCATCCAGATGAAGTCTCAGATGGCAATGAAGAACATGTTATTGGAAACTGGAGGAAAGGTGACGCTTGTCATAAAGTGACAAAGAACTTGGCTGCATTGTGCTCCTAGTGTTTTCTGGAAGGCAGAGCTTGCGAGCGATGAACCTGAAATTTGACAGAAGAAATATCTAAGCAAAGTATTGAAGGAGTACCTTCATTCTCTTGAATGTTTCTAGGAAAATGAAAGAAAAGAGGAATGATTTAGAGACAGAATTTATAATCAAAAGGGAAGCAGAACTTAAAAACTTGGGAAGGTTCTAGCCTTCTCAGCCTGTCCATATTGAGCAGATAAGAAAGTGTGTTTGGGAGAGAACACCAGGGTGTGGGTCACGAGGCCTGCACGGATCAGGGCTGTGCTCTTCACCAGGACAATGGAAGAGAGACCCTGAAGGCAGTTTGTAGATCGCTCAGGCTGCACTCTCATCACAGGCCTATGGTGCCAGGGCACTGACAGAAGTACGGTTTCCAAGGCAGGCCCTGGGGCGCCCTGAGGACCTTGGGGCTTGCTTCCGAGCACTCCCTGAAGTCACTGGTCCCCACATTCTGGTGTGGCACTCCTTGACTGCTCCAAGTGTTGCTTAGTGGGCTCCTGTCCAGGGGGGAAGTGATGTCACCCCTCCAGGGGACACAGGCAGAAAACCCTTCGGCAGCTTCCATGTGGTGCTAATTCTGCAGATGTACAGATTTTGCTTTTCCCTTATAGAAATGGTGGAGTCAATGAAGAAAGTAGCTGGGATGGATGTGGAGCTGACAGCTGAAGAAAGAAACCTCCTATCTTTTACATATAAGAATGTGATTGGAGCTAGAAGATCCTCCTGGAGAAGAATCAGCAGCCTTGAACAGAAAGAAGGAAACAAGGGAGGAGAAGACAAGCTAAAAATGATTCAGAAATAGCGGGAAATGGTGAGACTGTTGTACAATAGTCCCCCCTTATCCGCAGTTTTAGTTACCAGTGGTACAGTACAATAAGATATTTTGAGAGAAAAAGAGATTATGTTCATATAACTTCTATTAGTGTATGTTACAGTTGTTCTGGTATTAATCTTTTACTGTGCCTGGTTTATAAACTAAACTTCACCATGACTGGTATGTATAGAACAAAACATAGTATATATCAGGCTTGGTATTATCCATGGTTTCAGCGTATCCACTCGGGGGTCTCAGAATGGATCCCTCTCAGATAAAAGGAAACTAAAGAAGCAAAACTGGGTATATGCCTTTAGAAGTAGTGTACATTTCCAGCATTACCAATGAATAGAAATGAGTGGCAATAGTTACTTTGGTCCCTAGATTTTTGGTATCTTAACTAGTTTTGGATCTCTTCCACTGAAGAGATTGCCTGTTGAACGTTGTTAGGAATGTAAGTACTGAAGGCAAACTGCCTGGGTTTGAATTTTATTCTGTCCCTTGCACCCTGCCTGAGTTCAAATCCTAGCTCTGCTTATTAAGTTCTTTTAAGGGGATGATCTTTGAGCAAATGTTGAGCTCCTCTTTTCCCAAGTAATGGACACAATAGTTGCTACCTTGTGAAGGATTCATGTAATTGACCAGCGTTTACCAAGTAGCATCCGGGTTCAGTTT
>NW_012101415.1:17581-21999 GCF_000951045.1 Mandrillus leucophaeus
AAATGTAGGTTCTATACTAGAAAGGAAAATGTAAGATTAAAAGTTGGCCTTTTTAGAATCATGACTTTCTTCTATGTAGGTTTCCAACTTTTATTTAAAAATAATTGTTTAATGTTAGAAGGATAGTTGATGTTGGAATAAAAAGATGGTCAGGCTATTATAAAAATGCATTAGCTTTTGCTTTAGTTATTTATATTCTTTTGCTTTCATGGGACCTATCTCATTTCCCTCCCCGAAACGGCCACACATTGCACAGTGCTGGCTGAATGTTTCATGTAGAAAGTTTATTTTGTGATTAATACTCTTGTGCCATTTCTTGGAACCACTTGCTTATTTAATTCTAGTCTATCAAGTGATAATTTTGTTGATATTTAGAGGCTCCTCAGTTAATTTATGTGGGATTTTTGGTGTTATTTAATAAGGAAAATAATGTGAAATGTCTAAGAAAAAAAGACACAAAGCCAATTATTCCTGAGAGTGTTTAAAATTATTGAAGTACACTTGTTAGTTGTTAGTAAAGAACGTACATTTCATAATAGGAAACTCTGGACTTGCCAGTGGTAGCTGCTGGAATGAGGTGTTTGTCCAGTGCATCCAGAACGTCGCCACAGATTAACTGTAGCTCAGTCTCAACCTATACAAACAAAAACAAATTAAGAAAAAAATCTGATTGTTGAAGTCTAGAAATTCTGTAAATTATTCCACATTCTATATACTTCTGATTTTGAGGAAGAGCGCTTAGTATTGAACAGAATTCCTTTCCCTCTCCAAACTCCCTTCTTCCCTGTTGAAACAAAAGCAGAGAAAAGCTGCCTCTGGGTTATCAAAAGTATCTTTTCCTTTCTGCATGCAATTAAGTGCTACAGGCACACACCACCTCCCACCCCAACACCCCCTCACACTGCAAATCCAGAATCACCAATGACTCAAACTGAACACTGATGCTACTTGGTAAACGCTGGTCAATTACATGAATCTTTCACAAGGTAGCAACTATTGTGTCCATTGACTTGGGAAAACAGGAGCTCAACATTTGCTCAAAGATCATCCCCTTAAAAGAACTTAATAAGCAGATCTAGGATTTGAACTCAGGCAGGGTGCAAGGGACAGAAGGAAATTCAAACCCAGGCAGTTTGCCTTCGGTACTTATAATCCTAACAAGGTTCAAGAGGCAATCCCTTTAGTGGAAGAGATCCAAAACTAGTTAAGATACCAAAAATCTGTGGAACAAAGTATTGTTATTCATTTATATTAATTTATAATGCTGAAAATATACAACACCTCTAAAGGCACATACCCAATTTGCTTCCCTTTTTTTCTTTATCTTTTTTTTTGAGAGGGAATCTCGCTCTGTTGCCCAGGCTGCAGTACAGTGGCAGGACCTCGGCTCACTACAAGCTCCGCCTCCCGGGTTCATGCCATTCTCCTGCCTCAGCCTCCCAAGTAGCTGGGATTACAGGCATGCACCACCACGCTGGCCTCCTAAAGTGCTGGGATTACAGGCATGGGCTACTGCACCTGGCTGGAGGTTTTAATAATCACACCACAACCTCTTGCCATGGGTTTGATCAGGTGTTTGTTGTAAGCCGGCTGTTGGGTGAAACAGCTCCATAATCCCATCATCTGCTTCTCATGAGAACTCCTGAGACCAACTGTCATAAATTAGGTTCCCTGGGAAACTGACTCTGAGACTGAGATTTACTCTGAGTCATGTAGGAAATGTCTTTGGGAGTGCTTTAGGAACAGGGTTGCCAGATAAAATATAGCATGCCCAGTTAAGTTTGCACTTCAGATAAACAAAGAGTGCAATATTTGGGACATGTTTATATTGAAAGTTATTCTTACTTATCTGAAATTCAAATTTCACTGGGCGTTTGGTGTTTATGTTTGTCAAATCTGGCAACTTCTGTGTAAAGAACAACACCTATGAGAAGTGAGGAAGGCAAGCTCGTGAAGGGGAGACGTTCAACTATAAGCAGTTGGAGGAGAGGATTCCCCTGAGTCTATGGCACCATCTATAGGTTGGAGAGTCCTTCAGAGCTGCCCTGGGCCAGGCGCGGTGGCTCACATATGTAATCCCAGCACTTTGGGAGGCCGAGGTGACGGCTCACCTGATGTCAGAAGTCCAAGAGCAGCCTGGCCAACATGGCGAAACCCCGTCTCTACTAAAAATACAAAAATTAGCTGGGCATGGTGGTGGGCGCCCGTAGTTCCAGCTACTCAGGAGGCTGAGGCAGGAGAATCACTTGAGCCCAGGAGGCAGAGGTTGCAGTGAAATAAGATCACACGACTGCACTCCAGTCTGGGCAACGCAGCAAGACTCCATCTTGAAAAAAAAATTAAAATAAAAAAATAATAAAGCTGCCCTGCCTTGAGGAAGAGGGGCTAGGACTTCATTTTCCCACATCAACCAGCCATTGGATGAAGGCTGCCTCATATCAGTGAACATGATATTGCATGAGATAACTCTCTTCATAGAAAAGTATTCAGCTGAGGGTTTTCATCTGCCAACACTCCCAGCAGACTGGGGAATGATTGCCTCAGTGCCAACATGGGGAAATCCTGATCTGACCATTGCATCAATATACCTACTGAACCGGAATCTGCCTTTAACAACATCTCCACGTGATGTTTGTGCACATTAAAGTTTCGGAAGCATTGGTTTAAGGCTGGTTCTCCAACTTCTGTGTGTATCAGAATCGCCTGGAGGGTTTAAGCCTCAGCTTTCTGGGCCCCACCCCTGGAGTTACTGATTCTGAGGTAACTCCAGGTCTAGAGTAAAGTCCAAGGATTTGCATTTTTTTAAAAAAACTCCTGGCCGGGCTCGGTGGCTCATGCTTTAATCCCAGCACTTTGGGATTAAAGTATTTTAATCCCAAAGCACTTTGGGAAGCCGAGGCAGGTGGATCACTTGAGATCAGGGGTTTGAGACAGCCTGGCCAACGTGGTGAAACCCCGTCTCTACTAAAAATACAAAAATTAGCCGGGCGTGGTGGTGCATGCCTGTAATCCCAGCTACTTGGGAGGCTGAGGCAGGAGAATGGCTTGAACACAGGAGGCAGAGCTTGCAGTGAGCCGAGATCGTGCCATTGCACTCCAGCTTGGGCAACACAGTGAGAATCTGCCTGAACAAAAGAAAAGAAAAAAGAAAAAAAATGAAAAAACACATCTCAATTTTTGTTTGTTTGTTTGTTTTTGAGACAGAGTCTGGTTCTGTCACCCAGGCTGGAGTGCCGTGGCACGATCTCATCTCACTGCAAGCTTCGCCTCCCGGGTTCACGCCATTCTCCTGCCTCAGCCTCCTGACTAGATGGGACTACAGGCGCCTGCCACCATGCCTGGCTATTTTGTTTCTGTATTTTTAGTAGATATGGGGTTTCACCTTGTTAACCAGGATGGTCTTGATCTCATGATCCGCCTGCCTCGGCCTCCGAAAGTGCTGGCATTACAGGCATGAGCCACCGTGCCCGGCCATCTTGATGGTTTTTACAAGAATTTTTTGCTTAGGGTTTTGTTTTCTGTTATTTTTTTTTCTTAAAGGAACGAGGTTTGCAGGTTTATTTTTATATGTCACTGTCCAGAACGGAGTACATGACCACCCTCGTTGCAGGGGAGGCTGGGAAGATGAGGTCTAGTCTTCTCAACGTTACAGTAAGAGATGGCAAGTGAGAAGAGAGTTGAGAATGGCTGCGAAGTTAACCACAAACATTTTATCTTGAGCTGTGGAGGTAATCAATACCGGAAACCTTTAAAAAAGAAGTTGGTTGTGGGGAATGGGACTGTCTGTGGAGAGTGGAGGGGTGGGACACTGGTTTTTCATAGCAAGAACTTCTATACAATTTGATTTGTTACCATGTTCATTATAAAACCCACTACTCCACTCTTTCTCATACTCCACCTTAGCAAAGCTTGTTGGCTCAACCTTCAAAAGATTTCTAGGGCCAGTTGCGGTGGCTCATGCCTATGATCCCAGCACTTTGGGAGGCCGAGGCAGGTGGATGAGGTCAGGCTTTTGAGACCAGCCTGGCCAATTGGTGAAACCCCATCTCTACTAAAAATACAAAACTTAGCTGGGTGTGGTGGCACATGCCTGTAATCCCAGCTACTTGAGACACTGAGGCAGGAGAATCACTTGAACCCAGGTGGTGGAGGTTGCAGTAAGCCAAGATCTTGCCACTGCACTCCAGCCTGGGTGGCTCAGTGAGACTCTGTCTAAAAAAAAAAAAAAATTCTAGAATTTATAACATCCTGTCATCTCCACTACCACCATCATCATCACTGCTTCTGTCTTTGGCCTGCTAGAATTCATAATTAACAGAGCAGTCAGTGCTCCTTTCAAAAAAATCTCTCTTCTGGGCTAGACATGGTGGTTCATGCCTATATTCCCAGCATTTTGGGACTCTGAGGAAGGAGAATCA
>NW_012101415.1:22289-25906 GCF_000951045.1 Mandrillus leucophaeus
AAAAAAAAAAAAAAAAAATTAGCTGAGTGCGGTGGCATGCACTTTAGTCCCAGCTACTCAGGAGTCGGAGGCTGGAGGATTGCTTAAGACCAGGAGTTCAAGGCTCTGCAGTGAACTATGATCACAATACTGCACTCCAGCCTGGACAAACACAGACCCTGTCTCAAAAAACAAAAAAAGAAACAAACAAAAACCCCTTCTGTGCTCAAAACCCTCCGATTGTTTCCCCCCTCAATAAGGTTAAAACAAAAATCTTTGCGGTGGCCTACAAGTACTCCCACATGACCTTCTGACCTCATTTTCTTTCTTTTTCCTTTTTTTTTCTTTGAGACAGAGTTTCGCTCTTGTTGCCCAGACTGGAGTTCAATAGCACAATCTCGGCTCACCACAACCTCTGCCTCCTGGTTTCAAGCAATTCTCCTACCTCAGCCTCCCGGGTAGCTAGGATTACAGGCATGTGCCACCACGCCCAGCTACTTTGTTGTATTTTTAGTAGAGATGGGGTTTCTCCGTGTCGATCAGGCTGGTCTCGAACTCCCGACCTCAGGCAATCCACCTGCCTTGGTCTCCCAAAGTGCTGGGATTATAGGCGTGAGCCACCACACCCAGCCGTGACCTCATTTTCTCTCCCTGTCCATTACACTCCAGCCACTCTGGCCACTTGAATGTTCCTCAAACGCACGATCAGGTTTCCACCTCAGAGTCTTATTTGCTATTCTCTCTGCTGAGAACATCTCCTCCAGTTCCTGGAGCATTCTCACCCAGTATCCTCCAAATACCCATCCCCATGGCTCATCCCTCACCTTCCTCCTGTTTTTATTCAAACAACGTCTTCTCAGTGAAGCCTTCCTTGACTACTCTTGCCTACTCTATTTAACAGCACAACATGTCCCCCACCCCCTGCTTTATTTTCATTCTAAGCACATGCCACCATCTCAAGCACTGTGTATGCAGATCTCTATTTACGATCTGCCTCCGTCTCTAGAATGCAGGCTCATCAGCACAGGGGTTTTCGTCTGTTTCGTGCACTGCGGTATCCCTAGGCCCTAAAACAGAGCCAGGTACATAAGAAACCCTCACTGAATATGGGAGGAAATGCAAAACTTCAAAGGATGTTTTTCTTTCCTTTTTCTTTTTTTTTTTTTGAGATGGCATCTCACTCTGTCACCTAGGTGTTGCGGTGCGGTGAAATGATTATAAATCACTGCAGTCTCAAACTCCTGGGCTCAGGGGTTCCTCCTGCCTCAGCCTCCCAAGTAGCTACAACTACAGGCATGCGCCACCAAGCTCAGCTAATTTTTCTTTTCCTTTTCTTTTCTTTCTTTCTTTTTTTGAGACGGAGTTTCACCTTTGTCGCCCAGGCTGGAGAGCAAAGGTGCCATCTCAGCTATTTTCAACCTCCGTCTCCCTGGTTCATGCGATTCTCCTGCCTCAGCCTCCTGAGTAGCTGGGATTACCAGCGCCTGCCACCTCGCCCAGCTAATTTTGTATTTTTAGTAGAGATGGGGTTTCTCCGTGTTGGTCAGGCTGGTCTCGAACTCCAGACCTTAGGTGATCTGCCCACCTCGGCCTCCCAAAGTGCTGGGATTACAGGCGTCAGTCACCACGCCCAGCAATTTTTTTTTTTTATTTTCATAGAGATGGGCGTGTCACTACATTGCCCAGGGTGATCCTGTCCTCTTGGGCTCAAGCGATCCTCCTGCCTCAGCCTCCCCAAGTCAGCCTCCCAAGGTGCTGGGATTACAGGTGTGAGCCACTGCACCCCATCATAGATTTCTTTTTAAAGGTGAACATATGTATTAGAGTTCTTCAGAGATGCAGAACCAAAGTAATGCAGAACCAATAGGCTATGTATACAACTGCATGTATACACCTGCATTCTACTGGTTCTGCATCTCCGAAGAAGAGATGAGAGAGAGAGAGAGATTTATTTTAAGGAAACAGTTCACATGATACTGGGGGCTGGTAAAACTGAAATCTGTAGGGCAAGCAGCAGGCTGCAATTTCAGCGAAGAATTGGTGTTGTGTTGCAGTCCTGAGTCCAAATTCCTCAGGGCAGCAGGCTGGAAACCAGGTAGGGCTTCTATGTTGCAGTCCTGAGGAAAATTCTTCTTCAGGAAACCTCAGTGTTTACTCTTAATGCCTTCACCTGCTTAGATGAACTCCACTCACATTACAGAGGGCAACCTACTGTCCTCCAAGCCCACTAATTGTAACTGTTACTCACACCTGAAAAACACCTTCACAGCAACGTCTAGGCTGGCATTTGACCAACTGGGTACCATAGTCTAGCTGGGTTCCAGGTTGACACATACAATTAACCCTCACAGCATAGAAAAGAAAAAGAAAGAAAGCTGCACAACTCCTATTCTTTTTTTTTTTTTTTTTGAGATGGAGTCATGCTCTGTTTCCCAGGCTGGAGTGCAGTGGCGTGATCTTGACTCACGATCTTGGCTCACGGCAACCTCTGCCTCCTGGGTTCAAGTAATTCTCCTGCCTCAGCTTCCCGAGTAGCTGGGATTACAGGTACCCACGACCACGCTGGGCTAATTTTTTGTGTTTTTAATAAAGACAGAGTTTGCCTGTTGCCCAGGCTGGCCTCAAACTCCCGACCTTAGGCAATCCACCTGCCTTGGCCTCCCAAAGTGCTGGGATTACAGGCATGATCCATCATGCCCGGCTAACTTTTTGTGTTAAAAACACAAAAGCTACTAAAAGTAGAGATGGGGTTTCACCATGTTAGCCAGGCTGGTCTCTAACTCCTGACCCGAAATGAACCACCTGTCTTGGCCTCCCAAAGTGCTAGGATTACAGGTGTGAGCCACCACGCCCGGCCCACAATCCCTATTCTTGAGGGGTGATGGGAAAGACAGTAGGAAATACAGACGAATGTAACAAATGCCATGTTACAGAAGCACAAGGAAAGTTCTGTGGAAGGGTAGAGATTTTGGCGGAGAGCCAGCTGGGAAGACTTCATAAGAAAGTGGTCTTTGAGTTGAATCTTGCAGGATACACAGAATTTTGATAGGAGGAAAGGGCATTTTTCAGACTACTGAAACCTAGAGCCTGAAAATGCTCCGCACATTTAGTAAATGGCCAAAAGTCTTCAGGAAGCAAACTCTTGCTACCGTAGCGTCTGCTTCTGGTACCTCCAATTCAATGCTAACATTATCCTGCCTTAATTTGCTCATTATATTTATTTTTCCATGTATAAGTCTTGATTCTCCATTCTTGATAACAGGCATATTATACTTCTTTTTTATCCCTAACAATTCCCAGCTCATAGAAATTACTTAAAATTGTATCTGACTAAAGTACGTGGCTAAGGTGAACTTGCCTGTCCAAGGTCCTGTCTTCTGATAGAATTTTTCTTTGCATAACTGCTCTTCTTCTGGATAAGTCTGTGTAGTTTAAGTCTACTTGAGCCCTATCGTGGGATCAGGAGTGGGCACGTGATACAGCTTTATCCAGTCGCTCTTAGAAATAGGGCCAGACTCTGCTGTATAGCCTAGGCTCTTTCTGTGGCAAGCAGTAGCAACCAATTCACACAGACTTAAGAAATAAAGGGGAGGCTGGGCGCAGTGGCTCACACCTGTAATCCCAGCACTTTGGGAGGC
>NW_012101415.1:26086-45184 GCF_000951045.1 Mandrillus leucophaeus
CCAAAACAGAGCCTGAATAGCCAAGACAATCTTAAGCAAAAAGAACAAAGCTGGAGGCATCACACTACCCGACTTCAAATTATATTACAAGGCTACAGTAACCAAAACAGCATGGTACTGGTACAAGAACAGACACATAGACCAATGGAACAGAAGAGAGAACCCAGAAATAAGACCATACACCTACAACCATCTGAAATTTTTTTTTTTTTATTTTTTTTTTGAGATGGAGTGTCACTCAGTCAGCCAGGCTGGAGTGTGGTAGCACGATCTTGGCTCAATGCAACCTCCGCCTCTTGGGTTCAAGCTATTCTCCCGCCTCACCCTCCCAAGTACCTGAGACTACAGGTGCATGTCACTATGCAGGGCTAATTTTTTTGTATTTTTTAGTAGAGATGGGGTTTCACCGTGTTAGCCAGGATGGTCTCGATATCCTGAACTCGTGATCCACCCCCTTGGGCCTCCCAAAGTGCTGGGATTACAGGCATGAGCCATCATGCCTGGGCTACCATCTGACTTTTGACAAACCTGACTGAAACAAGCAATGAGGAAAGTATTCTCTATTTAATAAGTGGTGCTGGGAGAACTGGCTAGCCATGTAAAGAAAACTGAAACTGGAACCCTTCCTTACACCATATACAAAAATCAACTCAAGATATATTAGGTGGGGCATGGTGGCTGTAATCCCAGAACTTTGGGAGGCTGAGGCAGGTGGATCATTTGAGGTCAGGAGTTCGAGACCAGCCTGGCCAACATGGTAAAACCCTGTCTCTTCTAAGAATATAGATACTAGCTTGGTGTGGTGGCAGGTACCTGTAATCCCAACTACTCGGGAGGCTAAGGCAGGAGAATCACCTGAGCCTGTGAAGTAGAGGTTGCAGTAAACTGAGATTGTGCCACTGCACTCCAATCTGGGTAACAGAGTGAGATCCTGTCTCACAAAATAAATAAATAAATAAATAAATAAGACCTAAATGTTAAACCCCAAACAATAAATACCCTAGAAAAGGGCCGGGCATGATGGCTCATGCCTGTAATCTCAGCACTTTAGAAGATTAAAGAGGGTGGATCACCTGAGGTCAGGAGTTCTAGACCAGCCTGGCCAACTTGGTGAAACCCTGTCTCTACAAAAAATACAAAATTAGCTGGGCATAGTGGCGTGTGCCTGTAATCTCAGCTACTCAGGAGGCTGAGGCAGGAGAATTGCTTGAGACCAGGAGGTGGAGGTTGCAGTAAGCCAAGATGGCACCATTGCACTCAAGGCTGGGTGACAAGAGTAAAACTCCCTCTCAAAAACAAACAAAAAATCCCTAGAAGAAAATCTAGGCAATACTGCTCAGGACATAGGCACAAGCAAAGATTTCATGATGAAGACACCAAAGGCAATTGCAACAAAAGCAAACATTGACAGATGGGATCTAATTAAAGAGCTTCTGTACAGCAAAAGAAACTATCATCAGAGTGAATAGACAACCTACGGAATGGGAGAAGATTTTTGCAATCTATCCTTCTGACAAAGGTCTAACATCAAGCATCTATAAGGTACTTACACAAATTTGCAAGAAAAAAACAAACAGCCCCATTAAAAAGTGGGCAAAGGACATGAACAGACACTTCAAAAGAAGGCATACATGTGGCCAACAAACATGAGAAAGAGCTCAACATCACTGGTCATTAGAGAAATGCAAAGCAAAACCATGATGAGATACCATCTTACACCAGTCAGAACGGCTATTATTTGTTTGTTTGCATGTTTGTTTTTTTGAGACAGAGTTTCGCTGTTATTGTCCAGGCAGGAGTGTAATGGTGTGATCTCAGCTCACCACAACCTCCGCCTCCTGGGTTCGAGTGATTCTCCTGCCTCAGCCTCCCAAGTAGCTGGGACCACAGGCGCCCACCACCACGCCTGGCTAATTTTTTGTATTTTTTAGTAGAGACGGGGTTTCACCGTGTTAGCCAGGATGGTTTCCATCTCCTGACCTCGTGATCCACTCGCCTTGGCCTCCTAAAGTGCTGGGATTACAGGCGTGAGCCACCATGCCCGGCCAATTTTGTATTTTTAGTAGAGATGGGGTTTCTCCATGTTGGTCAGGCTGGTCTTGAACCCCTGACCTCAGGTAATCCGCCCACCTCGGCTTCCCAAAGTGCTGGGATTACAGGCTTAAGCCACCACGCCCAACCCCTATTTGATTAAGGCATTGTAGTAGAGATTCTATTTTATAGAGGTGATTGCAAATTTGGGTCAATCAGCCACTATGCTGTATAATGTAAGATAATATAACTTGAAATGCATTAGATATCTAAGGATAAAATAATAAAAACAAAAGTGAGGAAGTGTGTATGAAGACAACTTGATTAAGAGGAATCATAAAGGAAACTGACTATATGAAAGTTTAAGTTTTTTTCCATAGTGAAAGCATAAACAAAATTAACAACAAAAAAAATAGATTGGGAAAATATTTGTAACACATATGAATGAAAGTCTGTAACATATAAACAGTTTCTACAAGTTAATTAGAAAGAAACTAATGACTAATAGAAAAATGGACAAAGGCTGCAAATAGGCAAATTGCAGAAGAGGAAATTCAAATAGTCAATAAAAATATAAAAAGACACTGCTCAGCCTCACTATTCAGGAAAAAGCAAATTAAAACAATAAAGAGATGCCACTTTTCAATGATTGGCAAAAATTCAGTTCTGTGCAATATAGAAACATCCTTACCATGTTACACGGAAAGCCTGTCGACATCCATGTTTATTACATGTCATGCAAGCACCAGCGGCTGCTTTGCTTTCTCTTCCTTATTCATCACAAATACAGAAAATCTTGGGTTTAAAAAAAAAACAAAAAGAAGACAAAAATCATACATGTTCTTAACATGAATCAGAATCTTACAATTATCTTCAGAAATGAAGATCACGTAGACTAACCTACCTTAACTCAAAATATGAATTCATTTTGGAAAATAATCTAATTTTTGCATATAATGCGAACAGAAAAATATAAAGACAGTCATACAAATAGTCCTATTTTAAAAATTCACAAAGGCATTATCATCATCAGTCTCACAAATTTTGCAAGACAGGAAGACTGTTCCCAGGCACTGAGGCTGCGGGCCAGGACACAATCTACCACACCTCTTCTTCCCAACACCTTGTCATCAAAATGGATTCTTGTAACAAGGGCATAAAAACAATGTTTATCTTTCCCCTCTGCAGGAAGTAATCATATCTAAGAGGGTTTGAAACAGGGTGTTGGGACCTAAGAGACAAAAAACAGCCCTACATGAATGAGCAAGGTTTAGATCATTCATTTCAATGGTCTGCGAGGAATCCTATACGGGTAGGCTGTCATTCAGCCCCATCAAGTGGACATATGTGGGCTACAGAAGAAGATGCTTTAGCTAAGTAGGTCAGAAATGCCCAAGAGATACAAAGCCAATGAACATCCCCAGAAACTTTGACTGACATCTTCCATTTCCCGTGTGCAAATAACTAACAGGCAATATTAACTTTTCACAGCTCAAAATCATGGATGGTCATGTGGCAGAAGACTGAATTGCAAAAACAACAATCTGCAAGTATCAGTGTGTAATGAATCAAATCAGTAGACTGCAAGTTGAGGATACAGAAAGTTATGTCTAACTACATATAATCAGGTGATACATGTCGAAAAAGAAACTAATTTCCAAATACTAATAAAGTATAACCCAGCCGGACTTCAATACAGCCACATGGTTTCCTTCACTCTGCACTGTGGTGCCAAATAACACCACGCAACAATACAACAATACTTACAAAGACACAGTTAAAAACAACAACAACAACAAAAGAAAAAGAAAAAAAACTAATTATCTAACTAGGTACGTGATTTCAACTCTTCTGTTGAAAAACTAGGATTCGCCGGGTGTGCTGGCTCACACCTGTGATCCCAGCACTCTGGGAGACCAAGGTGGGTGGATCACCTGAGGTCAGGAGTTGGAGACCAGCCTGGCCAACATGGTGAAATGCCACCTCTACTAAAATTACAAAAACAAAAAAAAAAATTAGCCGGGCGTCGTGGTGGGTGCCTATAATCCCAGCTACTCAGGAGGCTGAGGCAGGAGAATCGCTTGAACCAGGGAGGCAGAGGTTATAGTGAGCCGAAATCATGCCATTGCCCTCCAGCCTAGGCAACAAGAGAGAAACTCCATATCAAAAAAGAGAAAAAAGAAAGAAAAACTAGGATTCAGACTCAACTGAATTACAAACATCATTTTACACCTTTAAAAAGTAAAATCCCAAATAACAACAAAAACTATCTAGACGCACTGAATAAAAGCAGTTCTAAGTACCAGTTACAATGGAAGGACTTAGCATGCATTTTTGCCTACGAATGACCAAAAACATTTTAAAAGAAAAGAATGGAGCACATTGAAACAGTAACAGTCTACATGGCAAAACTTGGGGAAAGTATGCAAAAGAGGTGTCAAATACCTCAGTAACTTCCAAAGAACTGACAGTGTATAGAAATCATTACTTAACCATCCCATAAAACTTAAAAATACGATAATTTTTATTTATTTATTTTTATAAAAGAAGGGGGGTGGAACATCTAGAATAGGAGATCTTCTCCCCAGAGAAGTAACCATTTCACAGGTGAAAAACAGTCAAGTAGTCTCTGGAATTGTCCTACCGACATACAGAAAAAAATTTACCCAAGTAAATCTACTAAATCTCAGTAATGACACTAAGAATCTACAGTATTTAAGGCGCAATTGCTCCTGGCATCCCCACCCCAACAACTCCCCTGATAGATGGTCCACTCTAGATGCTGTTGCCAAGAAGATGAGGGCTCCCTCCAACTCAGCTTCTAGTCTAGGACTATAGTTTTACCCTATGAGGGTTGGGCTGCCAGTGTCTCTGATCCACCTCAGACCTGGTAGCTCCCATTCATAGACCCCCATCCTC
The DNA here is from genome assembly GCF_000951045.1 of Mandrillus leucophaeus. Taxonomy (NCBI): domain Eukaryota; kingdom Metazoa; phylum Chordata; class Mammalia; order Primates; family Cercopithecidae; genus Mandrillus; species Mandrillus leucophaeus. The sequence continues at coordinate 31,037 of NW_012101415.1, forward strand.
ACAGCAAGCAAAGAATGCTAGGGCCCTATCATCCCTGTCCCAGCTTTTAGTAGAGTGGAAAGTTCCATATTATGAGAAACAAACTGACAAAACAAGAAGCTTCATACCCTTCCCTTGTCTCAATACCCTGTTATAGAGCAAGAGTGTCTCTTCAGAAGAAGGCTACTCGTCCCACGTCCCATCCCCAGTTCCAGAGCAGAAGGACAGAGGGTGTACACTTAAGGGGACCATAAGAACCAAATAATTCAGCAGTTCTGCCTGAGAGGACAGACTTTGTTTTCTAACAGGCTTAGAGTTCATGCTTAAGGGTGTGGTCAAAAATCATGGAGAATTCACAATTTGTGTGTGTGTGTGTGTGTGTGAGAAAACATCACACTGTACTCTGCAAACATACACAATTATGATTTGTCAAACAAAAACAAATAAGGAAAAAAAAGAAAAATAATAAAGAGTACCTGAATTCTATTTTCCACTGTACTCACTGCAATTCAAGTAAAGTCAAATGGAAAAAACAAAACAATGGAGACTTGTTAGCAATTAGGACAAGAATGATAGTTACAAGGAGAAACAAGTACAACAACTGAACAGCCAGAAGATAAACAGAGTGAACTCCACGAGAAAGACAGCAAGAAGGGCCCTCCTGGGCTCACACTCATCCCTGGGGTTCTAGAATGTTGTGCACATGAACTAGGTTGTACCCAATGGGGAGAAATTGTATCAGGATTTGTGACCAACCTAAAAGCATTCCCCAAGTCAAATACTAATGCATCAATCAATAAAGCTCAAGGGCTATAGTACAACCTCTGATCCAAAACTGGCTGAAAAATTAGTTACTCTGACCCAGGGGCAATTCCTCAAAAGTCAAACTTCAAAAAATAGTCTCTAAGTAACAAACACCTCCAAAAGGAAAGTGTGAAAACGTAACTGGCTAAGAGATTAAGTACAATAAGTGGTTTATGTGGTCCCAAGGTATGGCAATCCTGGGAGGTCAAGCTAAAAAATGGGGGACTGGTGGCGGGAAAGTGGGTCCTACATTTGTCTGAGCAGGGCCATCTGAGGTTGTGTACCATTGAAAAAATAGACTTCAGAAAATCAGTCTGGCAAAGTGATTAAACAAATGACCAAACAAACAACGGTAAGACACACAGGGAGAAGAAAGAATCATTACCCAGAGGGGCTATATTACCTACAATAGGTATTCAACAAAAAATTTAAAAATAAAGAAGACACAAAAGAAAAAGGAGCAGGAAGAGAAACCGGCTTTGAGAGTGTCCAGATGTTGGACTTAGGAGACAAAGACCTCAAACAAATGGAAAATCTGGAGTTTAAATTTTATTTAAAAGACTCAAAATCTGATTGAATTGGGAGAAGAAAAAAATTAACAAAGTTAAGAAGAGATCAATAGAGATTACAGAACCTAAAGGACAGTTGTTTTCTTAGATTATACAACCTAAAGAACAGCCTGAAAAAAATGTGGGACACCATTAAATGCACAAATGTATCAATAACCAGAAGGAGAAGAGAAAGGGAGATAGAAACTACATTTGAAAACCCAGTGCTGAAAACTTCCAAAATTTGATTTTAAGAAAATTGTACATCTAAAAATCTCAACAAACTCAAAATAAGATGAAAACAAAGAGATCCACACTAAAAATGATGAAAGTGGCCAGGAATGGGAACTCATGCCTGTAATCCCAACACACTGAGAGGCTGAGGCAGGAGGATTGCTTGAGCCCAGGAGTTCAACACCAGCCGGGACAACATAGCAAAACCTCATCTCTACTTAAAAAAAAAAAAAAATAGCCAGGTGTGATGGCGCAAGCCTGTAGTCCCAGCTACTCAGGAAGCTGAGGTGAGAGGATGGCTTGAGCCCAGGAGATCGATGACTGCACTGAGCCTTTACTGGGCCACTGCACTCCAGCATGGGCAACTTAGCAAGACCCTATCTCAAATAAATAATCCAAAAATAAAGAGAAAACTCTTAAAACAGAAAGAGAAAAATGACCTGCCACATGTAAGATAAATACAATAAAATTAACACCTGAGATTCAATCAGGAACTATGGAGGCTGGAGGGCAGTGGAATAACATATTCAAAACCAAAAAACAGAAGAAAAAAAACCCTGTAAATCAAGGATGCTATAACTAGCAAAACTGCCTTTCAAAAATAAAGGCAAAATATAAACATTTTAAAATAAAAATTTTGAGATTTTCTTGATCCAGATTTGACAAAAAAGAAATACTAAAGGAAATTCTTTTAGCTAAAATCAAGTGACACCAAACAGTAATTGCAATCTACATGAAAAAAAAAAGCTCTGATAGAGACCATGTAGGAAGTAACAGTGTGATTAGGTATTTCTTTTTCATTCTTCTCCTATCTATTTAATTTAAATAGTTGAATTAAACAGTCTACAAATCATATTGCCAAGACTATAACATATAGAAATGTAACAATGTGACAATGACAATACAATGAAACAGGATAGGGACAAAGCTATAATGAAGAATTAACACCTAGGCAGGGGTAGCTCATGCCTGTAATCCCAGCACTTTGGGAGGACAAGGTGGGTGGATCACCTGAGGTCAGGACTTCCAGACCAGTCTGACTAACATGGAGAAACCCTGTCCTACTAAAAATACAAAACTAGCCAGGTGTGGTGGCGCATGCCTGTAATCCCAGCTACTCAGGAGGCTGATGGGCGAGAATTGCCTGAACCCAGGAGGCAAAGGTTGCGGTGAGCCGAGATCACACCATTCCACTCCAGTCTGGGCAACAAGAGCAAAACTCCCTCTCAAAAAACAAAGCATAGATTACATAAAACAATACGTTTAACAACATATTGCTGAGCTTTTAACATACATAGTGTTTATTATAATAACAGCAAAAGGGGGAGAGGGCAATGGAGCTCTACAAGAGAAAACTGCTTTCTGCAAGTCTTTATCTTTTTGCTGGTAAAAAGTCCTACCTCAGTGTTGATCGCTTCAGACTCACTGAAGTGGTGGTTGTGACACTTTCTCTTTTTCTCTTTCTTTCTTTCTTCTTTCTTTCATCTGTCTTTTTTTTTTTTCAAGGTCTTGCTTTGTGGCCCTGGGTGGTCTCAAACTCCTGGCTTCAAGCAATCCTACGGTCTCTGAAAGGGCTAGGATTAAAGGTGTGGACTACCACACCCAGCCATTTTTAAAAATAACAGTGAAGTTGGCTATGTCAATTGACTCTTCCTTTCATAAAACATTGCTCTGTAGCATGTGCTGCTGTTTGACAGCATTTTACGTAAAGTAAAACTTTCTCCAAAATTGGGGCCAATTCTCTCAAACCTTGCTGCCACTACATCAACTAAGTATAGGGCATATTCTACATCCTTTGTTGTCATTTCAACAATGTTTACACCATTTTCACAGGAAATAGATTCCATCTCAAGAAAGCACTCTCTCTGTTCATCTATGAGAAGATATTCATTGAAGTTTGACCATGAGATTGCAGCAATTCAGTCACATCTTCAGGCTCCACTTCTAATTCTAGCTCTCTTGCTATTGGCCACCACATGTAAGGCTCCATCAAAGCCTTGAATCTGTCAGTGATCCATGAAGGACAGAATCAACTTCTTTTCAAACTCCCATTCATGTTGATATTTTGACCTCCTCCCATAAAATACAAATGTTCTTAATGGTACCTAGAATGGTGAATTCTTTCCAGAAAATTTTCAATATACTTTGCCCAGATCCATCAGAGGAATCACTCTCTATATAGCAACCACAGCCTTTCAAAATGTATTTCTTAAATAATAAGACTTTTATGTCAAATTGACTCCTGGATCCACAGACTGCAGGGTGGATGTTGTGTTAGCAGGCAAGAAAAGAATAGTTACTTGTACATGTTCATCAGAGCTCCTAGGTGACTATGTACATTGTCAAAGGGTTACTAGTTGGCCTATGTTCGATATTGCTGTGTCTTAGGGAATAGGGAGGCCTGAGGAGAGGAGAGAGAGATGAGGGAACAGCCAGCTGGTACAGCCCGCAGAACACACACAACATTTATTAACTTCACCTCATAGTAACATCAAAGGTCACTGATCATACACAACCGTAACAGATATAATAATGAAAATGTGTGAAATATTTTGAGAATTTAAAAAAGGGACAAACGGTCACTAAGAGAGCACAAGCTGTTGGAAACATGAAACCAATGGACTTGCTTGCTCCAGGGTTGCCACAAACGTTCAATTTGGTAAAAAAAAGAAACAAACCACACAATTCCTATGAAGTACAATAAATAGTAGCCCAATAAAATGAGATATGCTTAAGAAAAAAAACAGATATGCTTATATATCTTACTAAAATTAAGTACAGTCTAGCAAGTTAAGATAAAGATAGCCCTACAACAACAACTAAGAAAATAACCCAAGAAAAATCATTTTAAAAATCATAAAGAAGGCCAGGCCAGTGATCCAAACACCTATAGTTCCCAACACTATGGGAGACTGAAGCAGGAGGATAGCTTGAGCCCAGGAGTTTGACACCAGCCTGGGCAACATAGCCAGTCACTATAAACAACAAAAAACTTAGGCATGATGGCATGTGGCAGTAGTCCCTGCTGCTTGCGAGGCTGACGATCACTTGAACCCGGGAGGTTGATGCTACAGTGACCGTGACAGTGTCATGGCACTCCAGACAGGGTGACAGAGCAGGACCCGATCTCAAAAACAGAAAATAAAATAAAAATGAAAAATGAACTGAAAATGGTATACTAGAAAGTATCTATAGGTGGTACCCAACTTTAAATCATTTCACTTACAGTTTCTCAACTTTACCACCATGATGCAAACCCGATACACATTAGTACAATATTCTCTTATGATGCTAGGCAGCGGCAGCAAGCCCCAACTCCCAGTCAGCCATGCAATCATGAGACTAAACAACCAATGCTTGCCTGACCAGCAAACCATATAGCCAGATGATTTTTCCCAACTGGAGGCTAATATCAGTGTTCTGAGCAAGTTTAAGGTAGGCTAGGCTAAGCCAAGACGTTAGATAAATAAGGTATATTTTTTCTTTTCTTTTTTTAAAGAGATGGGGTCTCACTATGTTGCCTAGGCTTCAGTGAAGTGGCTGTTCACAGGTGCAATAATCACGCACTAAAGCCCAAACTCTTGGGCTCAAATAATTATCCTGCCTTATCAGAATGTAAGCTCATCAAAACTCAAGAAGCAACTGAGCTTAAGATTAAAAAGGTAGAAAAAAACCCAAAAACCAGGAACTAAGTAGTCATAAGAAAAAAAACCAAAAAACAAAAGGGCAGGCTGCCAACCCAGGACCAAGGGATAAGGCCATGCCAATGGGCCCAGAGAACAGAACATCAAGCCACAGAGAACTATTTTCAAGTCTCAGAACTGAATGGAATTTGTCCTGCAGACTTACAAACCTGCTTTAAACCCCCTTTTTCCTTCCGATTTATCTCTTTTGGAATGGAAATGCTTCTCCGCCTGTCCCACCATTGCATCTCAGAAACATAACTTGGTTTCTACGTATCACAGGTTTAGAAATAGAGTTTGTTTTTTCTTTTGTTTGTTTGTTTTTTTAGATAGAGTCTCGCTCTTGCCACCCAGGCTGGAGTGTTGTGATCTCGGCTCACTGCAACCTCTGCCTCCCGGGTTCAAGTGACTCCCCTGCCTCAGCCTCCCGAGTAGCTGGAACTACAGGCAAGTGCCACCACACCCGGCTAATTTTTGTAATTTTAGTAGAGACAGGGTTTTACCATGTTAGCCAGGCTGGTCTTGAACTCCTGACCTCAGATCATCTGCCCACCTTGGCCTCCCAAAGTGCTGAGATTACAGGCATGAGCCAACATGCCCAGCAGTGATAGAAATTTTGCTTCAGGATTAACCAAAGTCTTAACCCATCGCCAATTCAGATGATTCAGAAGATGAGATTTGGGACTTTCTGAGTTTATTATATTCAGGTAAGATGTGAGACTTACTTACAGAGTTTACATCAAAATGGATTAATACTTTTGGGGGATATTGGGATACAGCGCATCTATTTTGTATGTGGAAAGAACATAAATTTTGGGGGGGCCAGAAGGCAGTCTGCTATGGGTTGAATTGTGAATTGTGGTCCCCAAGAAATGTATGTGAAGTCCTTAACCCCCAGTATCTTAGAGAGTAACCTTATTTGGAAAAAGGATCATTGCAAATGTAATTAGGATGAGGTCACATGATGGAGTAGGACAGGCCCCAATCCAATATGACTGAACTCCTAATAAGAAGACGGCCATGTGGAGACAGAGACAAACGAAGAGTGGAATGTGAAGATAGAAGCAGAGATTAGGGTGATTTAAAAAAACCTGTCAACCATTGACACCCCTCACCAGAAGCTAGGAGGCATGGAACAGATTTCCCTTAAGAGTTCTTAAAAGGATCCAACTCAGCAGATATCTTGATTTCAGACTTGTAGCCTCCTTAATTGTGAGAAGAAATTTCTGCTGCTTTAAGCCACCCAGTTTGTGATATTTTGTTAAAGTAGGCCTAGGAAACTACTACCGGGGATGTATGAAAACTTGGCTATGAGCTGTTAATGTTTAGAATTGGGTGATGAAGGTATGCAGGGTGTTTGTTATATTATTGCTTATTGTTTTATATATCTGACAATTTCAGAAATAAATTCTTAATAAACAAAAGAATGTTGTAATAAGTGGAGTATTAAAGCTTTAAAAGCAGAAGCTAACAAATTAGAAAACATTTGAATAAAATTGGAAATAAGCCCCAAAGCTTTTCTTTATATCAGGAATAAAAGAAATCGATCAAGGCCAAGCACAGTGGCTCACACCTGTAATCCCAGCACTTTCAGAGGCCAAGGTGGGCAAATCACCTGATACCAGGGATTCAAGACCAGCCCGGTCAACATGGCGAAGCCCCGCCTCTATGAAAAATATGAAAAAAAAAAAAAAATTAGCTGAGCATGGTGGTGGACACCTATAATCCCAGCTACTGGGGAGGCTGAGACAGGAGAAGGGCTTGAACTCGGGAGGAGGAGGTTTCAGTGAGCCAAGATCGCACCACTGCACTCCAGCCTGGGCAACAGAGCGAGGCTCCATCTCAAAACCAAAGAAAAAAAATTTTTTTGGTTAAGAGTTTAGATAAAGGAAAAAACTCCCTTTAAATGTTTATGTGAAGAGAACCATAATGGATTACATGGCATAACAACAGTTTCAAAAAATTAAAACCAATTTGTAAACATTAATCATCACAGTTACTTACATTTCCTTAAAAATGATCTATACACGTTAATCTAGGAGTCTACTTCACTCAGACTTTTTGCAACTAACATGCATTCCTTTTTCTCCATCACTGTGGGGAAGAGGTGGTACACACAAAAGGTTCTTGACATAACCCTATGAAAAGATTATCACATGGTGTGTTATCTGGGAATTTAAATGGTCACAATTCCAGGATACGTCAATGCTATAAACTTTCACACAAAAAAATTTTTGGCCTATAATGGAGGGGCCAGCCAGGGGTAGGGGAGAAGGAGCCAAACTATGTATCCTGGAACTTTGTAGCTGGAAAACAATGACCAGCAACAGCCTGATCAAAACTGTAACTTCTTACCCACCTGGACACCCAGCTCTCTTTTCTAGAAATTAGCATCTATGCTCAATTTCTAATAATGGAATGGCCCTGGGTACTCATGTTTGTCTAGGTGAAAATAGCTTCTAAATCCAGGTGCTTACACCAAATTGCTCTCCTAGAAATTGAGGACTGAGACATTGAGTCGGTTACCTGTAGGGTAACCTGTAGAATCACAGATTTCTCAAACTTGACCTGTCTTATTTTGATACCATGTTGCCCAGCAACGTAACCTCCCCTTAAGTATCAGTTTTTGTAAAGTCTCCTAATCAATTTCTTATCAGATGATATTATACAAATACCTATCATCTAGAGTACTCCAGAAACCAAATGAACATTAAAACCAACAAACAAAAATACTGAGATAGGGCCAGGGATAGTGGCTGACTGTAATCCCAGCATTTTGGGAGGCTGAGGTGGAAGGATAACTTGAGGCCAGGAGTTCAAGACCAGCCTATGCCATCTCTCTAGCAATTCTACCAATATTAAAAGTGCCATTCTTCCACAGTCCTTATCAAATAAATAGGCCTTTAAGTCTTGAAATTGTTGAGAGTAACGAAGCAAATAATATATAAAGTTGACAATCACAAAAGAAACAAAGAGGCCAGGCACAGTGGCTCATGCTTGTAATTCCAACACTTTGGGAGGCCAAGGCAGGGGGATTGTTTGAATCTAGGAGTTCAAGACCAGCCTAAGCAACATAGTGAGATCCCATCTCCACAAAAAATAAAAACAAAAGTAGCCAGACATGATGGTGCATGCCTGTAGTCCCAGCTACTCAGGAGGCTGAGGTGGGAGGATCACTTGAGGCTGGGAGGTCGAAGCTACAGTGAGCTGTAATTGCACCACTGCACTTCAGCCTGGGCAACAGTGAGAACATGTCAGAAAAAAGGAGAGGGGGAGGGGAGGAGAGACCACAAGAAACAAATATAATGAATAATAGTTTACTATTCCTGAGAAAAAGAGAAGACCAAGTGTAAGAGAATGTGTAACTAGGGTTGGGGAGAGGGAGCTGGAGAGAGAGCGCACACAAAGACAGCAGAGAGAAGTCAAATAGGAAATTTCAAAATGAGAATCAGCTGATGTATCAAAAAGAGCAAAAGAATTTTTTTACAGATAGAACTGCAAGATTTTGCTTTTCATAATGATTCAATTCTCCAGAAAAGAAAAACTAATTTAAGCACTCATCTAAGTAACTAGTATAAGGTGCCAAGCAAAAATAAAAAAAATAAACATTTACTAGATACAGACAAATGCAAATATATTCAATGCTTTTGTATAAATGTGAATATCTGGGGGCCTTATTATCATCTTGTTAATACATGCCAGTGAACAATTTGTAGACGCAAGACTTTTTTACAAATAGGGTGGTACGTTCCATGAACAGAAGCCAGGAATTTAAAACTTAGTGTCTATCTCTTCATTCTAAGAAATGTGTCAGTTAACTCACTGTGTGTGTGTGTGTGTGTGTGTGTGTGTGTGTTCTATCTTAGCTGGTGGTGATGCGGAAAACCCATTCTGATATTTCTTCCTCCCTCTTCTCTGTCACATTAAACCCATCACCAGGCTGGTCAGCTGAAGCTCTTACATATTCCTGAATGTCTCTGTCCCATTGTTCCCACTACTTCAGATCCTCATCAGTACCTCTGGGACACTGTCAGAGTCTAAATAGATTCTAGGTCTCTTGTCTCTTCTCTCTTCCATCTCCCAGTCCTCCTTCCCCCGATCCATTAGAATGACAGACCTAAGCATATCCTTTCTGAACATAAAAACCCTTCAATAGGGATAAACCTTAGGCTCCTTAACATGCTGCATGAGGGGCTTGAGCATCCGACCCTTGACAGTCACTCTCAGCATTCTGAGGAGCACATTCAGGGTCCTAACAATACCGCCCTTCTCCCCACCCCCATCCCAGATCCCGCCCCCTGCTCAGCACTCTCCTTGTTATTTCCCACTGCAAAGCTTTTGCTCCTTCCATCTGTGAAATTAACAGCCACTCATGTGCTCCTTCCTTTCTCCTCTCTTCACAGCCAGCACCTGGAGGTTTCTTACTCTGAGGAAAAACTGCGACCTGTTCTAAGATACCTACTCCCTCTTTCCTCAGTCCTATCAAAGGTTAGGTAGACATTCACTGTACCTCGAAAATCCTTGCACATATGACTGCTTAACCATCACTGATTTATGCACGTCTATCCACCATACAGACCTGCTACATATAAGAGGACGTGCCATAAATGAGGACAAGATGAATGGGCAGATAGATGAAATGTTTAACTTCCGTATTTACCTGAAACCTCATTTTGGGGAGTCCTAAAACCCATAAAGACTATTTAGTGCTTTCAAAAATATCTTTTACTTGGCCAGGCACAGTGGCTTACACCTGTAAATCCAGCACTTTGGGAGGCTAAGGCCACTGGATCACTTGAGGTCAGGAGTTCGAGCCCAGCCTGGCCAACATGGCAAAACCCTGTCTCTACTAAAAATACAAAAATTAGCCGGGCATGGTGGTCCACGCCTATAATCTCAGCTACTCAGGAAGCTGAGACATGACGAGAATCGCTTAAACCTGGGAGGCAGAGAGGTGCACTGGGCCAAGATCACACCACTGCACTCTGAGCTGAGTGATGAAGTGAGAATCTGCCAAAAAAAAAAAAAAAAAAATTCAGCCGGGTGTGGTAGTGGATGCCTGTAATCCCAGCTATTTGGGGGGCTGAGGCAGGAGAATTGCTTAAACCTGGGGAGGCGGAGGTTGCAGTAAGCCAAGATCTCAGCACTGCACTCCAGCCTGGGTGACAGAATGAGACTCCATCTCAAAAAAAAAAAGAAAAAAAAAAGTCCTGGCTGGGCACAGTGGCTCACGCCTGTAATCCCAACATTTTGGGAGGCCGAGGTGGGCAGATCACAAGGTCAGGAGATCAAGACCATCCTGGCCTGCAGTCCCAGCTACTTGGGAGGTTGAGGCAGGAGAATCGCTTGAACCTGGGAGGTGGAGGTTGCAGTGAGTCGAGACTGAGCCACTGCACTCCAGCCTGGGCCACACAGCAAGACTCTGTCTCAAAACACAAAAAAATATTTTACACAGATGCTAAATATACTGATAAAAACTTAATTGCTCTCCACTACTATTACTTTTGGAAAAAAATAAGGGGGAGACAGGTTAGCAATTTCTAAGACTTCCATTAGGTTTAATCTTACACTGAGATGACATCATGTTTTTTGATGTTTTTGTTTGTTTCTTTGGCCTATGATCATCCTTCCTATACTTATAAACACTCTTCACTTGAGGGCTATCCAATAAAGAAGGACTATTTTAAAATATACATATACATATGATATACTCATCATCTGCTAACTACTCTCTATGGAAACTGGAGCTTTCTAAAATGAAGCTTCCGTGACTCTGAAGAATACAAGCTTCCACCCCAAACAAGTTCACAAATCCCTTTGTTGCCACAATCTTCACATTTCTGAAAACATATAAAAAGGTAATTTTAACAAGATGTTGTCAGTGAAATGATGAGTTAATGCATTTAACAGAAGAAAATGTTAGCAGTCAAAAATATAAAAATACGATCCAATGATTTAAATTCTACAAACACTGGCCACTGGCCAGAGGTGCTGGCTCACGACTGTAATTCCGGTATTTTGAGAAGCTGAGGTAGGAGGATTCCTTGAGACCAAGAGTTAGAGACCACCCTGGGCAACATAGGGAGATCCTGTCTCTATAAAAAATAAATAGACCAGGCGCACTGGCTCACACCAGTAATCCCAGAACTTTGGGAGGCAGCCAAGGTGGGTGGATCACATGAGGACAGAAGTTCAAGCCCAGCCTGACCAGTGTGGTGAAAACCTGTCTCTACTGAAAATACAAAAAAATTAGCTGGGAGTGGTGATGCATGCCTGTAATCCCAGCTACTTGGGAGGATGAGGCACGAGAATTGCTTACGTAATATATGTTCTAATTTTCACACATTTATTTACTTGTCTTCCTACTTGAGGAGGGGAAACCCTTTATTTTATTTATCCTTGAATTCCTGGTGTCTAACACAATGCTTGATACAAAGTAGGTCCATAGTAAATGCCCAGTAAATAAATGTTCCCAAACTTATCCTTTATTACCTGCCATGCATTAAGGACTGATGTCTTCAAACCCATTTTCCAATCATTCCCGTCATTTCAGAATTGCATGCTCCATTATTAGGCATAAAGAATATATACGAACAAAACGTTATTATTCACTTTTTTTATTTTTTTGAGACAGGGTTTCATTCTGTCACCTAGGCTGGAGTACAGTCACACAACCATAGTTCACTGCAGCCTTGACCTCCCAGGCTCAAGTGATTCTCGCACCTCAGCCTCTCGAGTAGTTGGGAGGGACTACAGGCGAGCACCACCATGCCTGGCTAATTGTTTTTCTTGTTTGCAGAGGTGGGGTCTCAGAATGTTGCCCAGGCTGGTCTGGTACTCCTGGGCTCAAGCAATCCTCCCACTTCAACCTCCCAAAGTACTGAAATTATAGGTGTGAGCCACCACACCCGCTCCATTAACTTATTTTCTTTTTTCTTCTTTGTTTCTTTCTTGCTCTTCTTTTTTGAGACAGGGTCTTGCTCTGTTGCCCAGGCGGGGGTGCTGGGGCACAATCTCGGTTCACTGCAGCCTCAACCTCCTGGGCTCAAGGAATCCTCTCACCACAGCCTCTTGAGTAGTTGGGATCACAGACGTGTGTGCCTCCCCACACCTGGCTAAATTTTTTCTTTTTTTAGAGACGGGGTCTCGCTTGTTGTTCAAGCTAGACTCAAACTTCTGGGCTCAAGCGATACTCCTGCCTGGGCCTCCCAAAGTGCTAGGACTACAGGCATGAGCCACTGAGCCTATTCTAACACTAAGTAGAACAAAACAAATCACCAACAACAAAAATCCGACAAACATAAAGCAATCGCATATAAGAAAAGCTGTAAAAAGGAAAGAAATAAAAAAAAAAAGGTAAACTTGATCAACAGACATACCATGTTTCTGGAAGGAAAGATTCAATATTGTAAAAATATATTCATCCCTAAAACAGTATTTCACTGTAACTCTAATGTAGTCCAAATTGTGCTCTTATTAGTCCTAATGTTCATCTAGAAAAATACATGACAATATTTGTCTTACCATGTACTAAAACGTATATAAAGCCGTAATAATTTAAAATAGTGTGGCACCAGGATAAAAACAGACACACCAATGGAACACAAAAAGTCCAGAAACATATTCAAGTATTAAAGAATTTAGTAATGATTCAAACAATATTTCAAATCATAATGGAAAACATAGATTATTCAAAAATAGTGTTGAAAAAGTTGACGAACCAGGTGGGAGGGGAAAGTTGGGCACATATCTTACCATGTTCTAAAATTAATTCTAGGCTAATAAAACATTTATATCTAAATAATCCCTTCTTTAGTCTACCCTCGCTCCTTTTCTACTTCAACACTTTAGTCTTAAAGCCATGAGATGGGGCTAGGCATGGTGGCTCATGCCTGTAATCCTAGCATTTTGGGAGGCCAGAGCAGGCAGATCCCTTGAGCTCAGGAGTTCAAGACCAGCCTGGGCAACATGATGAAACCTCAACTATACAAAAAATACAAAAAACGTAGCCGTGTGTGATGGGTGCGCCTATAGTCCCACCTACTCAGAGGGCTAAAGTGGAAGAACTACTTGAGCCCAAGAGGTCGAGGCTGCAGTGAGCCAAAACTGTACCACTGCACTCCAGCCTGGGTGACAAAGTGAGACCCTGTCTCAAAAAAAAAAAACAAAAAACCCATGAGGTGGGTTCAAGCATAATAATTATCCATGCTGGGGAGGAGGGGCAGTCCCATACAAGTATAAGAGCCTGAGTAAGGTTGGTTCCCCTAAGGGTTTGGGAATAGGGGTGGGGACAATCTCAGAGCAAGGTGAAAGGATCAACCAAAGTGGAAGTAGTGAACTGAAGCTGAATATCAAATCCCAAGAGGGGTGAAAAGGACTGGCATGCAGGACAGTAGCAGCAACCCTGAATTGGGTTAGAATAGCATCTGCATTAGGTGGAGGCAGAAACAGACGGTATGTCAAAACAGGAGAGATTGATCAAATAAGTAAACTATTAAAAATAGTGAGAGTCAGGTTTCTGTCTGAGAATCATAAATATGGGGGAAAAATTAAAATGAACTCTGTTTTGTTGGGTTAGATTTGGAGAAGCTAGTATGAGCATATGGAGTTCAATATATAGAGATGGATAGAGTAATAGAGATGTGTGTGTGTGTATGTCTATTCACATAACGAATCAAAAGTATTGTGACCTCACAGTTTGTTCTTTTTTTTTGAGACGGAGTCTCATTCTGTCACCGAGGCTGGAGTGTAGTGGCACAGTCTCGGCTCACTGCAACCTCCAACTCCCAGGTTCAAGCGATTCTAGGGTCTCAGCCTCGGGAGTAGCTGGTATTACAGGCGTCCACCACCATGCCCAGTAAATTTTTTTTTTTTTTTTGAGACGGAGTTTCACTGTGTCC